>NW_024524778.1:0-107469 GCF_017590135.1 Pyrgilauda ruficollis | reverse complement strand
GCACCCAGAGAGACGGAGACAGGGGAGAAAGGGGCATCTAGGGGAAGAAAGGACTCAAACTGGCAATAAAGGAACAAAACTGGATCTGTCATAGACTGGAGGGAAAGGACTAGAAAGGACTAAATTTGCAAAAGGGGTGTGAACTCACAGTGACACAATCTTCTTTAGAAATTAGATTTAAACTATGAATTCCCAAGTCTCAGAGTTCCTAGACTATCAGCAAATCCTTCACAAATTGTCTTTCTACCACTCCGTTTTTGAAGATGCTATGCTGCAGCTCAGCTCAGAGCTGCATAAAGACCCAGTATGATCCAGGTGGGTATCTGTACGGTGACATATAGTCCACAGCTTTGTTTTGTTGCTTGGGCATTTTAAAAAACATGCAAGATCACATGCAAAAACACAAAGCATTATTGATGTTTTCTATACAAACTTAATAAATCCCTTTTGTGTCTTTGCATTATAATTTATTTTACACAAGGTTTGCTCCCCATCCAGTGCTGTCTGAATAGTCTTGCTCTAGGGACAAATCAGAATTATACAGCATAGGATGCTGTATAATCCTTCCATTAATTTTGCAGAAGTTAGAAGACGTAGCAGAAACCTGATGAAAAAAGGGGATGGTCTGAAAATTCAGGGAAATGAAACGGTGCCCTCAGTAAGTGTATCCCTCATTCTCTCATGGATCTATACTATAATAGTACTTTTGGCAAGTGTATTCCTCTTTGTTGTAACTCCAAGCCCTACTTGTGATCTCAAAACATTAGGTATCTATACCTGCAACACAGGCAACAGGCACTGAATGTATCCAGTACAATGTCTAAACTAAAACATATCCTGTATCTAAACCATCTGAAAAATCAGCTTGTAAGCATCTCAAAATGACTGCCAAAAATAGTGGATATTTTCTAATTTATGCTGTCTCAGTTCTCTCTCTGCCAAATTAGAATAATAATTCCTCTTCAGTGCACAGAAGTGCTGTGAAGATAAATTCATTAAGATTTGTAAAGCAACTCAGACACTGTAGTGATGAGCACCATGGAAAAGCCCACGAGAAAATTAAAAATTCTGCCTTCAAAGAAGAACTTTAAAATGTTACATGGGACCATACACTGAACAATAACAAAGAAACAAAATTATAAATAGTTCCTCATTCAGGGAGCATTATCTGTGTATTGTGCACCAAAGGAAGCAGGAATTCAGGTGAGGACCGGGATGTATGTGATCAGTTAATTGAAAACAGGCTTATAGTGCATGCCAGGAGATAGGAAAATAGAGGTTGGTGGACAATCCAAAGCCTGGGAATTCCAAGAGTTGAGCTTTTGGCTATAAATAAATGGTAATTTTTTTCCAGAATAGTTTTTGTGTTTAATATGTAGAAAGCCTAAAAGATCTCTATCTCCCTTAAATCCTTTCACTAAACATGACAGCAGCCATAGGTTTGTCTAATGTTACAGCTGAGCTCCTAATTCAATAGATTTGAGGTAGTATTTCTCCTCCTTCTCCCAACTCAGCTTAATACCTTCTTTTAAAACGGTAGGATCCTACCAGAGACAGATGAATTTTAATGTAACAGTGTCAAGTAAAATGAATGCTGTTAAAAGAATCTGAAGAAAACTTAATTGTGCCAGTCTGATACCTGTTATATGAATGAAACCCAAAATTTGCTGGCTGAATTATCTGGAAAACATTAATCCTACCTAAGAATAAGTTATCCCTAACTACATAAGTTTCTTTTTAAATTTAAATCTCCAAAGTTAAACAAAAGAAAAAAAAAGGCTGCTCTTGGCATCTGTAAGTATAGAAACTAGATTTAAAATTCACATTGACAATTTGGTTTTGCCTTCAGAAAGTCACCTTTCTAATTCTGTTGGCAGTGCTCTGATTGTCTGATTGTTCTTCATTGCCTTGATTGCAGTATCTTTCCTTAATAAGTCAATCAGGAAACTCTGCATGTTTCATGGTGTCCCAGTAGCCCATATCCCCTTGCTTCACAGAAAACTTTTAATCAAACATAGACTAATGATCCTTACACATAGGGAACATTGGATTTTTAGAAAGAAGTAATCTCTTTCTTATTAAAAAATTATTTAAAAAGGGGAAAAGCTATCATCTCTACAAAACCAGCAGAGATGGGTAAGTAATTTAAAATACTTTTTTCCTAAATTTTTAGAATTCCTCCTCAGAATACCAGGGGTTTGTTTTTGTTTTTGTTGTGTGTTTGTTTGGTTGGTTTTTACAGAAATGTAAACATGAGATGTCACTGTTCCCAGACAATGCTGAACAATCTTAATATTCCATAATTTTTGATAGATATAAAAGAGAAAGGAAGGGCAAAAAAGTTTAAAATACCATTTTTTTAGATAAAAGTACTTCTGTAGTAGTCTTGTACTTCCATAAACAACTTAATTTTAAAATGAAGGAGAATTCACAAGCTATAAAGTAAATCAAGACTGATACAGATAAAGTGTGTTTTAATTTATGAATTTAAGTCTTTTAGGTTTCTTTCTGTTTGAATATGGGTTTAAAGGTTAAGTTAGAAAAGTTAGAAAAAAAATTTAAAGTGACAGTACAGAACAGGGATTCAATTTATCTCCTTTCAAAACTACTTGGAGTCCATGTGTATGAGCAGTTACTTAGTACATATAATGAACACTCCTGTGGTTGGCATCCAGTGATTGCTGGGTTTAGTGCTTTTACATTTTTATGTTTTTCCTACATTGATAGGACTAGTGAAACATCAAATATAACTGTAACCTGTGCAGAAAAAAATTAGAGGTTAAAACGGTAAGATTTTATGTTATAGAAATACAGATAATGGTGAAGTTAAGTAAGTCTGTCACATTTTACTGGATAAATGCTCCATTTTTGAAAGAAATCAAGCAGTATTCCTAATATAGGATGCTGTATTAACTTTATCTGAATCACTGGGCATCTTTCCAGAAGCAAGGCTAGAATGAGACAGGCATAAGACCAGCCATAATCATAAAAACTGAGAGAAGAAAGATTCTCTGTGGAACCAAATGATGAATTCTCTGAACTCATCATGCCAGTCAAGTACAAACAGATGTGTCTAAGAAGACACATGTGACAATATATAGCATGTCATTTTGTGATCCAGGCACCAATTACCTTAATAGAGTGGGAAGTTCTCATATTTTATTGCCCTGACAATAGATTTTAGATTTCCAATAAATTTTAGAAATACTCTGCCCCAGGTAAATTTGAATGCTTTAGAGAGGTAGATGGAAAATTCATCCCCTGGCAGATGTTTGCTAAGAAGCTTCAAGAAGTTGCCAGGCATAGCAAAGGAATTTCAGCATCCCCGAGTACTTCTGAAATCTCTCATGGTCACTTGTAATGAAAGGCAAAATCCTTTTCAATCTAATTCTGTAACAACTATTCAGATCTGAATTTGCACTTTGAGCAGAGGGAAAAAGGAGGTTTAAGAGACCTGAGGTGAAACTCTAATATGTAATGTAATGCCATGCAAATGGCTGCAGATTTTAGGTCACAAGCTGCATTAGTTATACCTGCTGTACTTACTTTAATAGTTCTGTATATTCTGGTATTTAGAAAACAATGAAGGGAACATGTAAAAAGATATTCTGTAAATATCTCTTACACCTGCATCTGACATTACTGTTGGTAATTTTATCATCATGCCAATCTGACAAACAAAATGCTGTTGTGAGGAGATGCAGGACAGGCTTCAAGACGAAATATTGGACTATTAGGTATTAAATTGCTCACCTAAACCTTAATGATGAAGAATTCCCAACTTTCTTTCACATCCATTAAAAAAAAGCATTAGCTTTTCTAAATAATAAGAGGTCCTTGTTTTGCTGAAACAATGTGTTCCCTTGAAACCTGAGAATTCACGTTTCAGAAACAAGCAATTTACTAAGTACTGAACCAATTTTTCCCTCCTGCTGTGTTACATTTTTAATCAAAAGTAACTCTTGCCAAGAACACCTATACTAGGAATATTGAAACACACCCCAAATTTATAAGCCTCGATGAGCTTGTGTCCAGCCCTTTTTAGCAACCAGTGAGGAGCTGCCACAAACAGAAGTCATCTAAGTTGTTGCGTCTCAGCCTGTAGAGTCTGCATTACTCAGCCAAACTGACAAAGCAGCCTGGCTGACCTTAAGAGAGGAAACAAGTGCCAAACAGGCATAACAGCCAGAATTTACTGTCACTCCATAACATCCGCGTGGCAGGTCAAAACAAACAGACAGGGACAGAATTCCTGTATGGGAAATTCTTGTACAGAAAGTTACAAGATGAAGCTCTGTACACTGGTGAAGCAGATCTTAGGTAATAAGTCCCTCAGCAAATTTTCTTCCGGATATTTCTAATGCTTATAAAGCCGTAATAAGATACATGTCTCATTCATATGATGGTTCTGGGAAGCAGCACACAGATTATATTTTTATTCCAGTGGGATTAGCATGCATCCCTCCATGGAGATCAACAACAGCAGCTCTCTAAATTTGTCAGATCACAGGTGCTAGCCAAGGAAAAAAAAATATAATTTTATTTCTGGAGTGTAACATGAGGTATACTGTCTTGACTGTATCAATCAGATAAATCCAAATTTTGA
Organism: Pyrgilauda ruficollis; assembly: GCF_017590135.1. Classification (NCBI taxonomy): domain Eukaryota; kingdom Metazoa; phylum Chordata; class Aves; order Passeriformes; family Passeridae; genus Pyrgilauda; species Pyrgilauda ruficollis. The sequence continues at coordinate 102,863 of NW_024524778.1, read as the reverse complement.
AAACACACATCTACAATACTAGAATACTTTCGGTTAACTATAGTTGAAAAGTGCTTTTATTAAAAAAAAAAAAAAGTCTATGAAGACTGTGAGTGTCATGAAATCTGAAAATCTTCTAGGTATCATAAAATACTGTTAGTTATAGTAAGGTGCTGAACCAACAACATCAGAATTAGAAGGCAAGCAAAAAAAGTCAGTAGTCATTTAGTAGAAATATCAAGCTTGAGTAAAGTAAAGCAAAAGGTAAAAAAAAAAAAAAATCAATACAGTTGAAAATTAAGCAGAAAAAAGATTCCATAGAACAATAGGTGTTGATATGTCAGTGCACAGAAAGGTTACATCAGCAAAAAACAACAGCACAGCTCTGGGTATGTTATGCCATCAATATGCACAGCCAAACAGAAAATAAATCACAGTAGAAAATTGTTCTTGTATAATTGACATTTAGTAATTATTTTTTGTTCTTTACCTTTCCAATTTCACTTAAAATATTATCCTTCTTAAGCAAAATTTAATCAGAATGTAATATTCTTTACTAAACTTACCTTGTGAAAAACAAGGCTGGTTCTTCCTATCTTCAGAAGTAAAAGGGATAAAATGAGTGTGAAATAATATACTTATGGCCATAAGCTGTAGTGCAACATTTAAAGTAAGATACAGTTCAAAGATAAAATTTTTACAATTTGGTACAATAATTTTGTCTTACTGTCACTAAAGGATTTGTGACACTCTTTCAAGAGATCCATTATTAAAACTCACATTAACCAGATTCCAATTTGGAGTGCTTGTTTAAAGCAGATAGTGTTTACAGTTTTGAATAAATTGATGTTAATTCTGTATTTCTCCTCTCCTCTCCTCTCCTCTCCTCTCCTCTCCTCTCCTCTCCTCCCATCATTACTGCTATGTGTAGGCAAACAGTTTTTGTTTAAAATGAGACATATACAACGAAGGACTAAATCATTCATAACTACAGGCTTCATTCCCCAGGTGTAACACGCCAAAACTTCTTGAGTTGCATCTGTTAAGATGATCCTGGTTAATCTGATTGTACAAAGAAAGCTTAAATGTGCCCTTAGCACATTTAGCCCTTAACTCTTAGTGTTATGACACCTTTCACCAGTCCCAGTATACGGCCGTGAATAAAGAGTTTTTGTGTCGTGCTGTTGGAGCTGTCCATTGGGACTGTGGCCCAGAGGACTCCTTAATAAAAGAGGGATAGAGGATAAACACTTTTGTTCAAGCGAAACAGCTTATAATCAACTCTGTGATCACAATCAGTATTGCGTGCCCTCAGTAGAGAGATTGTAGCACAACAGAGACCCTGAGCATACCACAGCTGGTGCATGACTAATATTTTCTACAATATTTAATGTATGAAGTCAGCACTGGTCAGGAGGATTTCTGCTATCTGAGTGATGCTGACATGCTCTCATATTCTTCCTTTTCTGCAGTGTCAGGAAATAATGATAGAGGGCAATGTAGGCAAATCTTATGGGACTTGCAGATTGGGATTTAGGGAATCAGTAGCTGGGAAATAATTTGATGCTACTCTGAAGTCATCTGACAACGGGTAATTTTTAGGTCACTTAAGCATGCACAAAGAGGTGTCCATTTTAGAAAAACTCTTTCTCTTGTCCTGTACATGTGAGAGCACCCTGAAACAGCACTGAGGAAAACTGCAGGTCCTCTCAACCTGCTCAGAAGCACCAGTAAATAAAGGTACCAGGAAAATATTTGTGATAATGGAGGCCAACTGGCACAAAAAGACTGCAGGTCTTCTAGTCAAGTCTCTAGACAGGTCTCCAAGAGAGGAGCTGCAAGCAAGCTACCTGTCAGAGGTGGAGGGGCCTGATGAATTCTGACTCCCAAATCATGCTCAAGGATAATTCTAGGCAATGCTAAGCAATAGCAAAAAATATGCCAGGAAATATACTAGGATAGGCATATCCAAAGAGTTTAGCAGGCTTTGGATCTAATAGCTTTGAAAGGAGCTTTTGTGGCTTATCAGAAATTACTTCACACACAGATCTGGACTGCATTGCTATTACTGCAAGCCAGGAACAGAAGACTGCTTGTTTTTATAGCATTGCTATAACAATATAATAACTTTCAGTGCTCCATAAATTTTGGAGAATTTATTAGTTGGCATTCCAATCTTAAAAGTATTTTAAAAAGCATTGCATGATTTATGCAGTCTTAGTAAGAGATTTGTGTCAGAATTCATAGCTATCATCCAGGAGCCTGAGAAGAAAGTTTAAAAATTTAATACACAGGTGGAATGTGGACATTTATCCTTCTGAAATAAGAGGTGGATTCTAAGCTAAATTTCACCTTTCTTTTTCTCATGTAAAGAGCAGGTTATTTTATAAGAAAATTAGAAGAATGACTACCAATTAAATAAAGATAAGTAATTTTGGAGATGAACAATTGGAATTTGATAGTTGCCCAAGTTGGTGACCACTTTACAATTACATAATCTTGTTGCCCATTAAATCTATACTCACTCTCAATTTGTCAAGTTATAATTAGGACAAACGTTTATGAGCCTGGTTTTTTATTAATCCAGTTCATCAGATAATAATTTTCAATAATTTTCAGCTGTCTACAAGTTTCTTCCAGAAATAGTATAATGAAGTTAACATAAACCCCAAATGAATATGCTACAAACCTTGCAGGCCTTCTGAAGAAAAGCTACAGGCTTTAACAATACTGAACAAACATTTCAGTTTGCCCACTGGTGAGACTCGACATTCGTAATCTTCAGAAGCTTACTTGTGCCAAGCAATGAAAGGAAGAAATTATTTATTTCTGAATTTGACTATAGCTGCTTTCAAAGCTATCAAGAGAATTTAGATTTAAGGATGGATATGATTCCATAGCTTACTTCAAAGTTATACCAGATTCTCTGTCATGCTAAACTGTGACAGATGGCCATATTCAGTTTTGAAACTGGACTATTCATACGGCACTTGAAGATGAATGTGAGGAGCATTTTTAAATACTGCTATTGTTTTTAAAAAGCAGAAAAAATACATTCAGCATTTACTGCTTAAAGTCAAAGTCAGAAAGTTACTTCTGTGTTTCATAAAAACCAGAATTGTAGGGAAGAGAAGGACTTAATGAACTCAGATGAATTTTATTTAATTGCACATGAAGACCTATGTCTGAGCTCATTACACTTGACACATCAGGTACACATCAAGTACATATAAAATACACCCCAAGACAAGGAGCCAGTGCTGAGGCAAATAGTTTCTAATACCTTCATCAATGGCATAACCAATGGTATTGAATGCACACTCAGCAAGTTTGCAGATGACACCAAGTTGAGTGGTTCAGTTGATGCTCCTGAGGGACAGGATGCCATCCAGAAGGACCTGGAGAAGCTGAAGCTGTGGCCCATGGGAATCTCCTGAGGTTTTACAAGGCCAAATGCTGGTGCTACTCCTGGGTCAGGGCAATCCCTGGTGCCAGCCCAGGCTGGGCATGAACAGATGGAGAGCAGCCCTGCCCAGAAGGGCTTGGGGGTGCTGTGGGTGAGAGCTGGACATGAGCCAGCCATGAGCACTCCCAGCCCAGAGAGCCAAGTGTGTCCTGGGCTGCACCCAGAGCCCCGTGGGCAGCAGGGGAGGGAGGGGATTCTGCCCCTCTGTCCCGCTCTGGTGAGACCCTACCTGCAGAGCTACCTCCAGCCCTGGGCTCCCAGCACAGCAAGGGCATGGAGCTGCTGGAGAGAGTCCATGGGAAGCCACAAAAATTATCAGAGTCAGAACTGTTTAGCCTGGAGAGGAGAAGGCTCTGGGGGAGACCTTTATGTGGCATTTCAATACTTAAATGGGCTGTATAAGAAAAATAAGGAGAGAGTATTTAACAGGGCCTATAGTAATAGCACAGTGATGATTTAAACTATAAGAGGGTAGATTCAGGCTCGATAAGGAAGATATTTTTTGTGGTGATGGTGGTGAAACACTGGAACTGGTTCCTTAGGGAAGCTATAGATGACCCATTATTGAAGATCAGGCAGGATGTTGCTCTGAGCAGCCTGATTTTTTGATGTTGCTGCTTATTTCAGGATGTTGCATTACATGACCTTTAATGGTCTCTTCCAACACAAACCATTCTATGATTCTTTGATTCAATGAAATATTAAGTTTGTTGTTCTTAGAATATCTACTTATAGGCAAACACAACATAAGGGCTGCATAACAAAGTTACCAACTCTGATTTGCCTTAACCTTTATATTTTTAAACTACTTTTTACCTTTGCACTTGCACGTTTCCTCACTGGCTATGTTGTGATCCTGGTAAGGCTTTGAACATTTTCCTCTACAATACTTTTATACCTAGAGTAGGATGTTATGGATGCAACGATAATCAGACAAACTGGAGACCAGCACTGCTGGGAGGGAGATGAAGGTCCTGGTGTACAGCAATTTAAGTGATTCAGCTCTGTGCCCTATAGCATCCTAGCCTGAGTGGGGATATCATAATAACATGAGCACAGGTTAAGGGAAGTGATTATCCTGCTTCATGCAGCTCTTGTTAGACCACATTTAGAGTACTCCCGCCTCCAGTTTTGGACATACAGTGAAAAAAACATCGACAAACCAGAGGAGCAAGTGAAGCAGAAGGCCACCAAGAGGGTAGCCACATCACCCAAAAATCCCTTCTTGGCCGTCTTCTGATGGGGCACAAGTTGACCTCTGCAGCTGTGCTCAGCCTCATGTGGGACCCTCACCCAGGTGATACACTGCTACCTTCTCCCATGGGCACAGGGTGACATTCAAGGAGCGCCCCTCTTCAGCCACACCTGCTCACATGCTGATCTGTATGGTAATTTCCTGGCTTGATCTTGGACCTGGCCTCTCCTCAAATCTGTGAGATGCCCTGGACTTGAGGTTGCTCTTACTTTTAGCCCATCTACACTGAGCACTGCCCTGCTCCCTCCCTGGAGTGCTGAGATTGATTGCTGTGAGATTCCTGTCCTGAGAGAGATGGGTTCCCCTTGTCTCCCTGGGCCGGGGAGATCCTGGTCCTCTCCTGTGCTCTGGCACCTCGTTGTGATAACATTTTCAGTTGGCTGGTTTTCTGCACTCACAGCTCAAATGTTTAGACATAGGCGACTGGAAACAAGGCATTGTCACATGGTGACAAACACGTGTGGAGTTCACAGATATCCTTGATACTACATACAGTTCAAGGTAACAACTCTTGACATGTCTTGCTTGAATGGAGAAAAATTATGTGAGACATGGATAGTTAAAGATGTTTATTTGAATAATCCATAGCAAAGGTGCCAACGGAAATCTTGGATTAATGCAGCAAAACCAGTCTTGCTACATACACTTCTTTCAAGGTTAGACATGTTGTTGCATTTATAAATAATACAAGAAGACACTCAGCTGAAGCACAGAGAATGCGTCTTTAAAGGTACTTCTCTCATCAGCTAGAAGTATAATAAATCAGATCAAAACAGAATTTCCTACAGTTGAAAAACATTATTTTTTAACTAAGCAGAAACCAATATCTAATATAAACTAGCCAAGAAATTTCTGTAATTTGATATTGAAAGTGAGGAATGCTGATGAGCTACAGATATTATATTCTGTGCACTTCCATCAACAATTTAAGAGCAGTTTCAACTAATATTGTATAAACATGATCCTAGAATATCTACTGAGCAAGGAAAATCCCATGTTTTACAAGACACATGCTTCACAATTACATACAATATTAAAAAAGTAGAGATGCTCTGTCATCATCTATGAAACAAAGCAAACTATTTTGATAAATGTTTAATTTAAAATACATTTTGTTGACTTTTTTATTTAAATAATGAAACAGAATCAAGTCAGAGCTTGTTTTATTCTGTTATGGATTCTAGAGGGCACAACTGATTTACTGCAGGTGATTAGACAAGGGCAAAAAAAAGTAAAAGCCTAGTAATCCATTTTTTACAGCTTCACCTACAGATATTCAGAGCTGGAAGGTAGATATGTGCCTATTTTTCATTTGTTGCATATTGCGCATATTGCTGCAAACTGCGGAATCCATAGTGCTGGCCTTTGGATGTGCTCCCACTCTGTCAGTGCTGATACAGGCTGGCTTCAATGGGCAGGGTATCAGCACCTCCCAGGAAAGGCTTCCTGCTGTGTGGAATAATGGACGCTGTTGCATAAAACCCTTGTTTGCAAATCCTACTGCTGGTTTCAGAGTGATTCACTTGCCAGAGGTCCGTGGAACACTGTGTGTGTACTCACCCATCTTTAAAACATGGTGTAGGCCTGACAGGCCTAAACTGTATAAATATGATATAATCTACTAAATACTCATTATATGTCTAGTGGCACAACATATTGGATACACCAGCAAGCACCAGCTTAATTTCCAGGGCTAGAATCTAGTCAGCTGGCCATAATTTTACCAGTAGCAGCTAGCAGTCGAGCTTGTATTAAAATCTGGGAACACTGTTGGTCTGCATTCTCTCTGTCTTATTTTAAAATATTTTTTAAAAAATATTTTCCCCTAACCCACTTTCTGAGAGAATCTGTTTGTTAACGCATGTATGCTTATTCACAGACCTGACTAGCTGGTCTTTCCAGGCAAGATATATGACCTCTTACATAGTCAGAAGCAGTTTGGGATGGACTCTGAAAGTCAAAAACTGTATGTTAGATAGCTCTTTGTAACCAGTTATTATTGCTGTGCTGAGTAACACTTAAAAGACAATTTTAGCTGTGAAATACACTCTGCTTCAAAAAGAGCAATGCTGTGTAAAGTATCCTAGGCAACTGAGCTCCAGGAATCTAAAGCAGTTTCTGATAAGCAGAAATTCCACTTTAGAGAACTTCTAAAGAAATCCCTGTGTCTCTCCATAAAAGCTTCAAAGTAAATAATGGCAAAATTGATATTTTTTTGCCTTGGAGCTCTACTGTTGTCTCTTCCTAAATTTTTCAGCTCCATAGTTTGCAATGACATGGTGTCCCTCCAGGTACTCTCTTTCTAATAGATACTGAAAAAATATGACTGGACAGGACAGTTCTATTACAAAAAGACATAGGATTTTAATAACATGTTTCTGACATCAGGACAACAATAATACATTGGCTTTTTCCTTGAGGTCTATCTAGGTAGCGTAGCCAAAATTATAAAATATGGGGCAACTTATACCCCACTCAGAAAAAAACTCCCAAGTAAGAAAATGAGGAAGTGAGAAAAATATTTTAACAAGATTTAATATTGAAATTACCCTTGGCACCAGAGAAAGGTAAAAATAACAGTAGAGTAATCCAATTTCACAAATCAAATCCATGCAACTTTTTTTGTCACATCTAGGGAGAGGTTTAGAGGAAGAGCTACATCTCTTTGTACACTGGCTGTAGAAAACACCTCCATCACTTTCCTATAGAGTTGCCAAGTCACTTAATCAGCCATGGTGCTGTGGAGACAAATTTATATAAACGCTTCACCCTATAAAAATTTTTGCCTTAAAGGAACAACTTAAGAAATATGCAATCTTATAAACGCTGTTTCATGTCTGCCTTCTTAGGGATTTTAACGCTAATAAAGTCTACCTTTATCTTCTGGTGCTGCTTACATTTTAGAAAGACTCCTTTTTTTTTACTGTAGTAGATATAATCTATCCAGAATCATTAAATCATCAACCTGTTCTGCTGTCTCAAGGCAAAGGCTGAGCTTCTAGGCCATGGATTAACAAGTTCTGTTTTAAAGGGTTTTTTATTGTTTGCTGCAGGATTTTATTTACTTTTATCAGTTTTCTTCACAATGTAATCCTACCAAAAGCTGTGTAAGCACAACCTAGGGTAGTAGCATATTGCAGCATGGAAAGAGGAATGCACACTGTCTGTGAGATGCAGGAATACTTTAAGTTGGAATTTGTCCTTAAGGTGGGTTTTCTTAGTACACGGAAAATTGTTTTATACAAATGTATTCCCAGTGAAGGCCACTATTTATTTAATCATATAAAGTAGCTTAGCATGAGCATTACAATTCTGTCTTGTCAGAGTAGAAAAATTTCTTATCCCAGGTTTGGAGGGGTCAGAATGATAGCAAATTCAAAGAGGCAATTCAACCCTCTTGCTTCAGGAAAGGCATGCTTTAGTGACAATACAATAGTAGCCTGAGGAATTGCCACACTCATCCTACTTCCATGACTCTTCACTGTGTGGCTGAGTTGTGCCAGCCCAACACCTTTATGGCTGTGGCGTTCGGCAGATAGCAAACACACTTCGTTTGAAAAATCGTAATAAGACTTACACAATGAAATCATGTACACTTTAAAATGACAATTTTTTTAAAAGCCAGGTCATCTCCTTTACATCTTTTGCAGAGCAGGTGCATAAACTTCTGGTGCATTTCCAGGAGCAGAAGTGAGGAAAATGCTGAAGGCTGAGGAGGGAAATACCTCTAAGGTGGAAGGGTGGCAGAGGAATCAATGCTGACTTCAGGTATTGTATGCAAAGATTTAAAATCATGAACTGCAGTCTGAAATAAAATACCAACAGAAAGCTCAGTGGGCTTTTACCTGTACATTGACATACAGCTGGCCTGCTTCATTGCAGCGGGAAAATGAATTTGCTGTAACACCATTGAAATCTTTTAAGGTGGCTTCTGAATGTTAAACATTTACCCTATTTTCCAGTTGGAATAAGTAAGTAGCAAGACATAAATCCCATGATTTTCAAGGAGAGACATTTAGCTGAGAAATTATTGTTCCTTTAGCTTAAGAGTAGTAATGAGCTCTGGTTTTGTTGGTTTGGTTGTTTGGCTTTTGTGTTTTTTTGTTTTTTTTTTTTTTTAATTAGTCAGGAGCATAATAACATATTAACAATGCTGCTTCACACAGCTAGAGGTAGAAAAATTAAATCAGTGTGTCAGTCTGTAATGCCACCTGATGCACAGGATAAAACTTGGATAAAACTTTATTCCAGGATAAAACTTGGATAAAACTTTAAAGTTTATAAACTTTAACTTAGGCTTGTCATATCAGGAATGTGGGATCATTGTAATAACATTGCATGAACTCTGTAATTAATTTTTTAATTGATCTAAATGCTCAGGAACTTATCTATAGGTCTCCTCCCTCATCACAGTGGTGCAGGATGTTATTCAAACCCCCTGTTTGATTTCTGTGTGTTCCAGTACTTGAATAATGTATCTTTGACCATCTATTAGGCTGAAGCTTATGACTCTAATTAATGGTAATGGCAGTACATTTATCAGGACTTTAAACAGTTTTAGGAAATCAGGTGTTTGAAGGTAAAATCAGAAATTTGAATGTGTGTCTTTAGCTTTGGATTATGAATGGATACTCCAGTGCACACTTGCTCTTTATATGCAGGCATTAGCAAGGATCAGTAGTAGCTTTTAAGAAAGAAAACATTGAATTTCCTCACACCACTGGGAATCTTTCCTTTTGTCTTCTGAGTTTTAATTCATTATAAAATTAAACTGAACTTACTGGTTCCTTTGACTTCTCTGAGAAGTTCTGTGGCAGATTACAGTTTACACAGATGAAAAACAAATTGTGTATGTGCACATTGAGCCTGCTTATTTGTAAATGTATATACACATATATGTACATATATGTAAGTATGGAAATAAATAAAAGTATGCTTACTTCTGTTAATTCCACCATCATTTATTTAGCCACCATAGAGAAGAAAATAGTCAAATTAATGTGAATTGGGATGGAAAAGCACTGGCAAGTATTAGGATTTAGCAATGTGTATCTGCACTATAGCTTAGAGCTGGGAAAATCCTGTCAGGTTACTCTAAGGAGACCTCCAGGTCCCTTAAACACAAAATGTAGTTTTAAATAGCACAGCACAGATTTGAAAAGGGTCTGAAGGCATCACTCGTCAGATTGTGGTGTTGCCATAGCAACAGACATTGAAATTCAAAATATGGAGTACAAAATGGGGGTGGGAGAAAAAGAAGGGTAGAGAGGAGAAAAATAGCAAGTAATAATGAAAATCTCTAAAAAGAATATGAAAATAAGACTTCTATAATCAGTGATAGAGTAACTATAATATCCTTACTCTGCTTACTATTATTTGCATTTTTTTCACCTTTTCCACACAAAAATTTGAAAATGCATTGTAAATATTAACAATCTACACCTTCTAACATCCTGCAAGGAAAGTATTGATGTTGTTATTTACAGATAGAAATACTGAGGCAGGGAGTGCTTTGTATAAGTAGAACACCTACGGCACACGGGAAAAGAGAGTTCAGCTGTTTGCTTAGCTCTGTATTCACATGCTTTTTGCTTCATTGCTTTAACATGCCTCAGTTTTATGACGTTACTATCTGGATATGCAATAGAAGAACCAGAATAATTTTTGAAAGAGTGGTAGTAACATTGTTCTCTTTCTGACACAAAAGCTCTGCTGCTTTAATACACATTTTGTATAGTCATTTAAAGGTTTCTTGGTATTCCCTTACAATGACAGTGACAGAAAATGGGAAAAGAAATTGTAAATTACAATTTTTTTTAAAGATGTTCAGTAGTTCAGAAAAAAGACACTCATTCATGCCTAACTCATCAAGGCACTGCACTGCAGCAAATCTAATTCAACAGGAAGGAATTAATATGCCTTTGTTGGGGATCAAGGAAACATATTGCAGGTTAAAAGCCTGAGCTAATGTTTTTGTTGGGTTTTCTTTGAAAATTTATTATCTTTCACAGACATCTCTTTACAGTCTTTACTTCTGAGTATATATCTATATTAATATTTCTGTATTGCTGACTTGTATATAATAGAATTCTTTAGTATATCCAGGAGCTTTATTTAATCTTGAATTTTGCAATGACTCTCATTTTACCTCAGCACTATGATGGAGTGATAATGAGGAACTTTCCATCTCTCTATTTCCTACATTTATATTTCCCTTCCAGGTATGTAATTTAGCTTACCGTCATTATTCTTGAAGGAATATAATGCTACAGTATGTCTCCTAAGAATAACTTTGAGGTTTTTCAACATCAGCATCAGCAGTATAGAACAACTGATAACTTGCATGTCACATCCAAGAATTTTAGGCAATGAACCATAAACAAAGAAATTAGATAAAAGGTAGAAAAGAAGTATTAAAATTATGAAAATATCCTGACTGAATTACAGACTTGCAGTGTACCGGAGGAGTTGGAGCAAACAAAAGAACAAAGGGAAAAGAATTCTTGAAACCTATAGCTTACCTAAATAGGACAAGGGTTTTACTGTTTAAGAAGCAAATCCCTGTTATTTCTAGGGTCACAATGGTGGGTGGATAGATTATGATAGATTGACAATTCTCTAGGAGCTGGAAAGCCAGAAGAAACTAAAGCATGAGCTTACAGAAAATGAGTAATGTGACAGGTAAAGAATGACCCAAGATACTGAACTCATTTCTTCAGGTATTTTTACCAGACAGCTGCTATTGTTGTAGGCGGTTGGGCCATGAAGTAATCTGCCTTGTAGTTGTTGAGGAGCTGCACCATGGAACCTGGCATGTGTCCAGGTTCTGCCAAGTTTCTTGGGAGGCAGTTTTGCAGTAAGGTCTGAAATAATGCTTCAATGCCACAGTTGTCCAAACCAGCAGGTTTTAAGTACTGATGCTGATCACCTCTGGTCTAGCATAAAGATATAATGTGCAGGAGTTAACATTAGGAGCTGCTGAGGACAGAATGGAAAGTTTCAACACGGTTTATGAGGGAAACCCTCCTGATGCATCATGAGGTTCAAAAGGGTTCTCGCTTTTGAATGTTCTTCTCAGAGAGGAAACTAGGTGTGGCTGGATCCAAACCCAGTCCCAGACTTGGTCAAAAGTTTATGTCTGAAGATTTTTATAGGCACAATTGAACCTTAGTACAGCTTTATCCTGCAGAGTTAAGGATAGCAAGCCAATATAGAAGAATTATTCATTTTAATTGATGATAAAAATGCTTAGACTAAGGGATCTTAATCAGAATTTGTTACTACACAGTGAAAATAGTTATAACTACTAGTATAATGCACAATTTATTGAATACTGAAGGAATAATATTAAAGCCAGCAAAACAATTATTAAGCAGAGATTGATGTTACCCATACCAACAACTGAGGGCAAATCTCTTCTGCTCAGTCTTGAGGAGTGGCCTTGAGGGGCATCCCCATTCAAGGGTGGAATATCCACAGTTGCTCTGAGATGTGGTGTGTTAGAATTCCCTGCAATTAAAAAGAGGGGCTGGGCTTTTGTGATACAACGTGATTCACAGTCAGATGTATCTGGGCCTGCAGCATCACCTCAGCAGCTTGAAATAAGTTATCAGTGCTATGACTTCATGGTGCCTCTAATAGCAACTTCACCTGGCACATCCTCACCAGTGCCAGTTTGTGTCAGGAAATGTTCTTCACATCCTCAGAATGTTTCACTTTGGGACTGATGATTCAGGCTGATTCTTCAACACAAAACACAGTATGAGGCCCCTTCCCCATCCACTACAGATAATTTTTGCAAATAGGGTCAAGTTTGAGCTGTTCCCCCACTTAGGCAGAGCATCCTGCTACAGGAGCAAAGGGGAGAGGCTGGAAGAAAGTACAGACAGGATGTGTTGAGGCAAGAACACATCCACTTCCCTGATCCTTTTTGTCTCTTCTGGATACTTGCAGGAAGCAGCCTCTCCAATTTTGTACTTAGGCAGTTGGCCCTGGGTCAGGCTTCAGAGGAAAAGGGCAAAGGAAATATGTACTGGGCTGAGTGAATGAATATGTACAGAACTGGAAGACTGGGAGAGCAAGGATCCTTTTACAAATAAACTTGCTAATTGGATTTTAATTGCAAGTGGTGATAAACTTCTAAAGCTTTTTGTATTCAATTAATAACTGCACTTTATATATATAATTATTAAATTGATTTTCAAAATATTTTGCATATGCCTACACTACACTGCAGTGACTACAGTACAGGAACATATATTTTTCATCCTTCTTTTAAAAATATATGAAAGCTTCAGGGGAAAAGAGCCAACCCTGTTACATAAAAAAGCACACAGAATCCTTTCTTCCTCAAAAATCAAATAGATTCTTCGATAAAGTTTAAAAATTTCTAATCAGAAAGCAAATGAGGATAGGTTTTTTTACCTTCATACCACTGCCTACCAGTTTTCACAAAGCTGAAGGGTCTCAAGACCAGGTAAACTACTGAACTGTAGATAAAAATCATGCAACATCCGCAGGCACATAAGACTGATAAGATACCTGCCCAATAAAATAGTCTGTGTTTGAATATAGCTGAACCAAGACTGGCTCATGTTGTTTGCACCAGCATTTGTCATAAAACACTCTAACTGATGACTTACAGCAAATTCAGTATTAGCAAGTAAGATATTTATCCCACATCTAACACAGCTGGAAATCTACAAATGTAAATTACATCTTAAACCCCCATTTTCTACAACTAAATAGCTTTTTTTTTTCCTTCAGTACCATGCAAATTTGTTCATTATTGCAAATAGGTCTCAATTTGCCTCAAGGTGCATAGAGATGACATACAAAGGAATGTAATTTTTTCTTATTTGATAAACAGGTAAATAAAGGAAAATATTTTTATGAGCTGTTTGGGAAGAAAACTTGTGAATGGCTTAAACAGAGACAGAAAACTGCACACACCAAAGTTTCATTAGTGTTCTTTAAACAATTTGGTCTAAAAAGAAGCCATGAACTGAAATATGACTGCTCTGTTCACATCTCAGTTTTTAGGGTCCTGAATACCAATCTCTACCGACCTCTCAGAAAAAAAAAAAAAAAAAAAAGAAAAAGAAAAAAAAAAAAAGGATACTTCTCTGTAAGTTTAATCTAAACTGTTAAGGGGGTCTTCAGTATCTGTGAAATAGACTGTGCAATCAGATTTTGTTATTGCTACTTCATTAAATTGATTTTTTTCATTTGCTTTGAGCATAATCTATTATAAAAGACTATATAAAAATCTTTAATATTCATGGGTTTCCCTGAAACCTATCAAGGGTTTTTCCCCCTTTTTTTAACTGGATTTTTTTTTCTCCCTCTTTTTTTTGCTTTTCTTTTTTTCCCCCCACCTTCCTTTTTCTTTCTGTTCTTTTTGCTCTTCATTTTTCCTTCTAGTTTTTCTTTCCTCCTTTTTTCTTTTATTCCCTTCTTTTTCCTGCCACTTTTTTCCTTTCTTTTTTCCTGCCATTTTTTCTCTTATTTTTGCCTTTTTTTTTATTTCCATTACCCACCCTTCTTTTCCCTTCTGTGTTCTTTTTCTTCCCCCTCCCCCTTTTCAATTTTTTCCCCTTTTATTTCCCCCTTTTTTTCCTTCTACTCCCAATTCTCTTTTTCACCCCCTTTCTTTTTTCACTGCTTGCTGCCTTCGGCTGAGCTGCTGAAGCATCAAATCACAGGGACTCCTCGTCCACCTGTCCGGGCAGCCGCGCTGCGCAGGAGTTACTCTCCTCATCTTGCACCGCTGAGCTTCGAACGCCTCCCTCCCTGCCGGCGGCGCGGGCAGCAGGGACCCTCGGGGGTGTCCCCAGGGGTGTCCCCATGGCTGTCTCACCGGGTGTCCCCAAGGATGTCGCGGCGCGGGGTGGGGCGGGGAAAGTTGCGGCGCCGCGCCCGCCCCGTCCCGGCCAGGGACCCCCCGGACCCCCGGCCGGCACGGGGACGCTGGCGGGCCCCGCGCCGGCTCTACCTGCGGGCGGGGCAGGCGAGACGGGCACCAGCGCCACTCGCGTTTCGCTGCGCCGGGGCGGCGGCGGCCGCATCCGGTCGCGTTCAGGTGGCGTCCCGCGGGGAGGTGTCAGAGGCGCCGCTCGCCCGGCGGCGACTCCGCCCCGGCGGGGCAGGGGCAGCGCGGCGGGCGCGGATCCCGCCCCTTCCCCTGGTCCGCCGCCGAGGTCCGGGCAGGGGGAGGGAGAGGGCGGGCTCGGCCCCGGTCTGGCCCCGGTCCGGCCCCGGTCCGGCCCCTGTCCGGCGGTGCCGGGCGTTTCCGTTCCCCTCCCCTGCTCCGGCCGGGCTGGAAGTGCTGGGAGTAACGGGGGGACGCGCCGGGCACCGCCAGGAGCTACGATGTGTGGCCATCCCTGCTTCCCAATAAATGCAACAGCCCCGGGGAGTCGGTTTGGGGTTTTGAGTTCTCTTCCTCTTTGGTGCCGCCTGACAGTTCTGTACAGCACAGCGGCTGCCTGCGTGAACTTGTGCGTTAGTGTTGGAGCCTGCATGGTGAGGCCTTGTCATTGTCGCTGCCCTGGCGCTTTTCGTGTTCGTTCTAGTGCATTGTGTGTTTGAGATCTTGGTATTTGCACGTGTACTGAATACTCATGTTTGGTGTTCGAGTGGATTACACAGAAGGGCATTAAACATCCCTTTTCTTGTTGGAGTATGTTTCTCTTTGGTTGGACTTTACATGACTGAAATGACACATCCTGTGTGAACACCGGGGGTTTTGTAAGACCTTTAAAACAAGCCAGCTCATTTTCTCTTTGCAGGAGAGCATCACTGCTTTTCATGTAGGTGAAATAACTTTTCCCTGCTTTGAAACAGACCTGCTCAAACTGGCTTTGGTGGTTTGCTCTGTTGTACTGCAGATGCTTGAGGAAGTTGCAGTGTGAAAAAAAATGGGTGATGCATGAAGCTGGACAAACTGAAACTGGCCAAAAATCTTATTTGGTATTAAAATAACTTTATTAAAATAAGTTAATTTTACTTGCTAATAATACCTAACAAGGAAATTGCTTCTGCAGTTTATTTTATGTAAGTGGTAGTCTTTGAGAATCTCAGGGGGTTAGGACAGTCACACATCATCTGCTCACAGTCAAAGCAAATTGCAAATGATGGACACATTGTAGGTTGAGTTAATGATTATTGTTGGTGAGACCAGTGTATGTTCCCTCATCTTATAAATTCCTTGTAATATGTTGACAGAAATTGTCAGTACAGTTACAACTTTAAAATATACATGTGTGGAATGTTAACCCTAGTAAACTTGGGCTTTGGAGGTATTTCTTTGAGGGAGCAGATTAAGTCTTGTATGTACAATGTCACTTACTAGCTGAGCAAAAGCTCAGTTATCCATCAGATTTCCTGATTTTCTACAACTGTAACTTCAAGTCACAACTGAGTCCTTTGTTCTTTGTCAGTTGGTATTTGGATTGCCAGTGTATAAAGTGATGATGTAGAAATAATTCTGACACTTGAAAGCAAGACAGGCTAGAGAAGACAATGGACAGAGTAGAGAATAGAAATTTTCAGTTCCTCTGGAGTTGTTTGATAGAGCTTAAAGATTAACTAGCAAAAAAGATAAAAAAATGTATCAGTGTGTACACAGGATGTCAGGCCAATTTCGGTATCAAAGAACTTTAGTGATGCGAAGGTGAGATGGGCCTTAGTTAAGAGAGAAGTGACATTTGCTTCACTAGATTAGAGGTATTTAACTAAGAGCAAAAAAGGGAAGAAAGGTTTGGCTACAGGAGGTGCACTGCATTTAGGTAACGTGGGATGTATTTCCATACTTAAAATGTTCAGAGTTCAGTGTCGTTCTTCCTGCCGTGGAGAGCGGGTCAGGCATCTGGTGGCCTGTTCTTTGTCCATGGGAAATCCCCTCTCCCTGCCCGGTCTGACCTCCCACTTGCTGCCTGTCCTTGGTGTTCCCTGAGTTGGGAAGCAGCAGGGTGAAGGAAGATACGTTTGCCATGTCAGGCTGAAGGCAGAGAGCTGGCAGCAAGTCCGGAATTGCTCCATACAAGGAGATGGGCTGGGAGCATGAGGTCATCACTTCACAAGGAAGAGTTTTTTTTGCAGTGTGTGGGAAGTAGCTCTAGGAAAAGAGTCTTTTTTGCCTGCTCATGGGGAGGAGAAGCAAAGCAGTAAGAGAAGAAAGCCTAAATGCATTCCAGTAGGAAGTAAACTGCATATATGCTCCTATTCTAAGATAAAACTGTCCACTTAGTCCTGGCCTAATAATATTGGTGCTATATTTGCCTTGTGAAAATGGATTTCAAAAACCTAGTGGAGAGCTTTATTCTACAGTAGAGATAGTCTTGGAATTGTTGAGTATTCACCATTCTATTAGAGATTAAGGGATTTAAAATTTGGAGCATGAAAATATGCAGAAAGTTTCTGCTGTTTAACATTTGTGTCATGTAAATGTAGCATTTCTTGACAAAGGTTTATTTTTGAAACTTTTTCACAGTAATGAATCAGTGAATCAAACAACATAGCTTTGTTTCCAGGGTTTGAGAGAAGATAGTCATCTCTCATTTTAAGAGCTATGTGTATGGTCTCATACAGTACATAGGAAGTTCTGGTAAGGATTCTTAAAACCCAGCAAGAGTCCTTCTAAAATGGCTTTTATTTTTGTGTTTGGGATTATAATTTTTTTTCTTGTGGGACGGCTTCACTGGATGGAAGGCTTTGATTGCTTTCAGCTTGTGGCATGAAATCATATTTGTGACCATTACTGTAATCCTTTCCTATTTTCTGCTGCAAGTTTAAGTGCAAAGTTCAGTTCGGTGTAAGGAGTCTGAAATAATAGGGAATTTTTAAATTCCTGTGTGTTTCCCTGATGATAATAAAAATAAATTCCCAATAATTTAGGGCTTAATGCTGTTTTTAATCTGCGTGAGTGAACTGTACTTCATATCATTCTGCTTTGGATTTCAGATTGTTGTTTGTTCTATACTAACCAGCTTCCTTTGCATTGCTGCTTTCTACACTTGAGAGAAAATGCCAGGTGCTTTAACCACATGTAATTTCAAACTTTCTTCTTCATATCTGGGTTTCTTACTAACCTGCTTACAACACTCAGATGTGTGCCATAGCAGTTCGTAGAGACAACTCTCTGTACTCATAACTTTGCTGCAGTTCAGTGTCTGATTTCTGTCGCCATGTATGGGTTTGACAGAATTACTGATCTTTGGAGCATACTAGTTGGCTCTTTAAAATGTTGTTGATGTTGTGGGCTTGCACCTTGAGCAAAAAGGGTATTTTGTTAGGATTTCTAATATGGCTGCTCTTATTTTCTGCTGAGGGCACAGTTATTGCTTGGACCAGATAATTCCTTTAGGTTGTTGACAGGGTGAGTGTGGAGTAACAGCACTAATTGCATACAGTGAGAGCTTTCTGTAGCTCTCTATTAAGACAAACACATGCTGTCAGCTGTTGAGGGGGAAATAGAAAAATCATGTGTATACTGTTAATCTGTTCTTTAGGTATGCTGTACAATACTGCCTGCAAAATACTGTAGTCCACTTTCAACCCTCTTAGTATGAGCTAGAAAGAAAATACTTAATGAATAAGTACTTAATGGTTCTCACTTATTTGGCATTTTTCAATATGGCATTCAAATCTTGGTCTGAAGACAGGTAGCTGTCTTGCAATTGTCATTACTTGATCTTAAGAATCTCACAACTATTTTTTTCATACTGTGACTCAGTAAGTGATTTATTTCAACATGAGGAGCTGAGACATTTAGAAATTACGCTTAAGCGTAAAACTAAATTACCATAATTAAGTCTTAATGAAAAACCAGTTATCTTGTAAGTAGTGGCAACCTGTGAAAAGTTTGTGAATTGTTGGATATTACATAAGCACTCTTTGCCAGAAGCAGAAGTTAAATCCAGAGCAGTGTTAAAGTGCATTAATCATGAGGCATTTGTTCCTTGAAATTGCCTATTTATTAAATGGGAGCCACACAATTATAGCAATGAGCCTGATAAGAGTCATGAAGATGAGCCCCTTTGACAGAGTGCTGAATCATACTCAGAGCACTCCATCCTCTCTAATAAATAGGCTGGGCATTTCTGGATAAAAGCACTGTGAAAGTAATTATACAATTACATAGTGCATATTCCAAAGAGGGTGGAATTTGGGTTTGCATCCTCATTTTGGGAATCTCTTAATTTTGTACATGGTTTGTCAGCTTTGCTGCTTTTTGTCAGTTCTGTTTATGCCTAGCTTTTTGCTTTAGAAAGTTTGGAAAATCTTACTCCATACATTGACATCATATTGTAGCTTACATTGTGTGTCATCACATTTGCAATGTTTGCTGTTTGAATTGAAAGTGGCAGTTTTAAGTTGTTTTTTCTCTTGCAATAGAGAGCTGGAAAGGACATAGATTTAATGGTTATTAAATAAGACAGGAATTATTTTATTGATTATTTGGTGTTTTAATACTCAGGCAAATAACCTATTAATAATGGCTGAGCTGGTCGGGGTTGTTAGCTGCTACACTTGTAAATCACAAAATTCACCTTTGGTAAACGTATAAACGAGTAGGAGTAGCATCATAGGATAAATCCTGATTTTTTGAATACATAAAGCTTGTTTATCTGCTGTTACATTGTATAAATTTGTTATGATCACTGCAGTGTATTACTATTATGTTTCATCAAGTACAGCTTTTTAGAATTATGCTAAAGCTTCCTTTCTATATTTCATGTGTCTTTCAGATATCATCTGACTTCCTAGTTGTGGCTTCTGCTTTCAGATGTTCATGAGTATAAAATAATAAGCCACAGCATTTGTACTCTAAGTTTCAGGAAGTACAGATAAGGGTTACAGTCAGGCGAAGTGGTTAAGTCCAAAAGAGTGACTGCGTAAGCATTTTAAAAATGTGAGAATTGCAATGTTAAGAAAAATCATACTTTACACCAGCTTTTTACTGATTAAAAAATAAAAAACATGGAATCAGAAAAACACATCCTTCTTTATTTTAGGTATATTTGTTGTATGTCAATGCTGGGAATGCTGTGTTACCTCCCAACTTTTCCATGATATGGTTGATAAACTGAAGTTCATCAGATAAAAGGAATTTGCCAAATATAGAAAAAAATGTTGTCAGTTGAAGTGTGCATCTGAAAAAGCAAACTGTTCTAAAGGGTCTGTAACAAAGATAGAGGAAAGCTGTATAATACCATTTCTGCCTTTTGGATTAGGTGAATGTTGAAATTGGAGCACAAGATCTCTCATCAATGTGTTAAGTAAATTTGGAGCTACTATTTTAATAAATTTAATTGGCATCCAGATAATCTAATTTATCTAAATGATTATTTTTTAATTGAGAGAAGGTAATTACATGCCTTGCTTACTGAAGTCAAAATCTAAGTTCGAGTCAGTCCTTGTGTTCCTTCATGGTCTTTTAGTTTTCCATGCTGCATGCTTTCTATCTCTCCTTCTCTGGAGCCAGGTGGCACCCTCTGAAAGGAAGCCAGCCCACAACTGATGGGAGTTTACTCCAGCCCCTGCTTCAGACACAATATGGAAACTCATTGCAGCAGATTTGTGCCCTTTGCAGAACAGTCTTCAGGAGGTATCCTGTCCTTGTATACCTTGTGTCCCAAGGCTTTTTTTTTTTCCAGGAAGCATGCAGTGTATACCCTGTGCAAAAAAATCAGTCCAGTGGGCTGCGACACAGTGGTTCCTTGTGCTCTAGTATTTCATCACCAAAGTCACCCCATCCAGGCTTGGGGAGCCTAAGTGGGGATGTAGGGGTTAGCAGTGTGGGTATGGTCAGTCTGCTTTTGGTGGGGAGGGAGCTGCCATTTCCAAAGCTCTGATTAAGCAGATGGTTGTCAACATTTGGCCATTACAACAGCGTGGCTTGTGTCCCTCTACAGAACTTGTATCAGATAAAGTTGGGATTTCAGGTTTAGAGATGCAGTCAAATTCCATTTAGCTATCTCAGAGTACAGTAAGGCAGGAATTCTGAGGGAGCTAAATAACCCTTGTCTACAGTACAATATTATTGTCATCTCTAACTTGTTTCTGAATGATACTATGTTATGAGGAATATTGTCCTTTTAACTGAAATATTTGCTGCCTGGTATAATCTCTGGAAAGAACAGTTTTGAGTGGCAGAAGGAAAGACTGGATATGAAATAATGATCTAGTGCAATAAAGATCAGATAGGCTGAATCTTATGTATGCAAATAAATTTCCATGTGAGGAATTCAATCATGCATGTGCACTTCAGGACCACTTGTCCAGACACCTGGAAGATTAAGCTTCTACCACTTTTATCTGTTTATAATAGCATCCATTAATTAAAGCTCATACATTTTCAAATGAGAGTAGTATCCTTCAGAAGGAGTCTTCTTTATAGCTAGGATGGCTGATGATACCCAAACAGAACTTACTGGAATTCAGAAAAGAATAGGTAGGTTTCTGCATTTCTGGTGAGAGTAACTGTATCCCGTTTAACACAGGGAGTTATCACGGTATCTTTTAGGATATGGAGACACCAGTTCAGGAACAGCAGACAAAGGCTTCAGGCAACACCTTTTACTGAACCACACGATATGTTATATTTCCTGCAGTACAACAGCCTGGAATATCGCTAGTTAGGAAGAGACAGAACCATCTCATGGACCTGTGGGCCTAATGGCTAGTATTTTCTGTACAAAATACTGTGTGATCAAGCTACATTTAATGTGGTACAGTGATGCCAAGGAAATAAGTGACCTCGAGAAGACTGAATGAACAGTGAGTTAACTAAGTAGAGGATTTAATGAACCAGAAGGATGTAATTAGTTTAATGAAGGAGGAAAGAGGAAGAAGCATCCTGATTGCTCTTTCCAAAGAGCAATAAATACTTGGAACTAGATTTTTTTCTCCTGAGGAGACCACTATTGTCATATATTACAGAGTAATGGCAGACTTATCTAATTGTTTTGTCTGAAGTGAGACATTCTGGCTGGTATTGGGCCATAGGAAGAAATCAAGTGTCTCTAGACTTTCTAAAGTACTTCACATCCTGTGGATTTATCTTTTTCTGTGGCTGTTCTTAAATCTTGAGAGCTAAGACAGTGCTACGGGGAGAAGCTTCTTGTAGTACTCTGGATTTTTAATGTGGAATGGTAGCAGCCAGTGAATTTTAGCACCTGAAGTCTTCAGGAGGAGTCTTGGGTGTAGCTTTGTGATGATGAGAGATCCCCAGCAGGAGTATTCTTCAATCCTGTTCCCCTGAAGAAATGCTTACAATAGGCAGCCTTGGGACTGAGGGTTTGCATGTGAATTTTAGGTATGTGTTAGTTCTGACTTGCTATGTATTCATCTTGAGACAGATGGATATCAAGATGTGAAATGCTTCTTTCGGAGGTTTGGGGTATTATTTCAAATACGGAAGATTGCTTCCTACCTTCAGACTGAAGAACTCAGTAGCTAATTGAAATGTAAATATCTGAGAGAAATCAGCAGAGAAATAAGTTAACGATGCTTAGAATAACTCTTCAGTTGAGATGGTTACTACAGGTGCTTTTTCATTTCACTGTTGATTTTTTCAATTGACTTTAGAAGTTGTTTCTACCTTCACTAGTCATCTAAGACAAGAAATCCCTTGAAAATGCAGCAGTTTAATTTTCTTCCCTTTTTTGCTCAGAAGTTTCTTTAATACACTATATAATACACACTTTAAATGAGCTTGAGTCACTGATGTATTTTTTATTCTGTTTTCAATTTGTGGACAATTTTTGGACATTTTAAAATTATGTATTTTTTTTTAATTCTGGAACAGTCTTTCTCTTTAGCTGGTAGAATTGATTAACAGGGCTGGAGATGCACAGTACCTGCCCTGTGACAGTCACCTTTAGCAGCCTTATCCTGCTCAATCAATTTTTCTTTTAGGATCTAGTGTGGAGATTCATGTTGCAACACTGCAAAGTTGAGAGGTCAGTAAAAATTTCTCAGTCAGGAATTCTGTATTGAGGCCATGTTTTTCTCTGCCTTTCTTTGTGTCCTGAAGCTGAATTAAATGAAAGTGTAATTCTTGGAAAAATAGAGGAAGGAAAGCTTTTTTTTTTCTTGTAACACATGGAAGGTAACGGGAAACTAGGCATGTTTACCTTTGGAACCAAAAGAAGGGAGTGTGGCTGATTTTGTCACTTTTTCAGAGTTAACAAGACAAGAGAAGGGTCTTGAAGCATTAGTGACAGGATGTGACTTGTGTCAGCTGGACTAGCTCTTTCCTTCTTAACCTGTATCTGCCTTCACCTTCTTGTTTGTCTGCCTGATGAGATTCAGTCTTGCTATTTAGCTGTGACTGTAAGGTAGAAATTTCTGTCGGTTGGAAACAAAACTGGTTGAGTAACTGCACCTAAAAAGCACTGACTGCATGGTTTGCTACCAGATGTCTGCTCTGCCCTTTGCCCATTCTTTCACAGAAGGCCTGAGATGATAAAGAACATGCTGAGAAAGTTACCAGGCCATGGGAAGTAGGAAACAGCTGAAGGTGGGGAGGAGAATGAGATTACTGTTTTGAATAGTCTTGGAAAATGGGAAATGTCATCTGGAGCAAAGCAGGGGACAGTGAGTATGAAAGCTCACTGGCTGTCTGTAGGCTGGACAGAATGGATGTGTGGTGGGGGGAAGATGAAGTTATGTGGAAAAAGAACATGAATTTTTTGGATAATGAACAAATAAGGATATATTATCAAGTTGTTAGAGGGTAAGCACACAGGCAAGGAGCTTGAAAGTAATTTGAACTAATTTCTCTGTTCTTGTCAGAGTTGGTTGGTTCTACAGTACCCCACTGTTTTAACTTCTGACGTCTTATATGAGAATGAGACCAGTTGCAGGGTGTTTAGAGGATAGTAGTGGTTTAGAAAGATTGAAAAATTAGAATTGTGTCTTGTGATTCTAGGCAGAGAATCTGTGAGCTATGTTTTTGGGCTTCTATCTGTTTTGCTTTTTTTTTTTTTTTTGGACTGCTGCAAAGTATAAATCCTGTTTTTTGATGAAGCCCACTGCTTCTTATTTGCGTTTATTTTTAATAACATCCCAGCTACAGGAACTGCTAAAAAAAATGTGGTCTTCCTACAGGTGCAGGAATGGGAAAGTGAGAGGGCACTGTCTGAGGATGTTACTGCATAACCAAGTAAAATCCAAAAGCTCAGTACTTGCTACTGTCAGATAAGAAGGGGCTGTTGACATAAATGTAGAGTAATAGTTCCTGTTCTGCTTTTACAGTTTAGAGACATCTTAAGATGGAACTCTTGCTGTTTTACAGATCTGATTTTTTAAATGAATTTTTATAATAATTTTGTATTTCTTTGTTTCATGGTCTCACAAATATCTTTAGGAACTGAATTATCTTAATTTAATTATTTACTGGGCAAAGAAGGACATAAGAGCAACTTCTAAAAAATTTCATTTGATGTTCTCAAGTTCTGGAAAATACTTGACTCATTTGACACAGCATAACGCTTTGTGCTATGATAATTTTTTCTTTCGGTGTACTTTGGTCTTACACCTGTCATTCTTACCTTTTTTGTGAGCTAAAAATTATCTTTTTTCTGTGTGTAAGCTGCTCCATG
Source organism: Pyrgilauda ruficollis (assembly GCF_017590135.1). Taxonomy (NCBI): domain Eukaryota; kingdom Metazoa; phylum Chordata; class Aves; order Passeriformes; family Passeridae; genus Pyrgilauda; species Pyrgilauda ruficollis. The sequence continues at coordinate 78,553 of NW_024524778.1, read as the reverse complement.
CTATGATCAGTATTTTCTATATTTTTTTTTGTGCTTTATGTTTTTCTTTAGCTAGAAGAACTTGAACATACAAGAATACCACTAATGTATCAGTAGCATAAGGACATGTTATATTTTCCTTTCCCTTCATTAAAAAATAGTTTAATATTCTGGATGGTTTCTAACCTGACTACTTGAAAGCACTGAACAAATGCTTTTGAAGATGTCTGCTCAGAGACTACTACAGGTTTTTCTGGTACTGTTATTAAATAACTCCTACCAGTGTATTATGTTGCATTTATTGACATGTGACTTCATCTGCTGTTTTCTGTGCTTGCTCAGTGTTCTGAGGTTTTGCAAGTTTTGTAATGATATGTTTGGTTTTGTTGAATCATAATAATTTTGTATAAAGCACAGATGCTTCTGTAATGATGTATAGGCAGGTAACCATTCTGAAGAGCAGCCCAAGTCCTGGCACAGATTATGGAGAGGCTTCTGAGCTCTCTCCCCTGTCAATCTTTGTCTCTTAATTCTTACCCTGCAAGGTCTTCTGTTCTCTGGTAGCTTCCTATCAAAGACATCAGCAGAAACTTTCTACTTCCAACACATTTTCCCACAGGATCCTTGATGCCTTCATAAAACTCTTAAAGTTGTGAAACGTGATTTTGCTCTGTAAAAGCTGCATTGTTCTTTTTTTCTTTTGAATTATTCTAGTCTACAGGTTCTTAGGCATGGTTTTAACCACCTTGTGCAGTATCAGAGTCAGACTGTGTTGTGCTTCTGATTACCTTGTCCCATCTGAAGAAAATTTGATTTTTTTTCTGCTCTTGATTCTTCTTTGCTTGGCTCACCTTAAGCCTAAGTTTTTGCAGAATTCATATTGTGGAAATTTGATATCTGATGCTTCAGTGGTTTGGCTCAGTAGCATCTGACTCTGGTGAATTCATACTATTAATATGATATTTTTAATTGCCTCTCAGATGCTTCATTTTTAGAAAATGCCTTACATATCCTAAATCTGAAGAGGATCTGATTTGGGGATTTGCCTTAATTGTCTTGTTAGTAATTTCAGAAAACAACAGGTCATCTAAGTTTTCTGTTCTGTCTTTATCTTCTGAATTTGTCTTTTATACCTTCATTAGCTAGTGAATTATTGCATTGAGGTAGCAAGATGTTTGTTAAGTATCAGATTCTGCTTCATTTGAGCTCAGAAATAACAGTGGAAATTTTTTGAGATTTTATTGCTCTCTGACAGATGGCTGTGCAATTCGCTGGAAAGCTTTTTTTTATGCTTCCATGTACTAGTTAGTCTATGCCTATCAAGTAGACCTGTATTGGACTTGCATTACCAGCTTTAAGTTCTACTAATGACCTGTGTGCAGATGAAAAAATGCACATAGGTAAAAAAGTTAATAGTAACTGGAATTCTAAAGAAAACTTGGGTTTGCATTTAGTTTTCTTATTGACAAACACAATCTGCACTCTAAAATATGTGATAGTGTAGCTGTTTAAAAAGAGAAAAAAAGGTGTGTTGTTGTTCGTGTTCAGGGAGCAGAAGATAGAACTTTTTTGTGTTGAAGTGGCTCCAGTCTGTTGTTTCATTTGATAAATGGAATTTTTTGTGGGCTTCATTTTTCCACATGCAGTTCTTAACATCTGCATGAAACTTAAATGTGCCCCGGTGCTGGTGGTGATGTTTGTTCCACTTTCACGAGTCCCATTTGAATGGGGATTAGGATTTACGTTCCTGTCCAGTGGCAGTCTGGTGCTTCCACCCAGTTTGCATTTGTGTTAGTAAGATGAGCCGAATTTACTCTAATGTTTTGCTCTTGCTTGTACTTTTTTGCTAGTGGAGACTTACCCTTGGGCTTTGCAACTTTGAAACAGATGATTTTATATCTGTTTCTTAGAAATGTGATTAATTTTATAATGCTTGTAACCTCCTGTGTTTTTTTTTTCCTTTTGTATCTGCTTGCATAGCTGCTGTTCCTTTTTAGTGCCTGAATCTTAGCATCAATTAGTCTTTTCTATTTTTGGTCATGGAGAATAGAAGTTTTGTATTTATATTAGACAGTTCTTTGTTTCTCAAATGTCACTAAGTAACCAGAAAGGAATACTAAATAGTGCCTGCTTGAATGTGAACTAAGACTGTTTCTTCGGAAGATTTTGTGAATGTGTCTGTGATCAATGCTTTGTTTTAAATAATGGAAATTTTGAAAATAGTTTTGCTTTCTTCACCCCTACACACTGTGTCTTTCTTTCAGTTTTGCTTTATGTGTTTTTTTCCTATGAGGGCATTGCTAAACTGTTATGGAATGTCTCATTTGAAGTTGGACATTGTGGTGTGAGATTGTGAGTGAATGCTTATCATGGCTCCACGTGTAGAGATTATACAGTATACCTTGCACTTGTAAGCTGTGTGCAAAGCTTGTTCCTTACCATTTTTTAAATCAAATATATTTTTTTCTTAATATAAACGCTCAAAACCCTTTTTTGTCAGTTTGCTTTACCTAAATTGTGGTCCAGAGTTACAAATTGAAGTTTTGGTCCTGCTAGTCATCCTAACTTCCTGACCTCCTACTTTTCTAGATATTAGATTAGTTAGAGCCAGATAGAAATTTAAGTGTCTTGAGTGTTCCTTTCTCTTTTTGCCAGTTGTTTTCTTCCACTTTTATGAAAATACCGCTACTAACTTAGTCTTTCATATAACAAACTTGGGTCTTCCATGCTGTCATTTTCCTTAATAGGTTTCTGCTTTCATTTTACCAAGGGCAAGGTTCATAAATAAATAAAATTGTCTAATTTTTCAGCTACAGTACACTTGCCGTAAGAAATTCCAAGAACTTAAAGAAAAATCTTCTCTTACATGTGTAGAGGCAAAATTATTTCTTCACTCAAAATTATGTGTATGAAGTGATCGCATACTACTGCTAGCAGTCATTTGAGAAATCTGCTCTTTTCTTTTAGTTGAACTGTCTATTTTTTTTTAAAAAAAAAGCTGGCTTCTGTAATCTGAAAATGCAGAGCAACTTACCTAAGTTTGAGTTTTGCAATGTATTTGAAAATGGTGAGATAGTTAAAAGAAGTTTGATATGTTTTTCTTTCACAGAGTCCGCAGAAAAGAAAAAAAAGTATATTTCAGTAGGTGAAAATCAAAGGAAGTAGCTGCTGACATAGGAAACTGTACTAAAGGACATTTCTGAAAGAAAACTTTTAAGGTATGTGGGCAAGTTATGCTTTGCAGAAAAGACTTCCTGAAAATTAGCTGCCTGCTTTGCTTTGTGTGGACCAGTATTTCAAATCAGCTTTGAAATAATTAGACAAACTTTTATTACCCCTTGAGATGTTTATTGTTGACAAAAGCTCTGCAGAAGGATTAGTTTTACTAGTTTATGTTGTATACATCGTATCGATGCATACAAAGATGATCTTATGAATATGAGATTAGTGTAAACAAATGGTAGATAGTGCATGTGTTTTGTATTTCATGGTCTTGTGCATTCCGGGAATAGATCCTACACTAACAGAAATGTCAATTGTTTGATGTCTAATTTTTGTTTAGCGTGTGGATGGAGTGCTAAGAATAATTTATTTCATTATTTTAATGGAATATAACTACTGTAAGCCTCACATTGAGAGATTGAGAAGGACTGCTAACAAATTGATAATCTATTTTAAAAATGCTTTTAGTTCAGTGTAGAAGCCGTGATTTTAAGGATTTGTCTCCTGAATACAAATCGTCTTTCTTTTCTGGTTTTGAGATATTTTTAATGTTTGTAGAAAGTGTTTGCAGAATAAAAGACGTTTTGTATTCTCTATGATTTGGAGCCCATGCAGATTTAGGAACAATCTAAATTCATGGTCAGCATATGAAGAGTGGGAGAATCCAGATCTGTGATGTGCTTCTCTATTCTGAATTTAACTGGGGGCCAGGTGTGCTTTCTGGGTTTGTGGTTTATTAGTTGCCTCCCTTGTCACTGGTACTGTGAAACCACAAGTTCCAACTGATGTGTGTAGATCCATCATTATTTTAAGTTTATAAACTCATAACCTTGGATATAATTGATGGCAATATGTAGCAGAAGACACCAGTTGTTACAAGTGTAGCAGAGCACCTTGTGAAAGTGTTGCATTGTACATGCTCTGTTCTTCCTTGCTCATTTGATTTCTGGCACTGTCAGACACAGGATCGTTGGTCTGACACAGCATGGCCACATTCATGTGTCACAGACAGATGGCAATCTTTAAATGTACATTGGTTATGGAAACTACTTTCTTCAGAGTTGCTGCTGGAATCCAGCAGCATGACTAACTGGAATACTGGCTTTATTTCCTGAGGGGAGTGTTACAGTATGGAAGGATTATGTGACTAGCAACTTCCTTGAAGTTTCTCACTTTTAGGCTGAAAAAAATTAACATTGATTTGTTTGGATTCTGACGGCACCACTGTGTTGGTGGTTGAGAGAAATTTTAAATTGTCTTTGGTAACTCTGCTTAAATTTAGAACAGTTTGACATGTGATTGCTCATTCACACTATATTATTAAATGTACATTCAATGTGCACTTCCTGTGAATGATTAGTTTGCTGTTTTGAGCATAACACTATGAAGAAAGTAAGTCCTACTTTCTTAGAATTGACTGTGAGACGTGTTTTACTCCTAAGTTTAACAAATATTTTTTGGCTAATTTACATGTACTGCATATACAGTAATTTTTTTAGCCATCTGTATCTATGTCCATAATAGATAATATAGGATATTCTATTACATATCTTGTAAGATATTATATATGTATCTTCTATTTCAAAATATAAAAAAATAGCTAAAGCTCATTTGTCTTATTTGGTGGTACTGGTATTTTATTGCTTTTACAAGACATGGTACAATTCTGTTTGAAACGTCACTGGCATGTCAAATTATGCAAGCTTTGTTCACATGTGGAAAAAGAGATAAACCTCATGGGCATCTACCAGAAGCAGAAGAAATCTCTTCACATTAAGAGTAAAGCAATTCCTGAAGGTTTTTTTTTCTGTATGATTTAGCATATCTTGTTTGTTGTTATCACTTCTTTGTCTAGCTTGTTTTAAAACATTCTGCCATCTCTGGTTTTTCCGTTAAGATAAAATACTCTCCCATGGATTTTTGAGAATTTTTTTGTCCCCCTAGAATAGCTTTCACACTGTATTTGCATCTTTTGAACATTAGAGAAGAAAGTATGCTTGTGTCTCAAACTCCTTATCTCTCATACCAGTTCCATATTAAATCTTTTCTGGGTTCAGATTTTGCTGGTTTTGCTGATTTCTCAATTTTGCCAGTGGTGTGGGATTGCAAAATCTGTCTGGGAATCTCCATCTTTCAGTGTGAGTATTTTAATGTTGTATGATAAAGTCAAAAAATATGTGAATATTAATATTCCATAATCCAGTAGATGTGAAGGTAGGGAAGCACAAGGAGAACCACACCACAAATAGCAACCCTGCTAGTCTGCTGTTCTTAAACGTCTTCTGGTGCCATGGTTGGAGACACAGGGCTGATCTAAATGCATTACTCTGTGTGGGTGATCACTGTAGGTCCCTTCTGACTGAACTATTCTCTTGTATTGGTCTGACCCTGTAGGGCAGCTGTCATCTCATCTGTGGTCACTGATGAGGGAGACAGCAAACTTGGAAAAATACCTGTCTGTGTTGGTGCCAGATACTGTATTTTTGAACACTGGACTTCCAAAATATGCTTGTGTTTTTTAACAGTATTTGAAAATCAGACTTGTGTGTTCATGTGTTTGGTAAATCTTACAGTTCTGACTTCAAATTAATGGCTGTGTGATCTGTATTGTTTTCAGTTTTTAAAAAATATTAAAAAACATTAAAAAATCAGAAGTGGTTTTAAGTGACAGAATTGGTTTTTAGATTATCAAAATTCAAGATTAGTCAACTGGCTTAGGTCTTGAATACTTCTTCACCATTTCTGTGCCTCCACAATAAAGCGCTTGAATTTGGCTGGATGTCTTGGTTGAACATTTTCTCAATTTACACGGAAGTCACATGGCAGCTGGCTTACCCACTTGGGAATCATCAGTTCTCAGTCTTTTTGCTTGTTAGTTTTAGCAAATCAAAATTTTACCACTTTTGCAAAACAGTTTTATGCTGTGCTGCTTCTGTCACAGAGAAAGGAATAATTAAAACAAAGCCTGGAGTCCAGTGTGTGTACAATTTTTGCCTATGTATTCAGACATCTAATGGTGGAATTAGAAAAAATCTGATTACTGCTTCATGAAGAGCAACTTAGCAGGCTGGAGTGAGATATTGTTTGGTCTTTTGTTCTGTTGATTTTTGTAATCCTATATCTCCTTTGTAAGTCACTAGAAGCAGACTAAAATATCATATGCTGAGAATATTTCCTCCTTCCCTTGCCATACTGTCTCTCAGTAAAAAACAGAGGCTAGGGAAAAAGCAAGCAAGCCATTACTTTGCTCATAATACAAGGTTGAACATCACTGTGAAACTCAGTTCCCATCTTTCCTAAATCTGATGTAAGAAAACAAGGATGCTATCTTTTCTCATAGCTGTTGGCTAGGAGAGTTAGGTTATGTGCTAAAATGAGGTAGGAGAAAGGTGAAAAGTTATAAAAATGGATTTAGATCTAAAGGGCATTGAAAATTCACTACTGCAACTTTAGTCATGTTAATAAACAGGGACTTTAAGATTTTTTTCCTTTGGTTCATGTTGCTAAAATGTTTGTGGTTCTGCAAGAGTGTTCCTCAATTTTAACTGTGGAGGTATTTTCATAATGCTGCTAATAATGACATAATTCATAAATGCAGCCAACATAAACTATTTACTGGTGCTGTGTATGGCTGAATTCCTGGCCATCAAGAAGTATTCTGACCAAAATATACAGCTTCAAATTAAGGAGCTTATAAAAGCTTACAGGTTTAAGGTTATTCATACAGCTTTGACTTAGTCTGTATTGTGTAGATACGTAGTAATGTGGCACTTGTTCTGTTTTTCTTTATTGGATCTTTGTTTTGTTTAGTAGCATGGTTTGTGTTCTAAGAATAAACACATAGTACTTGAGACTTATTTCAGAGGTTGCTTGAGGTTCTGATTTGCAAAATCTTCAGAAATTTTGTGCAGTAACTGAAGCCAGTAACATATGTTTTTTTCTGAATACCTAGCATGCTAAAAATGCTAGGCACTCTGAAAAGTCTGTCTTTAAGCCTTGTACATACCGGTATGAGCTGCCACAATGTTGACGTTAGTTTATGTCTCTCATTTCTTAATGTAAAATAAGAATATTAGTCCTACTTCCCTCAATGGATTGCTAGGAAGATAAATTTGTTAATGTTTGTAGAACACTGCTAATTTAAGTTTTAATGTGTAAAGCCTGTGAAGAAATTGGTATTTCTGTGTTAAAAAGAACCAAGACTTTGCTGTAGTGCAGAAATTAGCGAATAGGCAGAGTACAGGCTGAGGCTGCACTGCAGTCCAGAGATAAGGGTTGCAGTTTATGTAAGTTTGTCTTACCTAGTTGAAGCTGATTAGTATAGGAACAGAGGTGGTTGGTGTGTACATAGAAAAGAGGGTTCAGCCCACATTACAAAACCGTGTGCAAGAGTGTGTAGGAATTACTTCTTTGTGTGGTTTCAGCTCTTCCACAATGCAGCTGTGTGTTTATCAGCATGAGATGAACATATTTCAGAGCTAACTCTAGCAATGTGTCTTCACCTTTGGTTCTGCTACAGAATTTCATAAGGCAGGACACCTTATCTGTTTATCAATCTTGCTTTACATCAATTTAGTACAATAAGACTGGACTGTCCTAGGGTAAAATGGTGGGAACTAAAGAACTCTCACCCAAGGAACCAGTGTATGGTTGGATGCGAAACCTACTTAGGGATATTTTCTGGTTTTTGGGTGGCTGAATCTGCAGATTTAATGGCCTGTTAACACAAGGTTTAGGAGCAAACTAGCTTCTAAATAGTTATCAACTTCCCACGGATGCAGTGCCTGAGAACTGGTGTTTTACATGGATTTTTCTGTGCTGTTAGGAGAGTAAACATGAGAAACAAATGTTTCAGGTCACCAGGAGTACAAAAGTGCAGCTGGCAGCTTGTCTGGAGATACTGTTAGCTGTGCTTATTTGGTTAAATATGTAGATTGGTCTTAAGTGTTTGTCTTAGATGCTGTTATGTTTTCTTTCATAATGTACTTTAAGTTAGGGAGGAATGTTTTTGCAGAAATGGAAACTGGAATTCTAAGGCTGAAATCTTTTCCAGTCAGAGTTTGTTGTTCAAAGCAGTGCTCTGAGCCTCCTTTCAGTTTATACTGAAGAGGTTAATGTATGTGATTAATCTTATGATTAGGTAAGTGCAGGGCTTAGACACCAATCTTTGTCTCACCAGAAGTTTTTTCTTTTGATAATTGTCTCATCATTCTTGTTCTCCTTTCAGATGTGGTGAAGAGCCTGTATTTTCCCCTGTCTGGTATACAGTGCCTTAAAAAATGGGGTTTGGAGGTGACCTGAAGTATTCTCATGATGCTTTACTAAAACTGCAAGACTGGGAACTACGACTGCTGGAAACAGTGAAGAAATTTATGGTAATGAGAGTAAAAAGTGATAAAGAATATGCGTCCACTTTACAGAATCTTTGTAACCAAGTAGATAAAGAGAGCGCTTGTCAATTGGATTATATCAGCAATGTGTCCAAGGTAAGTCTGAAGTTTGAATTTGGAATTTCCTTGAGTTTTGGGTTTACTTTTGTTTTTTTGGTTTGAGTTGGATTCCTATCCATTCAGTTTCTTGAGAGTTAATGTTGCCAAAGTATTTAAAATGGATTATTTTAGTTTCTCAGTGAAATATGCAGAAGTTGTGCTTTAGTCTTCCTTTGAAAAAATTAACTGAATGAGAATCAATCCCGATTTTTGAAACTCAGTATTTTACATAAATGGGTTGAGCCTGCTTCTTTGTTTAGTGCTTTGAAAATCAAATATGCTATAGTAAGCTTTTCTTTTAAGATAGGAGCTATTGTTTATGTTATATAGAATTTATGACAGAAATAGAAAAATGCCAGGAAACCAAGTCAAAGCCTAGCATTCCAGCTGTTATTCACACTGCAGCATGTGCTGTAAGAACAAAACATTAATTCAGGATGTTTCTCGTAATTGTGTGTTTATTTTGTATTCTGTTTAAAATAACTGTGTTGACTTTTTAAAAAGGTAAGGCTCTGTTTTCTCCAAATTACTGGTTTTTAGATTTAGAGCAAGTCCAAGTAAATGTAATAATGAAGCAAACTTCCCTTATCACCTGTTCGAAAGTTTTACTCTGGACCTGGATTCTCTGCTGACAAGAGAAGAATATTCTGTTTTGATGGCTTATTCAGTTCTTGGCCCTTGTTCTGTAGCAGTGGTTACACAGTGCATTCAGTCTGGCATGAATCCTCATTTTCTCTCTGCAGGAAAACACCCTTTCTGGGTCAGGTTAAATTTCAGACAAAGCAGTTTTTATGTTGTGGGCTTATGGGATGGCTGCTTGGACAGTGGTTGTGGTGTAGCATTAGGAACAGGACTGCTCCTTGTGCAGCAGGATGGATGTATACAGGGTTAGATTGGCTGTGTGTGACTTGCAGGCTTTGCTGCTATAGCTGGGCTGCTTCAGCACTGTGCAGTGTTTATATATAACACGTTCTGTTGTTGCTTCCCTCCCTCACAATAATTCTAGCCTTGCAAATTGAAATACTGCCTTTTTTTTTTTTTTCATTTTTTCATTTTTTTTTTTTCATTTCATTTTTTTCATTTTCAGAGTATTTAGCGTTACAAGGTTTAAACAACCATTCACCTTCACATAGGTATCGCAGTCCAGGACAGTTCATGTTAATAACACGAGCACTTCTTGTGGGCAGATAAATTGAACAAATCTGGAGATCTGACTTAAGCCATGTTCTTCTTGGCGTGAAGAGAGGTGTGCATGTCACATTTTGAAATCTTGTTTTGAACAGAGGCACTCAAGTTGTCCTTCGGCGTCATTTTCATTCCCTTCTCTTAAGGAGGTGTAATTTTTCACTAAGTTGCATCTCTGATTTCTACATTTCCTCTGTTTTCTATGTTTTAACAGCAAAAATAGTCATATGGACTGGCAGGTTTTTTATATGGGCTTGCCTTATAATTTCACTGACACCTTGGATTTTGTATGTGTAGTGACACGTTATGTTACTGGTTTTGACAGTTAAAAAACCTGAATTATTGGTTATTTACTAATCTCATTCTAATTTATTTTAATGTTTTGTGATACTTTTTTCTCTCTTCCTGACATTTTACAGAACCAAAGAATGATGCAAATATTATGGAAAATGAGTCTAGTTTCTTACATCTTCTAATATCTAAAATACCTGTTTTTGTTATTGTGGTATTATTTGGCATTTTGTGGCATTAAAACCCAATAGCAAGGTGTTTAATTTTTAATGGGTTTTGTTTGGTTGATTTTGTTGTTGTGGTTGTTTGTTTTGGTTTAATATGATCTCTAAGTGTGCAGTAAGAGTGAGCACTTAGAGAGAAATGGTGTTTGGGAAAATCTGTCTTCTTTTTTTTTTCATGTGGAGACAACAAACTTACTGGAAGGCATGGTAGCAGCAACTGGTAATGCTAGAAACGAGGTGTTTTTAAGAGCTTCCAGACTGCTCTTTTGTGTGTGTATATGTCTGAAAAATAGTGTTAAAACAAACAATAATGTATTTTATTGCATTTGTTGGACTGTGGTCATTTTTTTGCGGAAGGATATGCTTTACCTTTTCCGCTGTTCCCACCCAGCTTTTTTATCTCATATAAGTCTCTGTTATTGAAGCATTTTCACTTCATCTTCTCCTAATTTAAAATAATAAAATATAATAATACAAAGCACAGAAATCCTGCTTTACTGCTATTTACTGCTATTTCCCTATGGAAACATTGCTTTTCCCTTTTCCTGATGGAAAGAGTGATGTGAAGAACAGGGAAATATGCAATTTTTTTTTTTTAATAGAAAGGAAAGTAATTGCTATGTTTCTGGCTTATTTAAGCTCATTTGGTGACTTGTAAACTAAGCATTTTTGGAATACCTGTACTGTTGAAAAATGTTTTTGGTGTGATTTTTCAGGATTCAAACACTAGTTGTTTCATCAGTAATAAATCAGCCTTATGGAAAATAGATGATTCTGACTACATTTTCACCTCTGAGAGCACTTTTCTAAACTCCTCTGTAACCACAAAGACCTGCTCTTCTCACACAAGTGTTCAGTGCTGTCTTATCCTATGCAGCTTTGCAGTATGGCTTCTGAAATGGTCTTCAGCCACAGCAGGAAAGCTTTAGGCCTTGACATTTTATAACATGACACTTTAAGCAGTCCAGATATCTCTGTGCCAATCTGTGCCAATATTTACAAGCTGGAAGAAATATTAAAGAAAGTTCAGTATATAGGGGAGTCAATTGTCTTTTGTTTTGCTCTCTATAATCGAGTTTCTGTTGCAACATTGTCATGTAGAGATGGAAACATTAGGTATATATGTTTGTGTACGCTATATAAAGAAACCTAAAAGCTAAGAAACAAATTATTTTCTGAAGTTTTTATCTCTGATTAATTTCTGTTTTAGTAAGAGCCACAATAAGTGCCAATAGAACTCATATGCTAGCTGCCTTCAAAACCTTGCAATTCTGTGGCATGTAGCCACACTAACGTCTTAGCTATATCACAGCAGTCATTGTCAGGGAATTATCTTTAAGGAATCCAATGTGTGACAGCAGTCTTGAGGATGACCAAGGTTTTATTTGAACCGAAGTTTAATTTCACTTTTGTGTCTCTGATATCTGTAGATGTATATCCGTATTCAAAGCCGAACACAGCACATTAAGCTCTCCTGAAAACTGACAGAATGTCCAAGGAAGCTATTAAAGCAAGGGTACAGAAGGATGCTGGGTTCCAGTGACAGATTGGTGTTGTGTCTGTGCTTTGGTACTGGTGGCCTGACTGATGCTGCTGTGTGAGGCAGCTGATGTAATGGTGTCCTCTTAAACCACGACCCCTCAGGTACATATTGCTGTCAGGTATTCAGACAAAGGTGGAAGTCAGCTTAGGCAGAGCAACTGTGGGGCGAAACTGGAGGACAAAGGATGTAGGAACATAGTTCTCAGGGTGTTGGGAATATATCTAAAAAAAAAGGCTGCAGTGCTTTCTTTGGTATACTGAAATACTAGGACAGTGCTGAAGGGTGAATATTTAATATTGTATTTTTGTCTCTGGTGCTTTTTTATGATTTTATGAGTGAGATGGAGGCATGATTTTGCTGTTGCAGGAGGATCTCAAATGCATTTGGGTGAGCTTAGAATTAGTTATTTTACTGAATTTTTTTAAACAATGATGCATCTTTTCCCACAGCTCTTATTAATTGTTTGGTTATTATTGAGCTGAAATAAATAAGTGCTTTTCTGTTCTTTTTTATAGTCTTGGTTGCTCGTAGTACAGCAAACAGAACAGCTGAGCAAAATAATGAAGACACATGCAGAGGATCTTAATTCTGGGCCCTTGCATAGGCTTACAATGATGATCAAAGATAAGCAGCAAGTTAAGAAGAGTTTTGTAGGTGTTCATCAACAAATTGAAGCGGAGATGTACAAGGTATTTTATTCATCTGTGCTTGATAAATTGATTATAATTCTCTATGTTTAAAAATACTAAATTAAGAGTGGCTTTTTTTGGGTTTTGTTCATGCTGTGGTAAAAGCGTAGTGGGTGGTGTGTTGAATGCTTAGTTTAAATTTTAATAATTTTCTACACAGATTTTCTTTCCTGCTAGCTGATAAGGCAAAGATGGAAAAGTTTCTTCCATATGAATTTCCGTGGACAGATTGAACTGGAAATGTTGTTCTAGTAGAGGATAATGAATTGTGTGACACTTCTGTATTCCATCTCTTTTCCTGTTCTAATTCCACTCTAGACATTCATGGGACCAGGGCACTGTAAACTGTTCTTAATGAGTGCTCTTGGCAGTCCAGACTCTTTTGGGAGGGGACAGAGTTCTAGTCCCTATTCTAAAATATAAAGCAGGTGTAAACCGAAACCGAACATTGAGACTGCAGGTGAAACTCTTCGGGGTGTTTTCCATGACATATCTGATATCCTGCTTGTGTTCAAAGTGCTGTATCTTGTCAGTAAAGCTGACAGAAATCACCCTTTCAGATGCTCTGGGGGAAATTTAGCTACAGGTGTCAAAAATCAGAGCAATAGTCTGAAAGGTCTACTGAGAGGAGGAGAAGTGCTGTTTCTTCTTTCTTCCAGCAGAGAATTGGGGATATGAAGTAATGTAATTAAAATGTAACATCTGAGTAGAGCAGTAACACTGTCACGAATTGATGAGTAAAAGATTCTTGGGCCGGTTCTGAGAAGAACTTGGAGCTATTCTGTATTTAAACTAAGACTATTTTAAGTTAAACACATTGGCTCTAATAAGATTGCTTCCATAATATGCTGGAATCTTGACATCTTCCTCAAGGAGGGACTATGGGGATGTCTTTTTTGATTCATGGTCAGTTGACTGTCATTATTTGATAAAACTTCAAGTAAAATAATCACTTGCTGCTACATATGAATTGGTGCACCTCAAAAAAGTCAGAATGGAAGAAGAGGAAAAACTGGTAGCATGTGTTAAAAATAATAGAAGAATTGCAGAAAGAGAAAAAGATAAGAAAGAGAGGCTGAATGGAGTAAGACTGCTGTAAACTCAGGTATACTTTGAAAAGAGACTATGCAATGTTTTGTTTTCTGTTAATAGGCCAAACTCTAATAGAACATCTAATAAAAATGTCTTTTAAAATAAGATTTTTCCAAAAAAACATAATGCCTACTGAGCACTTGCCGAATGATTATTACAAACCATATTAACTTTATTTTATTATGGGCTGCATAGCCATAAAAGTATTTTGTATCCTGCTGATTAAGCTTGCATTGTTGATTGGTTAGAGGTTTTTTGGGGTTGTTTGCCTTTTTTCCCCTTCCTGCATTTGCAAAGAGGTATTTGAATATGGTTCTCCTATAGTTAGCTGACATTGTTCAAGGTTTTGTGTACCTGTAGCACTTTAAGAATGATTCCCTGAAATTCAAAAGACTTGTTGTGTTCTGTGGTATTATTTCTGATTTTGTTATGCACAGAGGTAAGATGCCAATTATATCTCAGGACAGTATGCAAAGTTCGTGAACGTCAGTGTCTGTGCAGCTCCTATTTTAGTATAAGATGGCATAAAGATGTGTTTAGATGAAATGCATGTATGTCATTCTTCCTTATTCTAGACACCTCTACAATGAGGAATCTTATGGAGAGGATTCTAAAGAACAGTAAATAACATGGCTTTTGCACAAATGTAATGGATTTGTATCTTGTAGATTTATTCCAGTTTCCATTAAGATGTTGAATCATTTTCTTTCTTCATGAAATTTGAGGGGAAAAAATAGAGTACTGTTATAATTAGGTGGGTAAGATCTTTTGCAATAAAAATGGAGTTTAAAGTAATCCTTGACCATCTTAATTCCTTCAGCATTCTTTGGGAACAGACATGCTCTTGGTGTTGGTTTTATCTGTTGGAAAAACACAATCTAAGAATCATAATGTAGGTACTATAAAGGTTTCCTGATGCTAGTGCCCTGTTTTATTTTTCAGTTTTCTGTAAGAGAAGCTGTTCTTATTATTTAGGTCTTAATTCACTACTTCTTAATTGCATCTTTTTCTCCATTTGTGATGATGTCTTTAAATACAAATTGTTACGAAGTTGTTTCTCCTATATTGCCTCTATTGGTGTATAATAACAGCAGATGTGTATAATTTACAGAGTTTAGAAATATGAGATGAGTATATGTGATTTATGTGGAGACAAGGTTCTGCCTTCAAATTAAATATGGCACAGTTGGCCCAAAAATAGAAGCTTTAGGCAGCATTTTGCTGGAGTTTTAGGGAATTTAATTAAGTTTTCAGATGTTGGTGAAAGTAGTGTTATCTGGGCCTTGCCTCCTGAAAAAAACGGAAAATTGTGAACTTCAGCCTTCTTCCTGCCAGCTGCAAGAGGAACAATTTTTCAGTAGAATGAACTTCTTTTTCTGCACATTCACTGAGAGGAGCATTTCCATTAAAAGTATTTAATTTCTCTTCCATGATTTTCCAATTGAACTCTGTTATTCTGTTGGATTTTTTTTTTTGTGTGTTGTTTTTTTTTTTTTTTTTTTTTTTTTTTTTTTTTTTTTTTTTTTTTTTTTTTTTTTTTTTTTTTTTTTTTTTTTTTGTTTTTTTTTTTTGTTTTTTGTTGGAATTTTTTGGTTTTCTTACAGTATATGGTAGGTTTTTTTGGTATTGTGATGGCTGGTTTGTTACTGCATTTTGTGTGCAAGTTCATGATTTGAGATTATTTCTGAACAGTGCACTAGTTTTGGCATACACTGAATGAATGCTGGGGATAGAAGAGAAAACTTTATTTTAACTTTGTGACCAAAAATGTTATGTTCAGTGCTCAGGTACATGGTAGAGGTTTCTTATTTGGTGGTTGCTTCTGTAGTTGGGTTTTTGTTTGGGTTTTTTGGTTATTGGTTTGGTTTTCCTTTTTAAGGGTTTAAGTTTTACCATTGATAGATTATTTCATGGCAAGTTGCTGTTCCTTAGTAATTTTTATGAAATGCAATATCTAAAAAATTTGCTTGTTTTTAGGTGCAAAAGAAACTCTTTCCTGTGCATAGGAGATTTTAAGCCAGTATGATTTGTTAAGCATATTTTAAGCATATATTAAGCATGCCTTGTAATTGGAATGGAATATTATTGATGATTAGCTGGATTTTCCAAATACATTTTTAATTACATTTATGTGAATGGGTGTCTTAGGCTCCTTACTTAATTCCGTGCATTTATTGATTTTGATTTCTCACCATGTAATTTGCACCATGTAATTTGCACCATCCTATTAAGATTTTCTCAAGCCAGTGGAAAGGGTAGCGTCCTTATTTTCAATAATAAATTCTGTTAATTCTGTTTTACTAATGCTGTGGTTTTTAATGTGTTGAGAATAAGTCTTTTTAATACTTTTTATATTTCTCTTTTCTTAAAGGTCACAAAGACAGAACTAGAGAAACTTAAATCTAGCTACAGGCAACTAATAAAAGAAGTAAATTCTGCCAAAGAAAAGTATAAAGAAGCTGTGGCTAAAGGTATGATTGACTTCATTTTGCATGTTTATTAGTGCCTTTTTCAAACCTGCTCAAACTCTTACAATGAAACAAGGTAATTATTTTTTTATTTTGAGCTGCTTGGTTGCAATATAAAAAACTAACTTCTTGTTTTAAGTAGCCAGGCTGATTGTCATAATGTATACTTGGTATAACCTCTTAAAAATTCATAAAATATAAATGGTGATTCTTTTGAGTTTTTGTATTATTCCTTCACTTTTTGAAATCTAAAATTGCTCAGATGGACTCTGGTCTCACCTGCGTTGTAGCTGCATCCTACTTGCCTGTGAATTATTATTGTTGCTACAGTGGCATCAGCATCAGATTACACATCAAACCTTTGTCAACCTCATCTAAAAGGGGAAAATTTGCACACTGAGATTTTTTTTTAGGGAGTGATGTGTTCAATCTGCATGGATTTTTATTACTTTTGAATTGTGCTTGAATGATGAGATAAAAGAGAGCCTTTGTTCTATTATGTATTGAAATATCATGCTAATAATTGTTCTTATGTGTCCTTCTTAGATTTTCTTTTCTTCTTTAGTGAAAATTGAGTGGCCGTATGTATTGAATGGCAGTACATAAGTGTAATTCCAAGATACATCTTTAAGGTTTTGTATGAGAGTCTAAATGACAGTTAATGTTCTTGATTCTGTTGTAGTATAATTATAGTAGCTCTCAGGAGACATTGAGATTGTGAGGAGAGATTGTTTCTTTGCAAATTTGTCTCAAATTTGGACAAAACAGCAGGGGATAAAACGTTATGCTTAGCACTGTTGAGCTTTTACTGTTCTTTTTCTTTTACTGAAGTTCATAAACACTTAAAATAAAAATGTATACTTTGATGTTAATTTAATTCAGTTCCATGTTTTCTGTATGTAACTTAATTTGATTACTTGGTTTATTCTCAAGTAACTACTTAACATTGGAATATGTAGTATGTATCATGGAAAATATAATAGGATGGTTGGATCTTAGTATGTTATTTTTAGCCTGTTTTGTCCTCTCTTCCTGTTACTAATCTGGTCATTCTCTATTCCTGAAGCACCAAACTTTCCCATTGGAATAAAGGAATGTTTTGTCTGTCAGCAGCTGTGATGCTTTGATGTGGTTTTCATTAACTGAATTAATCTTTCTTCAGATAGACAGCACACATAAATTGTTTTAAGACACTTATCTCCTGTGGTTTTCATTAACCTTCTCTTTCAGGCTTTTATATAATGTTTGTTGTATTATAATTCATACTTAATTTCATTTCTACTAGAATCTTGCTTTGATAAACAGATGCCCATAAAAATGTTTTTCTCCCAAAAGTTGCAGATTTGTTTCTCTCCTGCTGCATCCCACACCCTGTTCCTGTTTACAAATACTTGTGCATTTGATGAACTACTACGGTTGTTTAACAGCTGCAGGTTGAGTCACTTGAATTTTTCTAAGTCTTGGTATTTCTGAGCTTTTAAGTTGTCAAACTGGTTTGCTGGTGAAGTGAAAAGTTAGGGAAGTCTTAAAATTACAATGCTTCTTTATTCCAGGGTATTCTTTATTCAGTAAGCTTAGCTTATTCAGATTATGTGCTATTAAGATATATTACTTTTGTTAACGTACAAACTGTTTCAGTTTTTCAGGATTTCAAGAATTATTGAAAACAAAAGAAGAAACAATGCTTACCAGAACAGTGGGAGGGCATAACCAACTATTGAAAATAAGCTGAAAACCATTTTGTTAAACAAAAAAATGAAAATCTTTTGACACCCGCTCTTGCAAGTAATGTGCTAAAACAGCCCATCCAGGTTCATTTATGTAAAATGTTGTTTCAAACAGAGCCTGTTCCTCTGTAAGGGCTGTACAAGTCTGTAAGACAGTGACTGGCTTTGCCTCTCTGGAGCCAAAGGGGAAAACTGTCTTTTAGGACATACAATTTTAGCTTTACCCTGGGGGTTGCATGTAATGTCTTGCAGCACCTGTATGAGCTGGTCCCTAGGAAAAGAATGAAAATCACACAAAGTAGTCTGACAAATGTCTCTGTTTTACAAGAGTAGTGATTTTGAAATGTAGTAACTTTTTCTGCTTTGTTTTAGAATAGCAAAGCCGCTTTCTGGTGAGAGAGTAGGTTTATTAGAGCTACTAGTGAAAGAGGTACAATTGGTTCTTCAGCTTGTGAAGACAATTGCTTCCCAGTTTTCTGTTTGAGTTATTAAAAGTGATACTAAGCTCTGGACTAAACACACATGGTAGAGGATGTTAACTGATAAGGGTGAAGGCTAGCAAAGTTTGTACAGTGAAAAGTGATTTTATGATTTTCTGGAATCAGGAAGTAGTCTCAGGTAAACTTAAATTTCTGTGTGTGCTACTTTGCACCAGTGAAGTAGTCACTTTGATTCAATGACACCCTAACAGAGTTACAGGTGTTTTCATTTTTTGGTGAAAACACTAGGAGGGCTATTGGAAAGATTAGCAAGTGTTAAGGACTGAATAATGATACTGGTTAGTTACAGGTTTTGTTAGTGTTTGAACAATGTGTAAAGCATGTGGTGGGAATTTTTTGTTAGTTTTTTAGTGGGGAAAAGGGAACTGGTTTCTGAAAGAATATAGGAGCTTCATTATGGAAGACTTTGTGCTGTCCAGATTTGGAAGAAGGTGAAAGTGTCTGAGATTGTGTCCCAGAAGCTGTTCTGTGGAACCCTCTGCTAGCAATGCTTCTTCTTGTGCATCAAGGGAAGCAATGGGACAGTTGTGTTGCAGGAGGAGAGCCACTGAGACTTGGCTGCCACTTCCACCTTGGGCTGGGTTGCACTGCCTTGTTATGGCCACCAGTGTGTCTGCCTGATGGCTCAGTCAGAAATGACTGATTTATTTTGTTTGTTCTAGCCCTTACCCCAGTAAGTCATGCATAGCTGCTCCTTTCTGGACCAGTGGTTACCATAGGAATCACAAATGCAGTCTGGTTGGTTTTTCTTGCACATGGACGCTCCAGGGGTCAGGCAGTCTGGTTGATGTTAGTCATTTGCATGATAATTTTCTGTCCTTTTCTCCCCAGACATTCATTCTTGTGTTTTTTAATGTATGGTAAGAGATAACAGGGAGAGAGATGATGAAGGCAGCAAGCTGAACTAGTCCAGTGCCTCTTTAATGAGGCATGCTTCAGTTTTTGGGACTCTATGGACAGATTGGATGCAATAGTCTCTTCTGGATTAGAAAGTTTTGTTTATAAAAACTCCACAAGGTATGTGTAGTGGGAATGCAGAGCATGTTCCTTTGCAGAACTGGGGCATTGGAGTCATAGGGCATGCAGGAGTCTTTGGAACAAAATATAAGACAAAAGCTTTTTATATTATTTCTCTGTAATGAAATGGACAGCCCTGTGAATGTGTTAGTATCTCTATGTGTGATACTAACAAAAAACAGTGTAAACATCTTCCAACAGCAGTCCAAAGTAACAGTGTCAGAGTGTATATGAGTCTTAAGTTTACAGGGCTGTGCTAATCAGTGATGCTGAGTAATAAGGTGATTAGAATGTGGCATGTTGATGTTGCTGCTGTAGAAAAACACATCAAGCCAAAATTTGTGCCAGATGGAAAAACCATGGTTTCGCTAAAGAAGTCACAAATCTTCTGAAATAATTTAATGAATAATGTGTTAAGAATACAAAATGAAGACTGTAGGACAACTGTAAGTATCAAGTGTGATATTTCATTACATTTTAAATCTCATTTGGTTGGACCAGTAACTGCTTCCACTTAAGTTTGGTGTTTGCACAATTATTTTTGTTTCTGTAGGATTGTGCATCTCTAAGTATAGTTCAGTGTGTCTGGGGGGGTTTCAAATATTTTCATCCTTGAACCTTTTGATTAAGCATTACTTACTGCTATATAAATAAGGAAATAATGATAACATTAAACAATCATTTATTCAGTCCATTACACGTTTTAAAAAAAGTTGAAATGCATCAATAAAGTTTAGCATCTATTTTGGTAGCTAATTTTGGTGTTATGTGTTGAAGTGTGAAAGGATTGCTCATATATCAGTAAATATTGCAAGTTGGAGCAGAGCCAGCTTTGGGAGGTTCATACTGAGTTTTAATACAACAGACTCTTTAGAAAAAATTACAGTTTTTTGTGTAAATACATTAATTACAGGTGTTTATTGTAGTCTTATTCCTGGTTCTTTACTGGTTGAATGTAAAAAATATTTTGCAGTGCTCTTATGTGACACAGTGGATCTGAAATAAATAGTAAAGGAAAAATACATGGATTCTAAGTATTTAATGTCATAATTTCATTTTATGCTGCTACAGCAGCATAAAGAATATTTCACCAGATTTCTCTAGGCTTGTGTTCCCTGACACCATTGTGATTTAGAGGAGCTTAGAAATACTAAATGTACACCTACCACATCATACCACATTGCTTCTGTTGTAAGAATGTTTTCCCTGCAACTCAGGTGATTTAATACTTCAGAATTGATGTGACTTCTATGGTACATACTGAAGTTTCACAGCAGCATAAACTCACATCTGTGATAAATAAGGGAGCTGTTAAAAAAGCTTTCATTAAATCAAATTATTGTCCTTCTATTCTTTGTAATAGTCAAGTGGTCAGAAAATACTTACTAGGTGGATGGTGCATTCATTCTGAGATGCCTTTAAAATTGTTATTATACAGTTACATTTCCTGGAGTTGTTGCTGCAATGAGGGAAACTCCTAGTAAGATTTTTTTAAGCTTAGTTTTGACTGAGGCTCTCATATTGCTAAGACAAAACAAGTAACACTGGCTGAACTGGTCTGTCTTACTCAGAGAGGCCAGCAGCCTGCATAGATTTAAAATTAGTGTTCCACTGCAAGTATTTCAACACATACATACTACCAGTGCTTTTGTTTGGAAGGGGTAGGGTTGTTTCTTCTGTGTAAAATAAAGCTTCTAGAGCAGGAAACCCCAGGGAGTGCAAAGAGATTGTGGTGACTTCTTAGGGAGTGTGAGACAAGCTTGCACATACTATTTCCTCTTAACACAGGCATGCAGCCCCAGGATGTGCTGTCCTTGCAGACCAGCAGGCACAGGACAGAGAATTGGCTAGAGGTGCTTAATAGCTCACCCTGACAATATCTGACAGCAGTTGAAAAGCTAGAACATTCTTTTTACTGTTTTTATGCTATGTTACTTAAAATTAGGCTGATAGCTTTGGTGAACTAATTCTTAACTCAGAAGTTTATGTGGTATTCTGTAAATATGAACTCTTTAAATATACACAAATAGTGTTGGGGTTTTTTTTTCCCCATTAGAAAATTATTTATTATTTTCAATCATTATTTTGTTAAGTAATAATTGGGAGAAACCTATTCTCTTCTCAGAAACTGGTTGAGTGGAGAAAGGAGTAAGTGATTTTACTTGTTGAAGAAACACATTAATATGACAATCTTGCAAGACATAAAAGGGAAAGGACCTTTGAGATTGAAGGTAAAGATCCTATCTTGTTTCTGTCTGTCTTTGTGATTTTGGTCTATTAACACCTGTGTTAATTGAGACCACTGTGTCTGCATCTCTTGGTTTGCAGAGTGATAATAAGGCTGCTCAATAAACTTCTGAGCATGTTTCCAGAGACAGAACTAACAGTCAAAGCTGTCCTAGTTTAATGGCAGCAGTTTGCATAAAAATTGCTTTGTAGATAGGAATATTTAAAAGTTTAAATTGGGAGTGGAGTGGCTGGAGAGCACCTGGGGTGCTGGTGAATGGCAGGCTCCACATCTGTCAGCAGAATGACAGGTGTCATCTGGGGTGCATCAAATACAGCACAACCAGAGAGTCAACACAGGGGATTGTCTTCTGTATTTAGTGTTGGTGAGGCCTCACCTGGAGCCCTGAGAGCAGTTCTGGGCCTCACACTTTAGGACGGATGTGAAGGCACTGGGATGCACCCAGAGGAGGGTGGTGGAACTGGTGGAAGGGCTGGAAAGGCTGTCCAGTGAGGGGCAGCTGGGAGGTCTGGGTTTGTCCATTTTGGAGAAAAGGAGGCTGAGGGATGACCTCACTGCTCTCTGCAGCTTCCTGGGGAGGGGAAGTGGAGAGGGAGGTGCTGATCTCTTCTCCCTGGGATCCAGTGACAGGATACATGGGAAGGGCTCACAGCCATGCCAGGGGATGTTAAGACTTGACATTAGGAAATACTTGCTCATTGAGAGAGTGTTTGAACATTGGAACAGGCTTCCCAGAGAGGTGGATGATGCCCCAAGGCTGTCATTGTTTAGCAGACATTTGGACAATGCCCTCCAAAACATGCTTTAGTTTTTTGCTAGCCCTGAATTGATTAGGCAGTTTAACATCATGATTCTTGTACATCCCTTCCAACTGGAATATCCTAGCCTAGCCTTAGGGAGTGAAGCCATGCTCAGTATGGGAGTCCAAATGATTCAAAAGTCATGTCACTGGTGGGTTGTTTTGGATCAGTAAGAACTGTTGTATGAAGAGGTAATTTTCATAATCACCTATGGTATTTAGATGTTTCTAGCTTTATAGTATGAAATACGGAATTTAAGGAGATAATTTGGGTCAGGAAGGACCTGAAATCAGTTAAGTGGGTAATATAGGAGTAATCAGTTACAGAGCAAGTTCTACAACCTGTGTCTTTCCTATTGCACCATGAAAATCTAGGAAGTTGAACAAACTATGAGGAAATAGGACTGGCGAAGTTAGAAGGTTGCCTCCAAAAGCAGGGTGCAATGATTTTTTTCTCAAGAACTAACTGTAAATTGTGTACTGTACAGTATTGGGAATCAATTAGCATAAATATACATGGTTACATTGGTTTGATGTATAAAAGTAGTCTTTTTTTTCTCCCCATCATATCTAGGCTTTTTAATTACTTACTGTAATTTAAGTGCTTAGTCCATACTAAAATTCAATTGAGATCAAGACCATGTCTCACTAGTATTTGTTCCAGTTTCAGTCTGTGGAGCAGCTGAGTCAAGTTTTATGATTCTAATGTAAAAATACCTTATTGTATTAAAAATATATATATTTCTAGAAAAAGAGCTATTTGAAAGCCATGGCCATCTCATTCATGAGTGTAAAGAATGTGTGTTCACATTCTTTACAGTGTGTTCACTGCCATAGTGTAAGCAAATGACGTAATGGAGTGTTCTTTTCCAGGCACAATTAAATAATGCTCTGTGAAAAGGTGTATCTCCAAAGTTGAAATAAATAAGGAAGTGACTGTATTGGAGTTTTGATATTGATAAAATCACTTTGCTGTAAAGACAGCAAAATACTCAGAAATTATCTATGTTGTTGAAAATGCTGAAAAAAATGTGTAGATGGAAAGAAATGCAGTTCTGGAAAATTATTGAAAAACTGCAGTCATAAACAATGGGAAATGCATTGTAGATCACTATATGCATTGACAGCTTTATAGTTTAATGCCGATGTTTACAAAAATAAAAGTTTCTAAATCAAACTTAAGAAGAAAAGTTTTTTCTGTCTTAAAAATTATTACATGCTCAAGATTTCCATTCATCTGGGGGAGAATTCCCATTATTCAGGGGAGAATTGTTACTTCCTTAAAAAAAAAATACAAAATAAAAATAGCAAAAGCTCTGATTCTTCCCTCTTTTTCCGTTTAAAAATTTTTCTGAAATCAAATACTGTGATACTTAGTGAGATTTTAATCCAGAAAATTGCAGCAACTCTGGAGCCAAGCTGCTTAGTGTTCTGTGGGACCTCACCTGTTCCCTCCTCAATCCTAACCCACAAGGTCACTCCTCTGTCACTCCTCGTACATCCTGAGGCAGTGCTCTATGGACTCCAGCTGCTCTCTCATGTAAAGGGCAACTCTCTCCTTGACTTCCTGGATTGCTTTTCCCCAGGAGTCTGAACTCTTCATTGCATAGCTCCAGTCCTGCCTCTGTGATCCTGACAACATCCTGGCCCTACAGCTGCACACAGACACCCAACTCACTGCATTTATCACCCGCACTGCATGCAGGTAGACACAGGCATATCGTCCCAGCATGTCGAGGTCCTGGAAAGGATTTGTGGGACTTCTCACATTGGTGCTTTGCAAGAACCTTCTTGCCCATCTGCACCTCCTGTTTTGTTTTCTTTGTGATTGATCTCTTCCCATCTTACCATGCCCTTTCCTTAGCAGTCTCCTTCCTCAGGACTGTGGGTCACCCTGTCCGTCCTGTGTAGTTCCTAGTTTAAAGCCCTCCTAAGGAGGTCAGTAATCTTACTGACAAAAATACTTTTATCTTGCTTAGGAAGGGGCTTCCTGTCTTTCAAGCAGATGGTGGTCTGCAAAAAGGGTCCCATGGTTGTAGAATCCAGACCTGTGTGGCTGACACTGGTTCTGCAGCTACTTACCAGCCTGTATTGTCAGTACTCTCCTTGCACCCTTTCCCTTCACTGGCAGGATTAAAGAGGACACAGCCTGGTCCCTTGTGCTTTTCATGTCTGCCCCTAGAGCTCTGTAGTCACTTCTGGTACTGTCCAAGGTTTCCCTTGGCAGTGTCATTGCTGCTCTCATTTCTTACTACATTGCCTCTGCTGCTCTTCCCTGTACTTACCTATACCCAGAAATTTGGATGGATTTGCTTTTTTTAGTCCCTGTACTACAAGAGACTGTTATGTTCCTGGCATATGTGTTAGTCCTCAGTTTCTGTGGATTGTTAGCTACAGTTTTATTTATGTATAAAGACTTTCTTCCTTCTTGTTATTCGTGTATATACTCACCTTGTCCTTCTGTTTTTAATTTTGTTTGCCTGTTTCTACAGTTTTAGCATATTTAAGGTTTCTCACTGTGTTTCTGTTGGAGGAATGTAACCATATATTGTGACATCACATGTGTCATTGGCTCCTTTTAAAAATAAATTGTCAAAAACTAGCCTTGTGTAATGTTGTGTCATTGGTGTATCTACATGGGATGGCATTCATTGTGTGCTGAAGCCAAAGGTCACGTTTCAATACCAGGAGCTATAAATCTAGAAATTTAATTTGTCTGTTGTGAGCTAAGCCTTTATAATGATCTCTGTTGTGTCTTTTATGAATATTCTGTCATCACCACTTTGGAATGGCTGAAGGTCTGGCTGGAAGGAGTTGGAAAAGCTGGGAAAGAGGGGAAGAACCTAAGCCCACTGGCATAATTATTTCTTTTAAAGCCAAAATATGTGTGAAAACTTCCTCTATCTGCAGTGTTTATTTCCTTAAGGTCAGCTTCCCTGAGGCATTTGCACTGTACATTGAAGATGAAGTGAACATTATGAGCTGAAGTTTTTCTCAGTTTATTGTCCCATCCAGTATTTTTTCTCCTATTCTAGGTGATTATTAGGCCACAAGAATCTAATAATTATGATTGCAAGAACTTTGTATTAGCAAATCTGCCTTTTAATTGAAAATAGACCAAAACATTCTTTTCCTAGATGGCTGTGTTGTACTGTAGGCAGTAAAATCTTAAATGAGTTTCTATTAGAAATTGAAACATTAGACTCCAGAATGAGTGAAAAAGAATGCCAGCCTTTTCTTTGTAAATATAAAACTTTCATAATTGAATTTTGCAAGCTTCACAGTACAGTTTATGGTGCGACATATTGTATACCCATCAGTTTCTATTAACATTAAACAGTTTTGTCAACAGCTGATGGCAGTAGAATTATAATTATATTTATTTATGAAATTCATTGTAGAGATAAAGAAAATTGGATGTTTTCCTCTGTGCTAATTGACATGTAGAACAACTGTGTATGCTGCTTCACTGCATTTTGCTACTATAAAAAATAAATTACAATATGAAAATAATACTGTAACTTTGTTCCCTGAATTAAATATAGATCCAAGGCTCTATTTTAAAGTTGAGTGAATATGATAATTTGATTTATGTCACAATTAGTTGAGGTGTTCAGCTGAGGAATAATGTGTAGTCCTTAAAACAGATGGGAAAATCAGTTAGTTTAGATGCTAATGAGGTTTCTGAAAGAGATACAGTATTACTAAATTGCGAGTTATGGGGATTTGATAATTTTAGTGTAAATTTTCAGTTTAGTTTAGCTGTTGAAGGTGGTTTGTTGCAGTTCACAGGTCACAAGCCCGTACTGATGGTACATGGTATGACTTCAGATGTGCTAATATTTCATAAGCTGAAAACTGATAAGGATTGTATTTTAAACACATGTGTAGACAACTTGTAGCTCTTAAACTATATGACATATGGAGATAATTTTAGATTATTTGATCTAGGGCATGCTTGAGTAGGAATAGCCAAACACAGAATAACCCAAGAAATAATGCAGCATTTTTGCCTCTACTGCCACCTTGCCTGACTCTTCAACACTGTGTCTCACTATGGACTGGCAAGCAAAACATTTCCGCCTTGGCTTCCAACAGCTTTGGCCTCTCCTTTTTCATCCAGTCTTCATCCTGTAACTGTACATGACCTTTCCCTTCCCTTCCAAACTCTCTTCAGTCCCCTTCCAGTATTTACTCATGCTCCGCATACCTTTCCTTCTCCAGAAAGATCTTACGGTATTTATAAGTTTTACAAATACCATAATATATATAAGTAATATATATAAGTTTTATTCCGAAGATGACCAGATTGACTCTGTAGCCTACTGCATTTAGAAAAAAGTCTGTATAATACTCTGTATGATACTCTGAAATTAGTTGAGCTTTTCTGGTCAGGAATAATGTATATAAGGAGGAATTCAGTTCCTAAGGTAGATGGGAATATAGGATTTTACACCATCCTGTTATGCTGTTGTGCTCATGTCAGACATGCATATTGGGGTATTTAACTTCTGGGATATTATTCTGATGTGTTGGATTATTTGTCCCCTTATAAATTGTGTACATTTCATTTAGAAATAAATAGTGTGGGCTTTTTTTGGGGGGAAAATAAAAAAAATTGGTCTCCTCATGAAACATGAGGTGAGATGGTTTGCCAAAGACAAAACCTGCTATATCTGGCTAAAGTTTAAGATAGACTTGTGAATGTTATCTCTCCAAAACAGTTCTGCAGAAATGTTTAAAGTGGATTGTTTCATTCATACCTACGTGAAAATTCTTCTCTGGTGACAGTTCTGGAGACATGCTTTGTCTTTGTTGTACAGAGTAACTCAGGTAGTGTAAGAAATCTGTACCTTCCATGTACAAAATTAGGTCAGCAGTTGGATTGTTTTCAATTAAATGAAAGACACAATGTCCTTTTAAAGTGATTTTTATTAATCTGTGCTTGAAATGTAGCTGACAGTGGTGTGAAGTAGCAAGTGTCTAGAGAGCCATAGGAGAGTACAAACTGATACAAACGTGCTTTGGCTTCCTGGTAATTTGTTACCTAGGGAGTTCCTGAGTCAGAAGTGCAGTCCTAGTTTTTAGTAGCTGTTCAGGATTTTTTTTTCCTTTTTTTTTTTTCATACACTTGTCCCTTCACTGTTAAACCACGTAAGCTTTTTTTTTTTGCTTATGATAACTTTTACCAAAAGAATACATAGGTTAGCTGCATGCTCATTGAAGAAGGTCTTTGTTTTTACTCTTTCCATATAATGCCATATAATGTACAGTTTTTACATTGAAAGAGGTTGTGCAGATCTGTTAACTGTGTCTCTTCTTACATGTTCCTTCTTAGACTCCTAGTGCTTCAGGATCTTTCAGTGTAGTAATTCTTTCTGTGTTTGTCTTGTTTCCTACCTTTCTGATGGTAATGCCCTTTTCTAAACCTTTTGCATGCCAGATCTATTCTCCTTGAGGTCAACAAATTGCTTACTTTTAAGTGGATTTAATCAGTAGCACAACAACCCAGTCTGCTCCTTCGCTAAATAACATTGTGTTCAGCAGCTGCTGAACACTGAGTTTATGTTTCCATCAATCTTGCTGTACTGACCCCAAGATCTCATTTCTGTGTGCATTGCATTACTAAACTGAAATAGTTCTTTACCCATGCATACCTCTCTAAATATTCACTCTATAATTTACTGTTGTTATAATCAGTACCTCTCAATGTTTCTGTGTTGGTTTTGCATGGCCTGTTTTTTGGCAGTGGGGGGACCACAGAGGCGGCTTCTGTGAGAAGCTGCCAGAAGCTTTCACCATGTCCAGCAGAGGCAATCCCTGATGGCTCTGAAGATGGATATGCTGCTGGACAAAGCTGGGCCAGTGAGAGAGGTTGGTGACACCTCTGTGGTAACGTATTTAAGAGGAAAATCAAAACAAAGGGGACACAGTTTTTTCTACCCAGAGAAAAGGAGGAGGGAAAACAGCATGGAGACACCAAGGTCTGTGGAAGAGGAGGGGGAGAAAGTGCTCCAGGCACTGGAGCCAAGATTCCTCTGCAGGCTGTGGTGAAGACCATGGTGAAGCAGCTGTGCCCCTGCAGCCCATGGGTGCACAGGGAATGCAGAGATCCACCCACAGCCGTGGGGGAGGTGCCCATGCTGGAGCGGGTGGATGCCTGGAGGAGGCTGTGATCCAGTGGGAGACCAGGTGGAGAGAGGGCCCTTGCTTCCAGGCTGGAGCAGCCTGTCCTTGGAGGAATGCACCCTGTGGAAAGAGTGACCCACGTCACAGTCACAGCAGTTTTGGGAGGACTGTCTGCCCGTGGGGGCAGTTCATGCTGCAGTAGGTGTGGTATGGCTGCTGTTTGTGAGAGTGGACCCACACTGGAGAAATTCATGTCTCCTGTGGGAGGGACCCCACGGCCTCACAGGGGAAGGAGCAGCTCCTCTCCTGGAGCAGCGGAAGAAATCCTTGGATGATGGACTGACCAAACCCCCGTGCCCTCTCTCTCTGTGCTGTCAGTGGGAAGGATGGTAGGGTTGGAGGTAAAAAGGTGTATTTAAGGGTTTATTTGATTTCTCATTATCCTCCCCTGATTTTGTTAGTAATAAGTTCACCTTGTACTTTTAAGTTGAGTCTGTTTTGCCCTTGGAGTGTTTTCTCCCCTTCCTTATCTCAACTCATGAACCCTTCATTAAATTATTTTCTCTCTGCCCAGCTGTGGCAGGGGAGGGTGGGCGAGCAGCTTTCGTATGTGCCTGGCATTTGGCTGGTGTCAAACTACAACAGCTTTTTTTCCAGTTCTTTGCATTTGGTTTCCCTGATTGCTACTTTCAGACACCGTCTTCATCATCATCATCTACATCACGTCATCTGTCAGAGTCCAGCTGATATTCCTGGGACTCTCCATTGAGTGCCTACTTCCTCCTGTATAAACTAATCATAATATTTTAGCTAAAACTTTCTCCAGTACCTCTGAAGTTTCAAAGCTAAGCACCATCCAGTCCTCATAATTTGTTCTCATTTCATTTGTTCTCAACAACCTCTTTTTCTGACAGCTTAGAAAAAAGAGATTCATTGACTCTTTCATGAAGTAATATTTTGTCCTGGAAATCTCTGAAGGTCTGAGGTAGTGATCGCAGAAGGAAAAAAAAAATCTTTTCTTGTACCAGCTCCTTTTATATGGTGACTGTCGTTTACTTTTTCTGACAAGGTTGCTGACTCCAATATATATGAAATAGGATTTGTTACTGGTTTTCCCTCAACTTTTTTTAGTGTGCCTTTAATGTTGCTCTGTTTTGATTGATTTCAGTTCACAGTCCCTTATGTATACCTTATATGACACAGCTCTTCCAGGTCTGCTTTCAAGCAACTGTTTTGCCACTTAGCTGTGAATGCTTACATTTTATTTTTTCTCAACTGCTTTTTGATGGGTAGTAGATGTGTTTTTACTTGCATAAATTATTTCAAGTTTATAAGAAATGCAGTGGTCTGAATGAAGTTGCTTTAGGTAGTGACTTGTGACTTGTGCTTGTGTACTTGTGACTCTACACTTGGTATTTGCAGATATGAGATTAATTTTAAATGGTTTTAGTTCCTGAAAAAGTAATGAGGTACTTGGTAAATAACATGAAGACAGCTAGGATGTCATTAAAGACTTATATGTCTGTTCTAGTTATGGCTGAAATAGAGTTGATTTTCTTCACAGTAGCTGTTGTGGGGCTGTGTTTTGGATTTGTGGTGGAAAAAGTGTTGATAGCATACCCCACATAGCTGTGCAGTTACTGTGGCAAAGAATGGAATAGGTGACCTCATGAAGTGCCTTGTAGCTCTCAATTCAACCCTCAGCTGGTCCTGTCAGCTTGTACTTGAGGATTTCCAGTCTCAGTGGTGCAAAGCTGAGGCTGTAGAGCCAATCCTGATCAGGATATCAATGTGATAGGGAAATGTTAAGGTGTAGGAGGGAAGCTGCCCGTTCTGAGTGGGAGTAACAGTGTGAGGGTTCAGCTGCTCATATGTAGACTGACTGCATCATTGCTTTATTAGGATTATAGGTAGCAACAGGAATGCTTAAATACAAAATAATAATTTATTTTTAGTGCATCTAATGTAGGAGGACATCTCTTTCTCTTCTAAAAATATGATTTTGCAAATAAAAGAAAAGCTTTTAGATAGTAATGCATCTGAGATTTCTTTCTTGTTGATAGTTGTATTATTTTTATACTTGTGGTTTTTATATACTTGTAGATAAGGAATTCGTAAGTTTCTGCTCAAAGAAAACAAATTTTTCTTACAAAGTTTATTAATTATAAAATCTAGACATTTGATCATACTCATTATCTGGAAGTGGTTGGATTTTACCTTCCTCAGAGAAGTACCTTAAAAATTACAGTAGAAAAAGGGGCAAAGCTGACATAAATTTACCAGGTGTGTCGTCTATAGGCCTGTGTACTTTTTAAATCACCATGTGCATTTTTGTTTTGTTTTCTCTCAGGAAAGGAGACAGAGAAAGCCAAAGATCGTTGTGAAAAAGCCACTATGAAACTTCATATGTTGCATAACCAGTATGTATTGGCACTGAAAGGAGCACAATTACATCAGCACCAATACTATGATACTACACTTCCTCTGTTACTTGATTCACTACAGAAGATGCAAGAAGAAATGATTAAAGCCCTGTAAGATATATTCTTAAATATTTCTAACTTGTGAAATTTCTATGTGTACTATTCTAATTAATTTATAAGAATAGTTGAAAATAAGAAACTGTGATTAATTACTTATATATCAGAGGATAACAGTTGAAAAAAGTCTATCCAAATGATGCAGATGGTAGTTGTGAGTGCTCACTTCAGCCTACAAACAAGACACCATCTTCTTATAAATTCTTACAGATTGACTGCGGTGTTTATATTTGAGCTCATGATTTTTCCTTCAGCTTATAGATAAGAGGCAAGTTTGTTGCCTCTCTGGTAGTCATTATTATGAATTCCACCAGCAAAAAATTTTGTTTAAGCTGCCCAACTCTCTTGAAAGTGATTGTGG
Source organism: Pyrgilauda ruficollis (assembly GCF_017590135.1). Lineage (NCBI taxonomy): Eukaryota > Metazoa > Chordata > Aves > Passeriformes > Passeridae > Pyrgilauda > Pyrgilauda ruficollis. Next base: position 47,050 of record NW_024524778.1, on the reverse strand, counting down.
AGGAGCCACAATCAGATGCATAGTTAATGGTATGGGTGGGAGGATTAACAGGATTATGTAAACTTGATCTCACTCTAAGGAGTCTCCCTTAAAAATACTATGACCTCTTTCCTAAAAGATCATTCTTACATCATTACAGAGTATGTCAAAGTGATGACATCTGAGAAGGGGTATTGAGGACTTTCAGCCCTCCTTTCTGGTTTGTAACCACCATGTTGCCTCTCTTTGTCTTAGTTTAGAAAAAGGGGTGGTTACCTTTTTTTGTAAGTATTCTTAATTTAGATGTGAAACACTCTTCTTTAGTTCATTTTCTTGCCTATTCTGAAGTCAGAATTCATCTTGATTTCAGTGCACAGGAAGTGAGCGGGAGTTGGGGATTCCACACTTTATATGGTGCAGGCCTCATTAGCTTCTCTATGCAGTAACATTTTAATTTTTTTGGTTCAGGTAATGGTATTAAAGTAAAGCTTTGTAGTACTCCCTGTATGGTCCTTTTAATTTTGTTTGTAAGATCACAGTAAAAGGCTACAGCTAAATGTGTGTGCTCTAATTCAGGTGAATTTAGAATCACGAGCTATAATAATTAACTGAGGAAATTTATGATGGAACAAGAGCTTATTGAAACTTATCTTTGCTCTTCCTGTAGTAAAAACCTGTAAAAAATACTTTTGTCTCTACATAGACTTTTTTGTGAGTTCCATGTGTATTGGAAAATTATTCTATTCTAATAATTTATACTAACTAATATACAGAGATACTGATTTCAGGTGTAGAGCTTAGTGTGACAACCACTGTGAAGCAAAACTTCCTCAATAATCCTAATTTTGCAGGTGAATTAGTTTTTTAAACCTGATAAAGTATAGATTAATATTGCTGATTATTTTTTTTCTTCTTTTTTGTCATTGTAATTGTTATAGATTCTCTAAGGTATCGCATTGCTATATTTGATGTTTAGCTATCTTTTCATCACACTCCATGAAGTACTTTTTTGGAACTTTTTCACTCATGATATTCTCAGAAAAGACAAGATTTAATGCCTTCTCTTGCCTGTTTTCTGCTCAGAACTAGTGCACTGAAAAAATCCTATCACACCATTCTTTTTTATAGAGCACACATAACTTGAGATCTTATCCAGGAAAAATAGATTTGCACTTTTTCCTCTGCATATTTGGCTAGCCAAAATTCATCAGTGTTTTTTTTGAATGTCCACCATGCTTTGGATCCTGGCAAACTAGCAAATTCATCAGAGATAAAAATGAAATAAGAAATAATTATGAAGGTACATTATGAAGGAAAACTAAAAGTTAAGAAGAATAGAAGGGTGTTCCGAGTATGTGTCACTGTATACCATTATAAGAGTAGTGTCACAATACCACCTCTTCCTCTGCAATTCATTTTTCATTTGGTTTTTCCCACTCTTGGAAGCAGGTAAAGACAAGGTTGGGTGGCTTGTGCTTTCTCACAGCAACTTCTTGGTTAATTTTCTCTCCACTTGTAAATATATGCTTGCTTGTGATTTATGCCTATTTTTGTCTGAATGACAAATAATATACATAAAAAATGCTAGAACAAAATGGAAGACCAGTGTTGAAAGGAAATGCACACATTTCTATAAATAATTTTGCTTTATGCCAGAATATATTTTGTCATGAATCATGAAAATCTTCAGTGTTATAAATGGGTAATGTGATGATTTGCTCTCACAATTAAGAGATTAACATTGTGTGTATGTTAAGAGAAGTTTTGTTGATGTATCATTATGTTATTGTAGTTTGTTTCAACACCCTCTGTTCTGCCTATAGTCCCCTTTTCCTCCCTCTATTGTTGCCATTGGACAGCCTTGGTTTTCAGGGTCGGGTGGAGGGAGGGCATGTATTTGTGCCCCTTGTATGGGGCCTTCGGGAATGAGCAAAGCTTGTTGCTAGGGGGTGCAGCATGGCAACACCTGACCTCCAGTCAGGTTACAAGAAAGCAGTCTCCACCAATAGATGTTGAATAGGAGTTGATGGACAGACTTGGGGAGGGGCCAGGATTGGCTGATGCGACCTCCGGGAGGTATAAAAGGCGGAGCCATGTTTAGGATGGGCGTCTGGCAGTTGATGAGGCTCCCAGCAATCCTGCCCTTTTTCCTGATTCAGTCCTTTACTGATTCGGTTTGTTGAGGTTTAAAAAACCTTTGAAATTTTAACATGAGCGGTTGTTTCTCAGCTTCAGTGTAGGTTATAACAAGCGTGTAAGTCCTGTGTGAAGAAGAGCATCATCACTGAACTCTATTCATTCCCTTTCCTTGTAATCTCTTGTTTTTAGTTTAGCTATGCTGTGTGTTGGTGCACTGAAATCAACAGAAGGAGCATGGTCTTGAGAGACTCTAGCCACCCTAAGTCTGTAGAGGAAAGTCCTCAGGTGATGCATTGCTTCTTTGGATAATATATTGTCATATTTTTCCCTTTTTAGCTGGTTGGAACAAGACTTTGTAGAAGCAACAGACTGAAAATTTGAAGCATCTTCAATGCCATCTATGCCTTCAGTGCCATATTATACACTAGATTTTTTTTTTCCTCTCTAGAAAAGGGATCTTGGATGAGTATAGTGAGATCACCAGTCTTGTAACAGAAGAGATTGTGAATGTCCATAAAGAGATCCAGACTTCGGTGGAACAGATAGACCCTAACTCTGAGTATAATGACTTCATAGATACTCACAGGTAAACATTTTCATCTCATGTTTCTTCTTGAGGAAACCCTGCATTCAACTGAAACTGCTTAAGTGCTCAGAGGAATTTGTTTCTGTTTGGTTCCTTTTACCTTGTTTCTTGTACAACTTCATCCTAATTTGAAAACTGTTTTACTTTGCACATACAGAAAGCTGGCTGAACAGTCTGTTTGGCTGATTCTAGAAAAAAAATTTCCAGTCACTTGAGAAGAGCCAGGACTTTGATACTGACAGTAAACTACACATTACAGACTAGACTCAATGTGAGCCAGTTTACTGTTTATTTGGATGCAATTTGTATTCTGGGCTAAATTTGTTCTAGTTTAAAGTCAACTCTAGATACCTTTGTACTCTGCAGTTATTGCAGGTTGAGACTTCAGAGCATGCAGATAATGCAAGAAAGTTCTTACTTAAAAGGAGTATTTCCCATTTGTTGAACTATTACTCTGTTTTACTGTATGAAGAAATAGCTGTAAGACTTCTTTCATTATCTTTTTATTATTGTTATGTGTGAATTGGTGGTTGTCATGTGCTGGTTTGTGATGGAAGCAGGTAAGAGTCACCCATTCACAGTGGTGGTCTTTGAGAACCTTGATTTTTCTGTGAACTTGATTCAAAGAACTATAGTGCATTTTATTATCTCATGAGATTTTAGAATGTTTTTTTAACAGGAAAAAGAATATGTATACAATTGCTATCTATCCTTATATTTAATATATAATTTTAACTGTAATCTAGTTAATGAAATACTTCAAAACCTAATGATTTGCTCTATGATCTACTCAAAGATACATGTTGATTTTGAAATTATAACAATTATTTACTAAATTAGGTCCTCAGAAGTTGTTGAACAAGAAATAGAGTTTGATACGTCTTTGCTAGAAGAAAATGAAAACCTTCAAGCTAATGAGATCATGTGGAATAATTTAACAGCAGAAAGTTTGCAAGTCATGTAAGTCTCTATAAATCTTTCATCCTTTGGAAATGCTATTCTGTATTATATCTATGCTCACTTAGATCCTTGCATGGCTGTGTCTCCATTTTTAAGGTCCAGTTTCTAAGTGTAGTATTTTCCGGCTACAGACTCTTTCCCATGCTGGTTGTACTGTTCTTTGCACAAAATTCTTCTCCTTAGTCTCCTCAAAAACTTGCCCTTATTTTCAAAGTATGTAATTCCCCTTGCCAGTTAATAAAATGCCCCAAAACTACGATGAGTCCTCCTTGGGAAGGTGCTGGTTCATTTTCCCAAAAGTGTTTCCACATTCACTAACCTATTAAAAACAGCAAAATATTTTGATGAAACTACTGAGTAGAGTTATGTGGTCAGTGATTTAAATCACCGTGTAGAAAATTTTCATGAATAAATTTATTTATCTTGTTTTTTAAGTGTTTGCTTCTGTTTTCTAAAGGAGATTGTTATTCACTGTTGTAACCTTTAGAGTACATTAACTTAGTAACACAGATGTAGCTGTTGTGTAGTGTTTCACGGAGCTTTTAGCTATTCAGGGTGATGAACTACCTCTCTGTGTTTTGTTAATATATTGCCTAATTAAATATTTCCATTACTTTTACCAAGTTCGCCTTTAATAGTTTGTTATGGGGAACAAATTGACTGCTGAGGGTATTCTTTTTGTGTATTACTGGCCTCAACTTCCGACATAAAATGGTCCGAGTGGTCACCTGTGCGATTGCAGCTGTTAATCATGCATTAAAAATGGGAAATTCAGAATTTCATTAGTTGATGTTTTTGCTGTGTCTACTGTATTTCAGTTCATGTGAGACTTATTTGAAATATTTTCCCCTTAGAAAGTGTTACTGATGCAACTAAGACATCAATGACATATTGTGGGAATTTTTGCATTTAGTTTTCTTTAATTTCACTTCCTTAATCAAACTATGATCCTTATTTTGTGTAGGTTTTTCTGAAAACCAAAATCAGTGTGAAGTATTTTCAAATGTAAACATATTGCAGTGTCTTCTGCAGGTTACTCTCATCCTTGTGTTTTCTCAACATGACAGAAACTCTGGATTTTATTAATTCCTTTTTAAGGCTCTTAATCATCCTCTCTTCTGTATAATTTGATTACTTTTTGTAAATGTATTCCATTGATAAGTATTGAAATATTTTTTTAATATGAATTAGCTTCCTACTTAGTCATGAAGCATCTTTACCTTTAGAAGGATCCCATGATAATTAAGCCCCCCCAATTCCTTTAAACATGCTTCTCTTTTTAGTATATTCTGCATCATTGCTATATTGAGATTATTCCTGCCTAAACCCTGAGATGTTGTGCATCTTGATATACTTTAGCACAGTAGCAAGAAATATATAGATACTGAGCCTCCCGTTTCAATAGAATATTAAAATTTTTCAAAGATACTGCCTTTGGCTTGCCTTTTGTATCCAACTGTTTAGAAATAAGGCAGCAGCATATCTAAATAAAATAGATGAAATCTTGCTCTTCTAATAAATATTTCTGATGAAATATATAATTTTGTTATAAATATGTGTCTGTATATTTACCTACATATATACATTTTCAGTGCAGTTTTCGTACTGTTCTGTTGCCAACCATTCATCCACTTGAAATGGTTTTGCAGATTGGAGAAATTTTGTGGTGTGGCATTATTTCTGGAACACAAGTCAGGTTGCCCTTTTAAGTGTTGCTGTCTTTAAGGTGTTCACTTTCTGGTATAGATTTAGGGTTCTGAGAAAAACAGTTAAACCATATTAGGTCAGACCAAAGATAGACACTCAACTTTATTCATTCCGATGTTTGACAACAGAAGAAGTCGTGAGAGGAGAACAAAACTGGGATGATCATATAGTGCTATTTCCTCAGCCTGCCATAATTTTTACCTCTGAAATATTTTGAGATAAATGTCTTTACTGGCTGTGGAGGTAGTTTATAATATCCTTGGAGGTACTTTTTTTCTGTGATCTTTTTCAGTCAGGTTCAGTGTGTAAAAGTATCTGTTGTCTGTAGAATTTTTGGTCAAGGAATTCCAGAAATTAACTTAGTATTTCATGAACCTGTGCTTTTTTCATTTTATGGCTCTTAAGCTTTTGTTTTAGAAGAGAAGAGGAGCAATCGATTCCTTTATGCCTATGATAATGTAAATTTCTGTTCAACTTCTGTCATCTCTTTTTTCAAAGTGATCTTTTAGCTTTAATCTGTCCTTTTACAAAGCTTAGTCATCCTTTATCCGTCTGGTTGTCTATATTTGAATGCCTTCAAGTTCGCTATATTGGTTTTGAGATGAATGACTAGAATTTCACAGGTAATCCAGATACACAGTTTAGAGGGAGGTCTTGCGAGGTTTCCTGTGTTCTTACTCTGTTTTAGTTTTAGCATTCAGTTTGATTTTCTGACCTGAGCAGGTCATCAAGCAAGTGTTTTCAGGGAATCATCAACTGTATTTCCAAGATTTCATTTCTGAGTGGTAGTGGTCATTTTAGACCTATGCTCTATTCTCTACATAAATAAAGCTTTGGATTATATTTTTCCCACTACATGTTTGCCTGTTTCCATATGTATTGAAATGACAGCCCAGGTATAGAATGTCATAAGGTCCAGAATAATCCTTTTTTGTTCTTCACATTCAGCCTTCCCCCTACCTCAAATAACATTATATGATCAGCATTCTGTGTCACTTGTCAAACTGTCCTTTTATTTGGATAATTATGAACATATTAGGCAGTGCAGATTGTTTATGAAGCTCCACTGTCCCCTGGTACTGTAAAAACTGTTTATTATTATCCTGTTTGTCCTCTTGCTTTCTAATGCAGGTCAGAACCCTTTATTTTTTGTTAAAGTTCCTGGTAACTGTCTTTGCTCATATCTCTTGTTAACTGTGTTTCAGCTATCTTGTTACAGTCTTGCCTTAAAGCCCCTGCAGCCAAAAAAAATCCCCGCCTGTATTTCTGTCAACTGTGTATGATGAGAAATTTGCAAGCAAGAGAAGTGTACTACATCATTTATCCATAGTTGATGACTTCTAAAAAGTCAGATCTGTACTTGATGAAACAATAGACATTTGAGTTTTGATCTTCAGTATTAAAATCATGGCCTTGGAGCTTTAAAATGCTGCATTATGTTTTGGCAGAGGAGAACTACCTTCAATATCTACCAAACAGAATAAGTGCACATGGTGGATTTATTTTGCAAGCATTTAAAACATTCAAAGACTTATATTGATTTATAATCAATAATATTTGGTTGAATCAGCTGTTTTATTGACTGTGCAATGGCAAAACGAGCTTTGCACACATAACTGTTTAATGGTTTTAACAACATATATTTTAAGGGAGCATGATGAGAAAACTGTTTTTTACATTTTAAGATGAACTTATGAACAAAATTTTGACAAAGGGAAGTAGTTACAAGTCAGTGTTGACTAGCTAGCCTTTCTAAGGAATGAGTTATAGTGTCTCCTGATAAATATTCATAGAGGTCCCTGCATAATACTGAGAAATTCTGAAAAGTGTGTCAGAATAAGAGTTTATGCTTTGAAGAGACATGCATTAAAAGCTGAGAGGAGGCAACCAGAGTAAGCTAAAGGTTGATCAGTGAGCATAGTAATATCCAATTCTTCTGAAACACAAGTTTTCTAAGATGAAGCATTTATTTTAATTGATAGTTGCAGCAGAACAGAGCTTAAAACTAAAGAAATATGAAAGGAAGCTTTCCAGGTAGGGGTATTGTGTGATTTTTAAAGTGTTACAGTGATTAACTGTTAAGTCATAGAAACCCTTTTGTAAAGTGATTGTATCCAGAAGGCAAATATGACAACATAAGAAAATTCCTTTGACAAACAAAGGGCCAAGATGATACAAGACAGATGCAGAGTTGCCAGCTATAGCCAATCTGAATGAAGGTTATTGTTTAAACAAAGAATAAATGTGGAGTGCAAGGAGGCAAGTGGTTTTGGTGTACCTGGTAGCTTCTTTTTCTTTTCCAAGATAAATAAAAATCTCTCTGAAATATCTCAGAAGTTTCAGGAAGAACTACATCAACTTAACATTTTAATCTGATGCTGCAATATAAAATATAAAATCTAATGTTTTTGAAGTCGTGAAATAATAAAGATGTTGTATCTGCATGTATATACTCATTCCTTTAACTGATGAAGTCCTATCAGTTTGGTTTTAATTTCCTGACTGTTGATGCTGGATTATTATATAAAACATCTGCTTCCTGTAAATCAGTTGTTAAGTAAATACAATGTTGATTAAAATTTTGTTTAGAAAGCTGTTCAAAAAGCAGTTAATTTTTTAAAAATTACTTTCTTTAGCAAGGTATTAAAATAAAAAAGTTAGTTGGTAGTAAGTTGGAGACCCAGTATAAGAAAACATAGAGAAGTTCAGCATAGAGATTTTGACAGCCTAAAACTAATAAAAATGTATATGGAAAGCAGAGCTGTGATGATGTTACTTTGAGAGAAATGTTTTAAGTATTTATCTTATCTCAAATAAACACATGTAGAAGGTCTGTCTTTTGGGAAATAAATTTTCATCATTCACTCTATGGCTTTTTTTAGTGATTTTAGTCTTCTAGAATAAAGTGCATGACTGAATACAGATCATATATAATCAACATTGTATAAAATATATTGGGAGGAGAGGACTGATTCAGTGTTTAGAACCAAGTAACTCAGTTTGGTATATATGGATGTGTGGAATGTGCCTCCTAGATATTTAGAGAGTTGAGTGTACCACTCCCTGGTCTGGAATGGTTTTGGGCTGTAGATCTGTGCAGTGGTATTGCTACATATGTTTTTCTTGTGTTTCACTTTTTACTTCAGTAATTTTATCGAAATTTGTCTTGAAAATACAGGGGAAATAAAGTGAGATAGTTAAAGATGTGTAGATAAATGACAAAAAGGAAACAAGATATACATGCTTATTTTTTTTAGCAGATTGTTCTGATGTAACAGTTTCTTGATTGATACATATTTTAGAAGTTGTCATTATGTAAGCCATTTACATGCATTGTTTAGAATGCAAATGTTTTGTGCATTCATGGAATTTTTTTTTTTTGTTATTAGAGTATTTACCAGGATAATTATGAAGTGTTAGTAATGGTTTTAAAGTGTAATACCCCTTCTCTGTTAGTATTGAGTGGTTTTGTACTTTACTTTGAATTAACCATTACCAAAGATTGTAACCTGAAAAGGATAATTGTAAAGAAAGATCCAATCACTGTTACAACAGAAAGTGATAATTTGTACTTTTGCTATTTCTATAAGTAAATACAACCCAACTACTGATTCTGTGTATTTATTTAACACATGCTTTATGAGTCAGAAGGCTTTTGTCTTTCTTAAGGCATCTCATATATTAGCAATATATTAGGAAGGCATTAATTCATGGAGCTCATCGCATATTCTGGAAAAATATTTTCTTGTAGGAGAACCTGCAGGCAGGAGATCGTTCTGTAACCTTGTGCGTATACAGAGACTCACATAGAATCTCTAACAACTCAGATTAGCAATGTAAAGGTCCAGCCACACGAAAAAAGAACTAACACTTAGCACTGAGTAACATAATCTAAGAAATAATGCTCTTTTACATCTTCAGGAAAAAGATGACAGTGTTCCCAGATATATACAGTTTATGCATTCACAGGTTGGGTTACTGAAATCTGTTTACAGGTTGAAAACAGTAATAGAAGAACTGATGCAGACACAGCAAACCCTTCTGAGCAAAGAGGAACTTGTTTTGGAACTAGAGAAAAAAATAGAAGAGTCATCTAAGACATGTGAAAAGAAATCTGAGTAAGTTGAAACTTAAATTCAAAAATACAGTAGTTTGCAGGGGAAAAATATAATGTCTGTAATGCAATTCCTAAAACTTAAGTAAGAAATACCCTTCACTAATCTTGTTCTGCTTTTGTGTTTAGCAATTACTGTGAAAAACAGTGGTAAGTTAGTTTCTTGTCTCTAAAATAAACCTTGCCCACTGCAGACCCCAACTCACTGAAGAACTGAGCAGCTCCATAAGTTTAATACACTTGTTATGGTTTGGCAAGAGCTTTTGGCTCAAGAGCTGGACCTTTCATTAATTCAATTCAACTTGCTCAAAGAAGATGAGTGAGTTCAGTTGCCTCTCTGTTTGGCAGAATTCCTTGTGGAGGTGTAATTCTGTGAAAGGCTTTCAGAGTCATGTGCAAGACTTTCTTATACAGTAATATGTTTGCAACTTGTCAGGTTAAATTAATTCATTCATTCTTTGCATTTTGTCTACAGAAGTGTAAATGTAAAGTATGTAAATCTCATACCCTGTAGTACTGCATAGTAAATGCCAAAGGTGAGAGATTAATGAATGTTTTAGTGCACCATAAATAAAATATTATTATAAAGAATCATTCTTGAGCAACATCTTTAGGTTTTTCTTCTACCTTTGATTAGAAAAAATATTCACATAGTCTTCTAAACTGATGTCAGTACAAGTACAACAGATAAAGAAACTTTTTGTCTGTAGTAATATTTTTCTGATTCTTGTTGCAGTCAGTCCTAATCTTATTAATATGGCCATAAATATTTGTTTACAGTACCAGTAGTGAATTGGAATGCAAGTCCTTTAGGTAATCCTTCATTTACTGAAAAAGTGTTGATGCTCTTTGTTGATGGAACATTGTCACATGAAACATTGTATAGTATTTATTTCTCATCCAAAACTTTATGTATCTGTTGTCAGTGTTTCAAATAGATATTTTGTGTCCTTTCTGTGGTGAAGTTCACATGCACTCGCAGTGTATTTTCCAATTTTTGCTTCTTGACCTGTCTTCTTTGCTGTATACTTAAAGGATAAACTATATTTGAATTAGCTGAGTTTGATGGGGTGTTGTTTTTTTCCTCTCAGTATTGTTTCACTCCCTGAAAATAGTTTAGACCATCACTGTATTTCTTACTGTGTGAAGGCTTCTCTGACTGATCCTTTAGCAGATGTTTGTGGTGTTGAGGAGATGTTTTCGATTCAAATTGCACCAATACCTGCGTATCTTATTAAAAGCAGGGAATCTGGGTTAGATGTCTAGCTATACAGTGAAGGCTTCCCTGAAATCATCCTTGTTCTGATTTGTCATTGATCAGGCCTGCCTCCAATAAATTCCCTTTTCACCTTTTAGCTGCAGTGTAGAGTGATCAGGATGTTTCAGGATGTTTACTGTCCCCAGAATATCTTGTCCAATTGTTGCATTTGGTTTAATAATGACTGCATAAGGTAATACCTTATGGCAATGTCTTGGTACTATTATCCCCACATTAATGTCCCTTTCCATCTTCAAATGATGATAGCACCTTCAACACAGAAAATGTTTTAATTGTATTTTATTTATATATGTATATGTCAAGTGTACCATCTGCCCTTACAACATGATAGCATATTGAATATTTGGGTTTTGATTTAGTTCAGCTTTTTACCACTTTGTGATATGTTGCTCTGATCTGCAGGGATCCTTCATAGAAGATCTCACTCTGTGAAATTGTTTGTAGCTATTACTAGCAACAAGAACTTTGCAGTTTGCACTCATGCAAGCCACAGGCAAATAATTTTATAGATTCTAATTCCTCATGCATGACTGGAGTGGCAAGCACTGAAAATTGGATTTGGGAAACCAAATCAGATTGTAATCCATTTTGCCACAGTTCAGAAAGAGACTAGCTTGTGAGTGACTTTTCAGGATGTCTCGTGTTATTGCTGTGTACTGATCAGTTGAAACCATTCTGTGTTTGGGGATGTTGCTCCAGTCAGTGTGTATTCACCAGTGTGTATTCACTCCTTATTTTCACATGGTGATGTCCTTTTTCTCTCATAAAGGAGACCAGAAGAAAACCAGTGTCTTCAGGATAACTTCACAGTAGTTGTTCATTTGCTTCTCTGATGCTTTTAAATATGTGCAAGTTCATGCCAAATCTCAGTTTCGGATTTGAGAATTGTGTCTGCATACCTCACACTTACCCTTTTTGAGTTAATGATCATTTTGCTGATGGTGAGGAGTTTTGCTGATTACTGACTTGATATAATACTCACCTATATGAATACAATTTGTATTTTTTCCTGACAAAGAGGATTTTATGACAGGTGGTTCCCCTGTTAATTTGAAACCCGTTTGAATACTCATTTGACTGAGCATCAGTTTGTGAAGGATCAATCCCTGTATGAACAACTTTTGCCTTTCTTTTTTTCTTCAAGGGTAGAGCTTGCAGGAGGGCTTGTCTTCAAGGGATTATCCTGAAGATACAGAGTAACCCAATACTGTGATTTTTCTTCATATTGTCCTCATTCTTCTAGTTCTGGTCCATTTACCTCCTCCATCTATGCTTGTAGACTGTGAGAACTCTGCATCTCCTGCAGACCACATGTCACTGAGCACTGATTGAGTGCTTTTAAGGGTGTCCATATTATACTGTGGGTGATACTGTCTCTCACTCAGCCTCTGCCAGTCTGGTTTTGATAGTTCTTTGGGATGATAGAGTCATGTGGGTACCTGCAGATACTCTACACACGAGTCTTTCAATATGATTTAATCACGACTGTCTCAAGTATTCATGAGTATAAGTGGTATTCAGAGAAGAACTATAAAAATAAGCAGAAGATGAAAAGTTGCTTTTAGCTCCTCATAAAGATAAATGTTTTAGCTTCATAAGACAGTTGTAACCCAGTCCAGAAATACTTACAGTGCAGAGGAAAAAACAGATATCTCTTATGTGATGCCATATGAATTTATACTGGATGTGAGGGGAGTTTGATATTGCAGATTATTACTGCAACAACTACATGGATTGGAGTGAATTTCTCATCACTTCAAATCATTATCTAAAATTTACTTATTCTCTAAGGGAGGGGAAATCCCGGTGTTTATAAATTCAGTCAAATGCGGATGAAAACAGGAGTTCCACCTATATTTATTATACATTATTTTTGTGATAGAGAGAAGAGAATGAGTGCTTGCTTTTGTTATCTTGTTGCTTTGAAAATTTTCTAGAATTGCTTCACCTTGGAATAAATTATTATGTTGAGGAGTTGTCATGCTTTCTTCTCCTCAGATTTTATGAAGCAAATAGATTATTTTGAATCATGTGCATTGTTAAATTTTTATTTTTCTTTGCAGTATTGTACTGTTGCTGAGCCAAAAGCAAGCGCTTGAAGAGCTTAAGCAAACAGTTCAGCAATTAAGATGCTCTGAGGCAAAATTTGCAGCCCAGAAAGAACTACTGGAACAAAAGGTTCAAGAGAATGATGGGAAAGAGCCACCACCTGTAGTGAATTATGAAGAAGATGCCAGATCAGTGACTTCTATGGTAAGTTTTACATCTGTTTTACTGAATTGTGTAGCCCTGCCATTGTACTTCAGACCTGGGATCAGAGTATCAAGCTACTCACTGAGGTGATTTAAAGTGAATGGACTTCACTTTGCATTTTTGGACACTTGTTTGGACAAGAAGTTCAGTTGCATGGTATTTTTTCTTTTTAAGTGGCAGTAACTCATAACAATCTGTCTGTGGGGACTTGGATTAGTCTTCTCTACACTTGATGCTTAGATTTTCATTACACTGTTTAATAAAGAAAAGCCTTAACCCTTACATAGATTTAGTAAATGTGACTGAGCAGTTGTAGGTACAAAATTAACAACAAAAACTCTTGGAATTGCTGCATGTGTTATGTAATTGAGAAACTAATTTTATGTACTGTAATTACTCTTTTCTCCAACAGAAATGAACACTGGTTTCTTTACAACTTATTTTTATATGTTTACGTGATCTTAATAATTAAAAGGAAATTTTTTTGGTCTGATGAGACCTCATGTAGTTTAAACAAGTACTTTTGCTAATATTTTGTGTGACTTTGTTTTCTCAGTTGTGTGCAGCTATGTGCAGAGTTTGTAGGCCACAAAAAAGAAAACAAACAGTGCCTATTTACTAAAGGGACAAACAGTTTTTGCCTTTGTGGATTAGTTTTGACATGCAGGAGATATTTGCGACTTCTTTTCGTTGAGGTTTAGCCTGACATTCTTTTTGGCCCATGAGGCAGTAGCTCTGTGAAATGATAATTAAATAGTTGTTTCTGAGAGGGGAGCTGTTTTTCTTCCTCTCTCTATTTGTGGAGCCATTTGATTCCCATTCTACAATTATACTTGATTGTCAGCATTCTCTTGCTTCCACTGCTATTTAATATTTACAAGGCAGTATGAGATGGTTGTCATTTACTTTGGTACAGAAAGTTATTTTACAAAGCTTGTATGCTTGTCGTGACCTAGAAGGAGTTTAAAAAGTACAAAAAGATGAAGAAAGAGAAAAGAAGGATCAGGATAATGATTGCAAAAGATTAGGAGGCTTTGAATCTTTTTGGGGCAGGCTATCTTGTTAGTTATTTAATACCATATCCTGCAGTAGTGCTAGTGATTAGTGTCTGCTAATATTAGTTGGGATGATGAGTCTAATCATACGAGTGGTACTCTCCCCCTTCAGCTCAAGATTACTGAAGTCTGCTTTCTGGTGTCTAAACCTCTGTTTCAGTGAGTGGGAGAAAATAAGCCTGTGTGCTGAGCACAGGCCTACACAGGGCCAGCAGGACAGAGACACAAGAGCCCCATCACTGCCAGCACTGTGTCACCTCCAGTCTCACCTTCAAGGTGAGAGGGCTCATCACTTCCAGTGCAGCCTCTGATGGGCCTGCAGTGCCCCAGGACAGATGGCACAGGGTGGCTGGTACTGTGCTCAGGGCATGGTGGCCTCTGCAGGAGGGCAGGGGAAGGGTGAACATAGACCCAATAAGATGGTTTGGGTTGGAAGGGACTTCCAAGACTGCCTAGTTCCAATCTCTTTCAATACCTTCCACTACAGCAGGATGCACCACTTTACAAAATCTTGCTGCTTTAACTCAATGCAAGGTTGCAGAGAAAAACCACGAGAGCAATTAGAAAGGGGCCTAATGATGAGAGGCAGTCTGATCAGCTTCTCAGGGAGGAGGTAAAACAGAAGCAGGAAGTTGGTACAAAAGGAGGCAGAAATATTTAACACACTAAGTTGGTGTTGTGCAAGCTGAAATAGAGGATAATGTTTTGTTGTTTTATTTTTTAAACCAGTAAGTAAAATTTACTGTTAAGGCAACTTGAGAAAATAAATCAAATATGCATTTGTATTCCAGAGATAATGTTAACATTAATTTTAACATGGATTGTGTACTTTAAGTAACTTGCTCTAGTTTATGTTACCTGAGAGTTCGGAGTGCCTTCACTTTTTATGAAAATAACGCAGATTATTCAAGTTACCTTGCAGAGAAGACCTGTCATGAAATGTGATGTGTTAAGTTCCATTTGAAGAATAAATTGTGCAGAAGTATCACTTTCCTTGCTTCTTCAAGGCAAAGCTTGCCAGAAGGACTAAGCCACTCTTGGACATGCACTCTTTGTCTTGTACAGGAGACTGAATGGGACTGAAAACAGGGTTAACTGTGAAAGCAGGCGTGCTTATTTCCACATCTAAGTCAAGTTCAGCATTTACATGTACAGGATACAGCATTTACATGTAGGCCATTGGTACTGAGGCTACCTTGGGATCAGTTGCCCCAGAAGGAAATGGTCATGATCTACTGTAGCCTGCACTGGATCCTGTTCATTCTGCTGCTCATGCTATTTTTTCTCTTAGGACCTGAAGGAGCTCCTGTACTTCAGTGAGGAATTCTACCAGATTTGGACTTGAAAAAAGACCGGAGCTAAATGTGCCTGATGGCACGATATTGTCCTGATATTGTCCTTGCTTTCTGAGAAGGGATTTGAGGTGATCATTAAATGGTTTGATGCCTGTGATGTTGGATAAGCCCTTACACCTGGGCTGCACAGTAGAAGTGCTGAGAGGTAGTGCAGACTCTGGGGCATTTTTCTTTCACACAGCTTCTTCTTCAGCTGGTTGCTCCAGTGAGCCAGAAGCAGTTAGGCCTGTTGTCTCTGCACATGAAAGGACCACTGCTGTCACCCTGCAGTGAGAGAGGATTAAGGTGGTGTTGGGTGGTCACTGGGGGTGACCAGTACTGGGGGTGTCTCCTCTCTTACAGCTTGTGCCAGAGCTGTGTTCCCAACAGAGTATGACTCTGCTCAGATGCTGGAACCTCTCCTCTTTTAGACTAAGACTGGTTCCCCTTATATCACTGTCTGCCAGCGTGAAGAGTCAGCCTCCATCTTTCTTATGAGCTTCCTTTAAGTACTTAAGGGCTTCAGTGAGATCTTCCTGGAGATCTTCCTTTCCTTCTCCAGGCTGAACTCTCTCAGCCTGTTGTCATAGGAGAGGTGCTCCAGTTCTGTGATCAGTTTAGTGGCTTTCCTCTGAGCTTGTTCCATTCTCTTTCTTGTCTTGAAGACCCTACTGCACCTAGACCTGGGTGCAGTTTCAAGATGGAATCTCATGGGGCAGAGTAGAGGGAACAAGTTGCTTCCATCATCCTGCTGCTCTGGTACTTTGAGTATAGTCTGGGATGTAGTTGACAGTCTGGGCTGCAAGTGCACGGTGTCAGCTCATGTTCAGCTTTTTGTCTACCAGCAGCCCGGAGTCCTCCTCTGCAGGGCTGCTCTTGATATGTTCTTCTTTCTCCCAGTCTTCTCTTACATTAGGTAACTGTATAATAGAATACTAACAAGGAGTGAAATTCTGAAATGCTGTTAGATATGTTTTTATAGACAGTGTAATGTTATGTGAGTGTTTTTACTTAGTTTCCTTGTTCTTTTTTGCCTCTCTTAAGTGGAGGAAGTTTCGTATTTTGTTTGTGTCTTCCATATGGTTTGCTTTAGTCAATATATTTTTTTGAAGTATATTTGCTGTGTATTGGTAGTCATGGACTCATTTAAGGAAAAAGGGAAATTGCCAAACAACTGTCTTCTTTTCAATCAAGATATAACAGGGAGTGAAACAAAAATTTCAGAACACTACATTTAACAGTTTTGTCATTGTGTATGGAAAAATGAAACATTTTATTGTTACTAGCAGTTATATTTTTCTACTGACTTATCCATGCAAGACCGATAATTATAATGCTGATGGTACTAGAAGTTTAAAGTCTTGTTTTTGAGCCACTTAGAATTATGTTTTTATGCCATTTACTCTGTTAATGGGAGATTTATAGTTCACATTTTCTTCTGTACTTAAACTGTGGAGGTACTAAAAAACAAGCTGGTTGTTCCTTGTAAACAGATGTATTTTGACAAAAATGCAGCAGTATCCAAAGTGTTATGTATTAAATCTCTTCATAGAATTTAACTCGAAGCTACTTGAGCTAACTTTTCCACATTTAAGTGTTCAGTCAGTGGATGTATGGCCTGTCATTTGTCTTGAGTTACATAAGGTATATTTTTGCTGTTAATATGATCAACAAAGCATGGCAGTAGTCCATGGTAATTCAAATGAAGAAAACAACAGCAACAAATTTTTATGTGTCTGATGATTAGATTAGAAATAAAAACATCATTAATTTCTGGATATTGCATACTAGCTAAACATTTACTCAGGTAATTACATACAGTTATGATAATTGGCATTTCATAGTAAAGCTTAAAACTTGCAGCATCAGTATTGCCTTGGAAACTGTTACAGAACAAGGAGTCTTCAGGGAGTTCTTAAACCAGGCAATAGATTCAGTTAATATAAAATAGTAATTAATTTTGTTTAACAATCATATAGTAAAATCTCTGTGTCACTTTAGTATGTCTTTTCATTTTTCCATACATGGTAAAAAAAATTATGAAGGCATAAACTCATGACTTTTAAGAGTATGTGTTTGAAATGACATACTGTTCTCACAGTAGAAGTGTTTAATGTAGATTTATTTTGCATACTGCAGCATTTTCCTTGAGCTGGTTGACAAAACTGAGACTTGGTGTGCAAGCTCTGCAACACTTGAGAGACTTGTCAGCAGGTGAAGCTCAGTGCCAGAAGACTAGTTATGACAGAATACGCCAAAACTGTTAGCATGAACTTGGGAGAGATACCCAGGGCAGAAGCAAGCTGAAGCACCCTGGTACAGGCATTGGGATGGTGTAATGCCTTGTGCCAGTAGAGTTCCAGGCTTAAAACTGTACACAGCAGAAAATGGGTTTATCTGTTCTAGCATAATTACTTGAAAAAAAATACTGAAGTTCACCTCATATCTAATCACTCCTGTGGTTTGTTATTCCTTTTTAAAAGGCTTCAGAGATGTTGTCCTTAGTGATTGCTTTAAAAATAAGATAATCCAGCTTTTAGTGAAGGTTGTGGTAATTAAAATATTAGATCTCAGTCATTACGGAAGGAAAAATATGCTAAATACATGAAAAAAATACTAAATACATGAAATACTAATACATAAAGTAGCTGAAGTGCTACTTTATTTGTTTGTAAATTATTTTACCTAATGTGAATGTTTTATCTTTCCATCCTTGCTTTCTAGAATCCAAGACCTGGTGCTTTAATTAGTATGATCAATAAACCAATAGCCAGAGTCTTGTTCTGCAGGTTTGGATTTGAAGAAAATGTATTCAGAACTCTCACTAAAATAGTAATTGACAAATTTGATCAATTTGTATGTTTTGGTTTTTTCACTGTCAGTTACACAGATATGAAAGGCTTTGCAGGAGTTTGCGATTTCATTAAAGATGCTTCATTGCATGCATTTTAGATGTTGGATCACAAAGTCCTGCAACATAATCTGTTGAGAGAACTACCACACTCTTAGGGGTTCCTTTTCCCCTGCTGTGTCAGACTGTGCAGGTTCTTTATTTTGAAATAGATGCAAGGAAGTGATTGCCTTCTGTGACAGGCCATTGCAGCAACTGCAGAACACATAACAGTAGGGATAAATTTGTCATTTTTCCTACTGATTCAAAAGAATAGACACATTCTTATGCTGTGTAATGCATCACCAAATATCTCCCTTATCTGTCCATGTAAGTAATTCTCTACTGATTTGTGGCTCATTACATATATATAAAACTAAAATTGTATTAAAGCATGGTAGGAGAGCCCTTCACAGTAATTTAGTTTATATATTTATGAATCTTGTACACTTCCACCATGTTATTGCAAGATCTTAACTTTCTTGTCAATAGACCCTGGGCCAGAGTTAGTCTGTGCAGCATTGGTATCCTTATCCTTTCTTTTATTTTAGTCTCTGCTGAGGAAGTGCTGCCAGTGCAGTCCTGCTGTAGAAATTTTTGCCTATTTATTCTTTAAAGACCTGGAAATAAAGTTTTATTTGGTGGACAGCTGAAGTTCAGTTTTGTTTATGGCCACTTTCCAAGCTTGCTGGCTTGGGCCTGTGTTTCTGGCTTACAACCAGAATTTGATATGGATCAAAAGTGCCCCAAATACCAGATGCTTTTAAGAAGTGTGGAGAGGATGATTTCAATTCATCTTTCTCTCTTAGTGAATATGTTCTAGCTTCTGTTTCTTCTTTCTGTAAATCCCAACTGCCTGATGGACATATATCAGAGGAAGAACAATACAAAAGGAGATAGTAAGATAGTAGGCAGATAAAATCAGTCATTCTTTGTCCCACACTCTGGTCCAGAATTTACAGGATAAGAGGTCAGTGGAGCTGTCAAGACTCTTGCCACTGAACATGCCTAGAAACTTCTGAAGTAAAAGGCTGGACTGAGTTCACACACTAAGGCTCAGAACTTAAGTACTTCTTAAGGTTAGCATATTATCTATCAAAAATGCGTTGAGAAATAAGTTGGTCTTGGGGAAGAGTGAAATTAGAAGTATAAGCAAAATTTTTGAGGAATTGAAGGAGGTGCATCATTCACAGAAACAGAACTCTTTAGAATATTTGAAGGGCAGAATTAGTTTACCCTCTCTGTATGAAGGAGAATTATAAGCACTTGAGATACCTAGACCTCTCTTGAACTGCCAAAAATATTTCAAGAGCTTTAATTTCTTCCTTGAGGAAGTAGACTTCACCGTAATAGTGGTGTTCAGAACTGCATACTCACTGGGGATTTGTTATTGCAGTGTGAATCTTCTCTGTGGATTAAGAAAGCTTCACACAGAAGTTTCCTTTCAAACAGAAATCACGTGCTAGTATCCAGCATATGTATGTTTCTCTCTCTGCTGGGAGAAAAGTAGTCATTCTTTGCCAGAATCATCGTCATTGCCTTCTTGCATCTTTTTCATAGTGATGGGACCGAATTAGTGTGATTGCTAACTTCTCGTAGTCTCTAGGCAATGCACAGGAAGTAATGTGATAGAATTTGGCTGCTTTAAATCACGTCTCTGCTTTTCTCTCTTCCTTTTTAAATGGCTGATTAAAAATACCATAGTCCTTAAAGGCAAATTATTACGCTTCTAAAACTCCTAAAATCTGCTGTAAAGTAATTATTGGAATTAGGATTTATGTTTTTACTGTAGTGTCACTGGTAGTTTTCTGGCAGATAGAAGTGTATGATTTTATGCTTAGCTTCTGGGTTTTTTTTCTGCCATGTGGTGAAGTTCTTGCCTGCTACAGACTTGAGAAACCTTTTATCATCTAGCAGTCAAATAGATGCAAAACATTTCTGGTCAGTTTGGGATCCAAGTGCCCGAACATCAGCACTAATGCCTGATTTTAGATTTCTTAATGTATCTGCCTGTGACATGAAGCTGTGACTCCTAGGCCATAAAGAGCAGTGGATATTAATATTCAAACAGGTGAAGCCCTCTTTCCAGCAGACATTGAGGTTCTTTGTTCAAAATAGTCTTTAATGGTAGGGAAAATTAAAGTTCCGTGTGAGATAGTGGTAGTTACTGCAACCTTGTAAAAAAATTCCATGATACTTATCTCAATTGCTTTACAGGGAGGTACAGAAACAGGTCATCAGAAACCTAATTTCTGTTTGGCTGGTGTTAGGGTAATGTGAGAAAGTCAATGACATTTGCATGAAGATAATAGCAGATATCCAAGAGTTTCTGAAACTGATGTCCTCATCCTAGAGGATGATAGAGAAAGCTTGGAGTGTCACAGCCAAGATGCATGGAAATTTGTCATTCTTGGAAAATGATTTAAAGTCTTTACTTTTAGGGCAGTATAGGATTTCATAGACCAAAAGCAGGTTGTTTTCTGGAAGTTACTGCAAAATATTTCTGCAAGCAAAATGATTTTTTAAATCTGATTTTTTTTGTCAGGTTTCTGAGAAAAGCAAGAGTTGATGGTGTCTAAAAGCTAGAGTATAGATTAGTAAAAGTAATTATTATAAGTATTAATCATAAGAGTATAAATAGTAAAAGTTAGGGAGAAAAAAAGAAAGAAACCAAATACAGGATGGAGTGGGAGAGCCAGACACTGGCAGCTCCAGAGGCAGCAGAGCATTTAGTCAGGGTCAGAGTGTGCCTAGGAGTCCTATGAGGAAGAAAATGAAAAGAGGTCAGGGACAGTGCTGAGAACAAGACTGTCATGTGGGTCCAAAGTCTGTCCAGGACACAGGACCAAACATAGGATTGAAGAAACCCACAGCATACAAGTATAGGACTCATCCAGAATGAAGGGCTGGAAACAGAGCAGCTGTTAGTATAATTTCATGAGACAGTATTTCTGTGAGACTGTGACTCATTGTCATGAGACTGACTTCATCAACACATGTTGCCACTGTGGTAAATTGAGTGCTAAATCAAAGCCTAAACGGTATGATAAGAAAAATACAATATAGAAGTAATATATCCTGAGCTATATCTGCAATTTTTTGTTTCTGATGTGCCTCAGAATGACTTGTTTTTATTTCTAGACCTTGGCTATGAATACTAAGATGAAATAAAATCACTTAATGTTTAGCTTTATATGTGATACAAACTTCTGTCATCCCCCTTTAGATTAAATTTACTTAGTTTTGCTAGAACTTTGTAACAATGAGGACTTTCACAATATCTACCTGAAATTATCTCACTCTGGAAACCTGTATCATTTAATTAGCGACTGTTATAAAAATGAAAATAAAATGGAAGCACAAGTATATTGGTTTGGCGTGTGGAGGGCTAAAACGAGATGCTTGACAGTCTTGACAATTCTGTATCATGTTAACCTGAAATTTTTGTCCTCTGTGCTAGTTGTTGTTTAGGGCAGTTGAACATGGTGATTGTACTGAATTCAGTGTAATACAGTGAATGTTGCAATACAGAGGGAGCTGATGTGACTGGGCTGGCCATAGGCGATTGTAATGAAAGGCGGTGCAGATTTTTGTATGGCTTTTAAGTGAGGGGAGATGTATTTGGAGAGTTTTAAAAATGAAAAAGTTTAAAAGTAACTTCTGAGCTAAAAACAATGAAACAAACAAAAAAAAAAGGTAACTTCTGGTTTATAAAACCAGAAAAGTTGAAAAAGTAACTCTGCGTTTAAAAAAACTAAAAACCTTCTAGGTTTGTATTTTGATAGTCTGAAAGAGAAGCACACATCCTCAAGGAAAATCAAAGTTCAGTGCAGCTGATATAAATTCAGTTTTCTTGTGTTAATTTGTTGGCTCTTATAGCACAAAGGGGAGATGATGTTTTCTTTTTAGGGGGTGGGGGAAAGACAAACCTGTAAGTGGGGATTGTGAACATTTCCTTCCTAATAGGATCCTGTTATAATGTGGTTGTGCTCATTTAGTGATGATTCAAGTTCCAGGCCACAGTAATATGTGACAACTACATAAGGACCACTAATGAAGGAATGATTTGTTTTTGAGTAATTTTTATAAGGGCAAATGAGGTAGCTTTTTGACAAAAATGCAGCTGTTTTCTTCTTAGGCTGTTCTGTAGTAATATGCAAAGCTATGCCTGTGTTTTGGTCTGCTTCAGACTGCTGCTGCTTTTGTCCATTTGATCTGTTCACTACATAGGGATTTTTTTATATAACATGTAAATTAACACTGGTTTTGTGGATAGTTGTATGTACAATTTGATCTTGGTGTTTCAGGAACTCTGTGACAATGAAATTTGTAGCTTTATAAGATATAATAAAAATAGTGAGGAAAACAGGGTTTTCAACCAACATGACTGAAGTATTTAATCAGTTATTTTCTTCAACATACCTTTTAAGAAGTTGATGCATTGAATCATGTATTGCTATACGCATAAACTAGGCATTATTGATTTTTTTTATGGGAAGGGGGTGTGGCACAAAAAGAGTTTCTTCTGTAACAGAGGAGACTGGTCTTTGATTCAACAAACAGCTTGAGCATGCCATATAAATATAGGTTACGAACTTTGAGGGAACACTGCTTGGTTGTTCAGACTCTTTTTAATAAGTAATGATTGAAATTAAAAAAGAAACTCTATTGACTGAACTAGTAACTCAAAGTCTTTGCATTTCTGTAGAAAAAGTGCTGACTTATTTATTTTGGTTCATCATGCTAGATAAAATTTATGAACCTTGGCTTGAATAGGGTTGAAATCTTTTAGTTGGTACAATTACTGAGATTTACACACTGACTCTGTCCTCCATGTTTATATTGATGATATTTATATTTTCAAAATAGTCTGCTTGTGTCTGTGATTTGTAGCTGTGATCTGTGCATGAGTTCAGTGGACCATAGGCTTTACTCGGAGTTGAATTTGAACACTGCCAATTTTTAGGGTTTGCATTTTTGTTGTTCTGTTGTTTAAATTGGCAGATACTTGTTGTTTTGGCACCCTGCAAAGATTACTCATTAAGCCTACCTCAGTTATGGTGCTCAAGTTGTGTTCAAGCTGTCACAAAGTTAGTGTGTCATTTTATCTATTAACATGCAGGCTGATTTGTGCATCAAATCAGTATCAGTCAAAACCAAAAGTAAACATTGCATTCTGACTACCCTTCCAAACAGCTGTCAGACAGAAATACCTGATATTTCTTACCTTCATCACTTCAGATTTGAATCTAGGCATACTGCAAGCTCTTTCCAGTTATGAAATTTTCGGTTTTATTGTTTAACACATTTAATGTAAATGTGGATCTGGCTAAGAACCTGTCATGTCCCATTTGACTGAAGCTCTTCAGGGTTAACTCCATGAAACTTTGTTGTATTGTGATAGAACAAATGCATCCTCTCACAGTATGATTTTCCAAACAGGTTACAATCACCAGTCCATATTTAGTAACAGTGTTTATTGGGAAAAGAAAAAGGCTTCATATCCTGCCTGATCACTTCACGCGTAATGCTATTTTTTGGTGTTTGACACAGCATTTGCCAGGTGGTTTCATTTGCCGGGTGGTTTCATTAAAGCCAGTCAGTGAGTCAGCTTGAGCCAGTTAATGAATTATAAGAGGAATATTGATTAGTAAATGCCAGTGTGTAGAGGGCAGAAGTGAAGAAACATTACTTTGTACCAGTCAGAACAATGTGATGACAAACATAAAGACAATGCCCCTCTGGTACAATGACATGGTGGTTGGCTGGGGAGACAGGATTTTTCTGCTACCTGTAAGAACTTCCTTTAAAGTTAGGGAAAAATTTGGTGGTTTCCCCACCTCATCCTTGTTGAGAATAGTGTTTTCTGTCGGTTGGCATGGACTTCTCTTGAAGTTGGGCTGCAGGTCCCCACCTGCAGCCTGGGATCCCGCAGCTATTGGATATTTAGTTTTTGCTGTCCTGTGAACCACAGGAGGATTTATGGATTTCAAGGTCATGCAGTATAGGGATGCTGTTCTTATTCTCTGTTCTTTACGCGTTGACTTTTATCCACTGCTTCTGCAACAGCTGTTCAGGTTTCAGCTACTCCAATACATCTAATCCCTTCCAGGAACCAGACTTTCTTGACTTAATGCCTGAGATCTGGACTCCACCACTAGCTTTATAAGGCACTTATCTTTAGCAGGTATTACTGAGTGTAAATGTGGCTGAAAACCAGCCAAATCCATCAGTGTTTGAATCTATGTAATGAGATCTGGAAAGACTCTCATTCCTCCTGTTAGTGTAGTGCATTCTAATGAAAATAACTGACCAATGTAGTTAGTGCAGTCACTAACAAATGCCATAGTCAGTTCATGCTATGTTTGTAAATACTGCATTTAGATATATTTTGGGCTGACTAACCTCCAGTTGGCACAGTTGGAAGCAGCATCAGCTGCTTCATTTGGTAATGCACAGAGTACTTACTACCATAGATTTAGTTTGCCCTTTATGCAGTTGGTACAGCATCCAGGTAGTTGATTCAGTTGTCTTCCCATGTCTTTGGACACAAAATGCTGAACTCTAAAGAGATGCAGTCCTCCTTAGAAAGCCATGTTTTGCATGTAACCTTTGCTTGAGTTGAGGTCAGATTGGTTTTTTTTCCCAGAATCTCTATGAAGAAACTCCCCAAACTGTCCTTCTCACTGACATGTTGCCTTAGTTCTATATTCCCTGTACTTCACTCGAGTGTCTTTTAGCTAACCTCCATGGCAGAAATTAATTGCCTGCTTGTAGCTCATAGCTGTAATTTTCTTCTGTGCTGATTTGTAATCCCCCACCTACAAGCTGCTATACAGATTTACTGTATGAGATGACGTTTTGTCAAGATACTGATGACATTTTACTCAGTGAGTCCAGAGAAGCTTTGCCTGTGAAGATCTGGAATAAAAGAATGAGAACTGTTTTTGTTTTGTCCTCTGCTGAAATGTGGCTTGGCTTTCTGTTGGGGGGTTTTAGAGTTTTAAAATAACTAACACAGATTGTAATGAGAAAAGGAGAATGGTTTGTGCTTCTCAGTCTGCAGAATGTGTAAGTCTGTATGGATTTCTGGCAAGCCTGTTACTGTTATTTTAAGTTTGTGGATAGTAAAGATAATTTCCAGTTCCAGATGGCATTCTTTGGCATGTACTGCTCTTCAGGAATTTGTCAACATGCTTCTGGTAGCTGTGGGTGATCTTCATCACTTCCTCACTTCAGCTGCAGACTGTTACAGAGAGCATTAGGAGTTGAGATATTTTTGATATTTTTTTGCAAGACTTTATGTTTACCAGTCTGGATCCTTGTGTAAAAATGTCCTGGACATTGTGCTTGGTCTGCTGAGTTCATTGTGTTGAAAATTGTATGCATAGTTTAGTTCTTCAGGCACTTTCACTGGAAAATTTTGCATGCCTCTTGTGAAATGTAGCTTAGATCTTCTTCCTTTGTGGCTTTTTGTTATCAGCCCACAGAGTGGTGACTCCAATTCTTTTTATTAGGCCAGTAGTTGTAATAAGGTTCTGTTGGTCCTTGAGTAATATTTACCAGTTTGAAAAGTTTGATGTTAACTTTATTAAAACTGAAGCTAACTACTGTACACCTAAAACTTCACCATTCCATTGAGGAAGTGTCATTGCAGAATACTGTAATTTTTTAACAAGTGCCAAAAACCACTCTCTACCTTTATACTTTTTTGTGAGTAAATGACTATTTGAAAACATCAGGACATAAAATTTATTTCCTACACTAATTCCTATCTCTAGTGGAGGGATACTGATTTTTTGGTTGCTGTTTTATCACAGTCTAGGTAAATAGAGATGCAGTTTTCCAAATGGGAGAAATGCTGCAAAACAGGTGTTTATGTAGAAAAAATAAATTTCTTCCTTTCTTCCATTCTTCCTTTCTTTACCTTAGCAAGAATTTTCATTCTAGTTCAGGTTTGGTTTTGTTTTGTTTTGTGTTTTCTATTTTAACTTGAAAGAGGGATGGCAAGACCCCCTCTTATGCGTAGATGCATATTACCAGTTCAGAAATATATTTCAAGTTGAAGACTTTACCATTTCAAATGGCAACTGTAGTGTTGATCTTGATTAAAACTCTGGGACAGCATCAAGCACTACTACATTTCTCTGTTTTTCTGAGAATTCTGGTCATAAAAACCTGAAACTATTTCAACTGATGTATGCAATAAATTATTAAAGTAAAGAATAAAATTAGCCTCTTTGATTCAAAAATTCTCCTAAGAATTTGAACATTGAAATGGTTTGTGGATGCACATTTATTCACTGCTTTTGGACTTGTGAGGCCAGGTTTTCTTGAAGCAGCAGCAGCAGCACAGCCTGAATGTTGAGCATGTTGTCCTAGCAGATGCTGACCTTCACCAGCAGCCAGTTCATCAACCATTTTTTTTTTTTCATGCCATTGGTTTTTTTGAATTATTAGCTGCCACTGGATCTAAGGTGTTGGCTTTCTTGCTTTTGTGGACATTAGGTACTGCAGTACAACTATGAGGACTCAATGCAGTCTGTTTTATGTTCTCCCATTGCAACTTAATGAGTTTACACAGAATTATATCAAGAAAGAACTTGTGAGTATGTTTGGAGATGTGTTACTGTAATATGGCAATGGCAACCAAGGAAGAGAAGGACCATGCCATGAAAAGGTAGTTCCCTTTCATATATAGCAAGTGCCATACAGACTGAAATTTGATATTTTTTTATTACTTGAAACAAGTAAAATGATTTTTTGAGAATTAATAATTTTTTATACATTCAGTTAATAATGGCATTCTTGATCAATAATGCTGCTCTTGAAATCAGTGAAACAGTTAATATCTGAAAATATACAGACAAGCCTGAGTTTTTTAAAGGATGGAGGTCTTAATTTTCCCTGTTATATATTTCCAAAGTTAAATAAGCTAATAGCATTTAAACTTATTTTTAAAAAGTATTTATTTGTTCTGAATTTGTCCGTAAACTTTCATAAGTCTTAATTGGTTTGTTGAATTGTCTTTATTTAAATTAGGTGTCATTTACTTGGCATCATTATGTGATCAATGAATGGAAGTGTCTTGGGATTTAGTGGTGTAGAGATACAGTCATTAAACAGAGAATGAATACTTAATTTCAGGGGCCTATCTGAACTGCAAAAGACCTTGTCTGGCTACTTTTTCCTTCCACAAAACCAGTTTTTATACAAGATCTCAGAGCCTCAGCTTAGGTGTTGAGGTACATTTAGTAATTTTCTCTAGAGAACTGTTGACATTCTTGATGATAATTTGGTGAAATCCAAGTGTCATCTTTTTAAAAATAAAAGTGCTGTTAGGCGTATATAAGAGCTAAAATGTACTGTGTTTCTGGAAACATTATGGCTAACCCCCATTAAGAGGTGCTCAAGTTTCGTTAAGACATTTAGTACATGTTCGTGTGTTTGGAAGACTTACTAATTATTTTAAAGATGAAGGTGACATTTCCCTGACATTTCATATGTAGCTTGAAAAATTAGCCTTCTGAAAGTCTTAATTAAGACAGAAAACAGAGCAGACAACTTAACTGTACATTCTGTTGTGATAGATAGGGATTCAAACAAGAAAGCGAAGGATCAATCATATTGTAGTATTCATAATTCTTTTTTTAAAATTAATCTATTTACACAGAGTGTTTGCTGATAGCCAAACCTTTCCTAGGTAAAATCTGTCAAAGATTTTTCAGGTTTTTGTTTCCAAATATTTCACAGTCTCTTGCTTAATACATTTTCCTGCTGCTGTTTTCCTGGAAAAAAAAAATTGCTTTCTAGCCTCTGTTGTAACTTCAAAATCTGAAATATAAGGAATGAAATACATAAAAGTAATCGTAAGACAAAAAAACTTTATTTTGAAAGAAAACAAATGTTTTTGATTGTAAGTTAAATAAATTCCTGAACTTTTTACAAATTGTATATATTATTTCTAACATACTTTTTAAAACTTCTGATATTAACATAGTATTGTGTTACTGCATTCCTGTAGACCAGCTTGTAGTAGCACTGCTTGATTTCACATATACCATTAATGACTTCTGAGTTAACACTCAAAATAACGTCTAAATGTTCTTGAAGATATCAAGTCATTAGAAGTGATCAAAACCAAAAAGCGTGCCAGAAATTTTCAGGGAAAGAAGAAGGAAGAGATCAGAAAAACATTACATCACTATATTAATTGATGTGCACCTGCTTCCCAAATGCCATAGAACTGCAGAATAATTTAAATTGGAAAAGATATCAGGGGGTCCATCTGGTCCTGCTTCTTGCTCAGAGCAGAGCCATCTTTAATGTTATACCAAGCTGCAAGATGCCTTATGCATGTTGAGGTTCTAGCAGCTCCAATGATGGAAGTCCCTCCGGGAAACCTGTTTCAGTATTTAATCACTGTCGTCCTCATTGTGAGGTTTTTGGTTTTTTTCAGTATCTAACTGGTTTTTCTTAATGCAAGCTGTCCTTTTGCTATGTACCACAGAAGAGTTTGGCTTCATGTAACCAATTGTATTTTCAGCTCCCTTAATTAGAAAACTGATGTAGGAGAATTCAGAAAAATGAAATAATAATGCTCAGATATGTGGAGGAGCTTCTGTAGAATTAGTGAATAAGTAGATTGGGATTTACAGACTTGAGAAGTGCAACGAAGGGAATGTGATAAAGGTGTGTGGGGATACATGGGGGAAGTGAATAAGGAATGACTGTTCTCTGTCTTTGCAGAAGCAAGTAGGGCTCATCAAATAATCACAGTCGGCAAATGATCAAAAAAGCACAGAAACATGTTCTTCAAAAATGTGTAATTAATTTGTGCAACTGATTGCTACAGTGGGGCATTGTAATAACTTATGTAGATTCAGAAAACAGTTAAAAAATATGGAAGGAAAATCCTTCCATGACTGTTGCATGTAGAAACATCAGATTTTAACTAGTAAGGCTGATCTTATGCTACAGATCCTCAGAGGACAAAGACATGCTCTGAAGAATTGCCATTCTCTTTTTCTTACAGGTTATTACTCCACTGGCATAGTCTAGGATATGCTTTTGGTCTGAAAAATTATAACAGTTATCAAATTTCACACTAGTAAGTTTTGTTTTTCAGGCTACCCCCTGCAATTCAGGATAGGGAACATTAATTTGCATCCAGTGCAGTGTTTTATAATATGTGTACATCAATTATGCATAATTTCTGCTGCTTTAGAAGGTGTTTAAAACAGAAAATACTGCCTTATCATAAAGTGATTTTTTGAATACCTATGTTGTTTAATTGGTTTCACTGTGTACTTGAGATATTTTTAATTAGCTTTGAATATTTAAATTTTTAATAACTGTATTATATCTACATGGTTCTATACAGTTCTAGATATCTGCAATAGTAAACTAAGAAAATGCATATTATAATTCCTGGAAAGGGACTTCAAAGAGATGATCTACTCAACTCAAGTAATCATCTCATATCCAACCAGCAGCTGTTTCCGTGTGTGAGTGCCATGTTAATAATTTAAAATACTCTGTGTTTTTTTTGTAAAGATGGCATAATTCTTTATCTGGTTTTCTACATGTGGTCTTTCTGAGATTCTTAGTTCTGTCATGAGTGGGACCAAAAGAAAAAATTAAAAAACAGAGAACAGTGTTTTGAGGAACAAGACTAGTCTTATTTCTGAAACCAAGTGATAGGCTTTAGGGGTATTGGCCATGTTTTGCTGTATGCTCAAGTTTTAATATGTCAGCATTTATGTGTCTTTCAGTAAATGCTAACAGCTGTAAAACAGACGTATGAAAATTTTTGTGGTTAGTATATTCACTCGTGAATTGGTAGGCCATAGTTAATGTCACCGTATAAGTTTATGACATGCTTTTGGGGCCACTCCTCTATAACTTCTAATCTCCACTACTGAAGTGATCATTTTCAGAAAGTTATTTTCTCTATTTTGAAGAGTTTTTGCTTGTAAATCACAAAACTTCATTCTCACTCTATACTTAGATAGACTTCAGAAATATTCCTTGTTCTGCCCATTGTCTAAATTTAAAGCTCTGAGATTAATGTTGTTCAGCACCTTTTTCATAAAGGAATGTGTATCTTCAAACAAGAAAGGAAGCTAGCATTCACTTTACAAAAACTGTATTGATTACTCTGGCAGATGCTGTCTGTATGCCTGTTTCATCTGTATGTTCATTGAATATATCGTTTGCAGTAGCTGCTGGAATTTCCCTGTCTAAATTTATCTTAGAGCCCTTGTATCCTACTGAGTTTTCATCAAAATATCTGAGCACCAGTTCCCTAGCCAAATTACAGAAGCAGTGATATCACTATCATCTTTTAGATACCGCTGATTATGTTCTTCTCATTGAAATCCTTTTTCTTTTTGAGAGCATTTTCTCTTTGACTTGTAGAGTCATCATCACATTTCCTCTAAGTTTTCTGTGAAGGTTCTGTGATTTAATTTACAAGCCCACATTCAACTTCTGTATCCATGTGGACAGTTCACATCTGACTCATGAGGCATTTTTTTCTTTGAATGGAGTAATATTAGAGTATGAGCTTATTTATATCACTGGACATACATGGCTGACTAGTGTTTTAGGAATATTCAATATATGCTGCATTGTCCTTTGTCTCTTGCTGATAATCTTCCACCTTTCATTGGTAGTGTTAATATTTGCCTGTCCCTCAGAAGCATTAATTCTATTTTATCTTTATCTTAGATCTCTCTCCAGCCCTTTACTTCATTACTTTTCTAAAAAGAGTATAGACTATTTTTCTTTTATAGTAACATCTAAATACAGCCCTAGTCCTGGATTTATACAGCTAAAAAACTTTTCTGGGGTTTTACATCACACAGTTCAATTTAAGCAAAATCTTTTTTTCCTGTTGCTTTTTCTTGCCTATGTTCCTTGAAAATGCTGTTGTGACTATGGCTCATCTGGTCTGTCTTTTTGATTGTGTCACTCTGCTGGGTATATTGTTTTATTTCTCATACACTGTTAAGATTTACAGTGATTGTGCTTGGTGACAGGACTGTGTGCTTGGCAAATGAGAGACTTGCTGTCCATGGGAATGCATGAGTTAAAGGGCATGACCATGGAAGATAAATTGTAGTGAAAAATCCACTAAAACACACAGGATCTCACGCTGCACAAGATCCTCCAAGGAGAACATAGGAAACACAGAAGCCCATATATATATATAAAGATGCAATTGAGGAAATCCTCAAGTAAAATAGCAGGCGCTTCACTCATGGTTTTCAGCTGACCTGACTCCTGTGCTTGTTTTTTGGTTCTGATGCTTAATTTCTTCTTTCTGTCACTTGTGAGAAGAGAAAGAATGGAAAGGGAAATTAAGAGTGTCAGAATGGTTGTCTTCTGTTGTGACATCTCTTGAAAAAAGCTGAAGTAATTTTTTCCCCACTTAAGAAGGAAGGAAAACTGAGCAGCCTTGCATCCTTTTGTTCCGACACTCCATAGGAGCTGCCCCACCATGCTTCAGTGATACCAGTAAGGTTACAGCCCTGAAAGTGTGAGCACACCTCCAGTTCTTCCTGTGGACTCTCCTGCTGTCTGCTGTCAGCGTAGAGGCATTTCTGTGGGCTCACAACGAAGCTGATCTTGTGTCTGGAGTGGCTGAAATTCCCTGGTGTTCTTTCAGGTGTTCTCCTGCTGACCTGCCTGCCTACCCCAGGCTCTGGGCATCTCAGTGGTGTGAGTGGGATGGCTCCCACAGCCTATCATTATTAAACCTGATGATATCCTCTGCCTGTTATATCTAGTTTGTGATATAGGTAATTTAAATTCATTCTGAGAAGTCGTTAGAAGCATGGCTAGTCCTAAAAAGGGAAATAACAGACATGCGGTTTTCATAATTTTTTTATTATGTGTTCTCATGACACAGGTGTGTTTAAACACACTTAAAAGAAATAGGTTAAAATGTTTTCTAATGACAGCTTGTATTTGCATACATACCTAGCTTCTTAATTGTAGAATACAATTTTTTCTGTAGTAATTCAGTTACTGCATAAAATACTGTGATCTACAGGTTAGTTTGCTTTCTAGTGAAATTGGTGTTGTATAAAATAAGAAGTGAGGTATCATGTTACCATTTTCTTGATGTCTCTGAAACTAATTAATTTGAGTGGAAGTAAAACGGAATTAGCTAATATGCTTTAGTAGCTGCACTGTGTGTGTTAGTAAGTGTAATACTCCATAATGCTCTCTGTAGCTTCCCTGAAGCAGATTCGTAATACCTTTGCAGTGTCTAGCTCAGGTTAGTCTGATAGTCACATGTCTTAAAACTTTGAAACTTTTGTCATGACTACGTATTTGGCATGTTTGTTCTGTTTGATGACATGATGTCTGTTGGAATGAGCACTGTGTAGAATTGTAATGAACTTTCTGAGTCAATAGTGCCTCTGCTCTCTGATAGGTTCCTTCAGAAATTTTAAATTACCTAATATTCTGAAATAATTCTTTCAGCTACTAAGTCCTTTGTTGAATTGGGAGTGTCTTGACTGAGAGGTTCAAAATTTGATGTGGCTGGGGAGAGATCACTGAAAGATAGCTGTGATGTGTATTTGCTTTTATTTTGTAAATCAGGCTTAAAATAACACCCTGATTTAACTAGTAAGATAATACTCACATATGTACATAAACACATACATTTAAAAAGAAGTAGATGGGGTGTTCTGTGTTGCAGTTTTACACTAGTTTTGAAAAAAATATATACTTAATGTGCATTAAAAAATCCCTTTATACTGATTTATATAATACTCTGAGTGAAAAACAGGTTTCCTGCAAGATGAAGTAGTTCCTTCTAAGGCACACTGCTGGGCAATGGCAAAAAAAGGCAGAAGAAGACTGCTGTTACAGCTCTTTAGTTTTATCTACGTTGCCCTAAAAATACTTGAATGGAATAAATAAACTCACTACTGGCTACAGTTGTGTTTTGTCATATGTTTGATTATGCCTGCTGTGCAAATTCTGAATCTTCATTGCTGTAAGATATAGACTGGTTTCAATATGTCAGGGGAAAGAACTTTGGAAGTGCTA
Source organism: Pyrgilauda ruficollis (assembly GCF_017590135.1). Classification (NCBI taxonomy): domain Eukaryota; kingdom Metazoa; phylum Chordata; class Aves; order Passeriformes; family Passeridae; genus Pyrgilauda; species Pyrgilauda ruficollis. The sequence goes on along the minus strand of NW_024524778.1, from coordinate 13,685 downwards.
AATAATGTTTATAAATGAGCTGCAGTTGGAACAGGACGTGCTACATTTTGAACAAAGCCAAAGTTAATGCACATTTGAATACTTGCTCTATTTAATGCAACAGTTTGCCTCTGTATGTCATTCAGTGGTGCTTATCAAAGTTGAGTCTGATATTTTGAGTCAAAAAAGCTCCTTCTTGTTAATATTTTTTGTTAATGAGAAATTGGTGAATGTAGAACCTTACTTGTAGTTTGATGTTGTTGCTAGATAAGCATGCTGTTAGTGTCCACTAGCAGGAGAGCTCTTGAGTTTTGGTTGTGGGAAGTGGAGTTTGTGCATCTTTTGGTAACTTGTTTTCTCCTGTCACTTAAGAAGTATACATTTAATTGGTATTAAATCTCATGGCTTGCTTCTGAAGAGATGTGTGGAGTGGCTCGTTCTACAACCATCATGCAAGCTAATGCAGACTTTGTGTCTTAGTTGTTAATGAGGTTTTTTGTTTGGGTTTGTTTGTTTTTTTCTTGTTGGGTTTTTTTTTGGTTTTTTTTTTTTTTTTTTTTTTGTTCGTTGGTTGATTTTTTGTTAGGGTTTTTTTGGGGTTTTTTTGTGTAAGCAGCTTAATTCAGCAGCATCATAAGAATAAAAATCAGGTTTCAGCACAGAATTATTTTACTAAAATTATTTAGTATATGACAATATTCAAGTCTGATAAAATGTATAAAAATGTTATTGATGGGTAAGTGGGCACATAGTTAATGAGTATTTCTGTGACAGATGCACTCCCTGTCAGAGTTCTCACAATTTGGCTGGTTATTGCACTCTTTTATTCAATAGTGTACAAATTAAGGCAAATTGCAGACTTCTGCTACCAAATAAATAGCATTATTTTACTAAGAGAGCATTTAACCTGTATCTTGCAAAATAAACTCTATTTGGAAATAATTTTCAGAGACTGCTAAATTTGATTTATTGCTTGTTTGGAAGTCCTGGAATAAACTGAAGCTGCGTTTCTTACATTATGAGGTCTTTGATTTCTTCTGTCAAAGGTGGGAACTTGGAAGCAATTTTTCTTTGTAACACTGGCAAACAGTTGTAGTCTCTCTTCATTATCACTTTTTTACAGTTTAGTTAACCTAAAGCAAATTAGAATGAGGTTGTTTATGTGAGATTTTTCTGCTTCAAGGTACCTTTGCTATTTCTGAAGGTAATTTACAAGGAATAAACTCAGTTTGTCCATATGGAAATAGGTTTTTTTAAAAGGTTGTTGTTAATTTGAGAGCTGATAGTAAGAGATGAAGAAAAATATAGTCTTTGGACTAAGTCAGCTTTTGAGACCTTGGAATTTATATTGGCTTCTGCTGAATTAGAGATGCTTAAAGGCTGTTTCAGTGTTCCAGTCACAGCCCTATTCTTGCAGAATTTTAAATTCAGACAGTGGCTTCTCAGAAGTGACAGTGGCACTTACGTTTTACAGTAATGCCAGAAGAGAAATGACTTTTATTACTTGCACCAATGGGTCCTAATATTTTCAGGTAGTCTGTTGTTAGAGAAAGACTTGTTAATGAAGGGAAAAAACCCTAAAAATATTTTAAGTAAGGATAATGCACATATATCGAGTTTTTTGCTATGTGGGGGGTTTTATTACATATTTTCAAATCACTGTCCCTTTAAAATTTCAGGTATTTCAGGAGAACTGGCAGTTTTGTCTCTTGTTTTTGGAGTATAAAAGAATTTCAGTTTTCTTTATAGTTCAAATACTTGCACAAAGTATTTTAGGAAATACAGAATTTGTAAGTGGTTAAATTGTGTTTAATCCTGCTGATTTTGACACTTCCTGGCTTGTATAAGTAGCAGTTCAACCCCTATCTTTTATTTGCGTGAAATTCAGTATTCTATATTGTACATTCTCCAATAAATCAGTGTTCCTATTGATTTGCTTTTTTTCACTAAAGATTCTGGCCTTTCTCCTAGGACAAGAAGGATAAAGTGTCAAGATTTGACACTATACGTCATTCCATAGCTGGAATTATAAGGTCTCCAAAATCCATGTTGGGTTCATCATCGGTAAGTAGTACCAATACTGTAATGTTATTATATATTCTGTGATTTTTTCAGCTTAAATAAGATTTCTTTTTCCTTGAAACATCATGCATTTCCATCTGAATGGACAAAAATTACATTAAAATAATGCTATATAAACACTGTTCTGACTGATCAGCATGCAAAATAATATCATGATATAATGCTATGTTAGAACAACTTGCCACACTTAGGAGACTCAGTTTGTATGTTCTTTGCTGCTCCCAGAGTGGTGCTGTATTGTTCAGAATATTCTTCCCAACGAGGCTGATTTTCTTGAAATGCACTATATGATAATAATCTGTATTAGGTTAGATGTGCACACATGTTTTACAAATTTGTGCAATTGTTGCAATAATTGTATTACCATATTTTTTTTGTAAAAAGCTTCAATGTATAAGCGTATTGTTACTATTGCTACTACTGCTGGTACTATTTAATTTACTTTAAGTAATCTTGCTTAAAACCCCACTAAAAATGGTTGTTGAGTATCTCTGAGATATAGTTAGCTTTTGTTAAAATTTTGTAATTGCTGGACAAATGTCCTTGCTTGTTTTACTTTTGTATTTCCTTCTGTTTGTTTCATGTGGAAGCTTGCAAGATTAGTTAGAATCCTTGAGCATCTACTTGTGGATGCATCAGATTGTATTTAAAAACCTTCTGCCTTTTTCTTGAAGTGGAACATGTGATCACCATAACCCTCCCAACTTAAAATCAAACCAAAACAACAACTCAAAAACCAAACAAAAGAAAAAAAACCCTGGGAGAAAGTTGGGTGAAGTTTTAAAAATTGTTTAAAATTGCCTTTTAATTGTGATCTTGTCACCTAAAATACAAGCTCAAAGTAGGATTCTTGAGAAAACTTCAGAAGCAATGGGTCTTTTATTTTATGCTGCAGGATTGCATCCAAGGACCCATTAATAGACACACCATATTTAAGCTAGATAGTATTCAGAATGGGTGGAAGTGATAACAATTACATATGTGTAAAGATACATGTGTATACAGAGGACAACTGTACATAGTGATGATGGAATGGAAAAATAAATATGATAATGAGATAAAATTAGAGTAGAAAGGCTTTTCCTCTGAAAAACATGAAAGTTGCATGGCATTTGAAAAGTAACCGGAAAAACCTTGCTAAAATATTAAAATGTCTTTAACGTTAAACAAAATCTCCACATTGTTGTGATCTTCATTTTATTAAAGTTCTAGTTGTGGTAAAAAGACAGCATCTCATATTAAAAACCGATTAAAATGTGTATTTCTGTGACCTCTGTTCTTTATGTAGGTGAGACACAGCATTCATCTGTTTCTATGTATTATAAAACTTATGACTTCAAAATAAATCAAAAAGCTTCTACAAACCCCAGAAAAAACCTACCTGAAACTGCTTCAGAGAAAATTTGGAAGAGAAAAAAAATCTCAAGAGGAAGATTGAAATAAAATGCTTAGATTAAATCAGGGAAAGTCAATGTCAAAATCTCAGTTGGCTTAAAGTGTCATTTTAAAATTAAAGTGTGTGCCATTAAAGTGTGTGCCACACTCTGATTTCATTCCATGGAAGCTGATGTAAATCTGGCTGTAGATATGTGGTAGATATGATTGGTGAAACCTTGGAATATATTTGGAAGAAGTAAGATAGGCATTGGTTCATTTGAGTCAGAAAGTAAAATCTGAGTAACAAGTGCAATCTTGATTACCTGTTGCTTGAAGTACACCTAAATTACTTCTGCATTAGAATATATAAATTTCTAGCCAATATTCAGTTTTGCTTTGTATTTTGATTTAGTGATTTTGTTTGTGTTAGAAAAGCTGACCATATGTATACAGCTCAAATTTGCTTCACAAATTAGTACTTAGCTATTAAATGTGGTCAGCTGTTTCTGCTGACAACTACATAAGCGTGTTTAATTGCTAAATATATAAATTGGTACTTAAAACATATTATCCATCAACAAAATATTAAAAATTGTTCTTGAATGTGTGTTATAAAGTAATATTAACATACATTTAAAAATATCTATTTCTTTAAATAGACCAGTACAAAAAGGATGTCAAAGCAGATTTGGAAAAGGATCGGTACTGATCTTCTCATATATTCTAGTCTAAAATGTGATCTTACCTACCTGTTTTCACATTATTTGTTTTAAGCATTTAAAGTTTTTAAAGTATTTCTAAGTATTTAATTTTTGAATGTATTAAAACTTTAGAAATTTTTAATTGGTGGGATAAATTGAATTTTGTTTGTACAAATTTGAGAGGACTAATTTTTTATACGTCATCTGGAAAAAGTCATAGGGAAACAGTGCCATTCTAAAAATAGGCAGGAGTTTTTGTGTGTTGACACTGAAATTCTATATATGCTCTCAGAATGAGAAGCTAATACAGGGAAAAAAGTGTAGTTTGAAGAGAAAGAAACAGGGCTAAGGATTCAGGTAGGTTTTTTGGGACAAAATGCAAGTCAGTTTTCTATAACAGCAAGAGATGTAAGTTTAATCAAATGAAGAGAGGAAACAAACCCGTGGGGGTAACTTTCATGTACCAGTCATGAAATGCTGTGAATAATCTGAATGAAGAGTCTGAGCAACAAATTGCATCATGAATGCAAGCTTCTGCCCTGCTGCATATTTTTTTTGGTATTAGACATTTGAGCTTGACACAAACATCTGCTATTGTTTATAGGGTTTTTTTTTTACTGTTTATAGGATAATAGGATATAGGATGTTATTGTTTACTTTTTATAGGATAATAGGATATTTATAGGATAATTAATGGACGTTTCAGATGGTGTACTATTAGCATGTGGGAATGAGCTGGGTACACAGAGATGGAATATTCCATAGGGTATTGTCTCAAATTATCAACTTTAAATTTATTGCTTTACATTCTCGTTTGTGTCAGTGCTACTCTTTTACACTATGAGAGAAAAAATACCTTGAAAAAATGTTTTCTTTGCTTAAAGATGGAAAATAAGGCATTACTGAACATTTGAATTCAGATTATATACAATAATACAATATTGAACATGCTATTAGTGTAATAAAATATAATCCCCATTATTATTTTTATTTAATTGTTAGTGCATGTGCAGGAATACTATACATTTTTTTGAGTTAGAAATAACACACTGCTGTTTGATCAGTTTTTTTCTTGAAATAAGGGAAGCAGCTGAGGACTGCTTCTTTTTACTCTTGGAGGAGAACATATGTTTTAATAGATTGTTAAAAAGGGAGATAGAAGGGGGCTCAATATACGTAAAGAGGTCAGTACTAGATCCATGAGGAGCATGATGAAATACATGAGGCCATCTCCTTGTAGAAGAAAAAGTTCACACTTTTAAAAAATATATAAGGACACACCGCCCCCCAACCCCCCCGGCACAACCCAATAATCTGAGTGAAATATGACAATAAATGGAAATCTTAAAGGGCAATGGAAATCTTAAAGGTAGGAAAAAAACCCGAAAAGTTGGGGAGAGAGAGAGTTGAAATTTGCAGTGTGAGTTCCTTTCTTTCTGCACAGTTTGGTTAATTATTGTTACCTTCCAGCAAAATTAACAAAACTCCTAGAAGCAATATTTCTTCCTTTAGACTATTGAATCATTGGGTGCTTCTGTAAGTGTACATACAAGTGAGCAAGAGATCCTTTCTCCAAATGAGATTGTAAAACCTTAAGGCCTAGAATATAAACTTGTCATATTAACTTGCTGGCTGATATTTAAGTAGAGTTTAAAGAAAATAGGTGGGCATTTCATTTTGTGCAGGTAGCTTTTTTTTTTCCTCCTCTGTTTTCCTCAAAGACTAATCTGTCATCTAATTCTAACTATAAAATGTAGTAGAAATATTAGTACTAATAGTGGTAAACTGACTTGAAATCAATATTAAAGTAGATACATGTATCCTGCATTGGTATTCTTTTTTCTGGGCTTTCAGCCATGTTTTATTCTATAGCCAGTTTGGGTCGATATTATATCACAGAGAAAATATGTAGGAATCAGAAGACTTGTTCATAAAAATAATGTGATTTTAGTAACACTCAAGACAAGAACAATTGCTTCATCAGAAAAACCATCTTGATATGATAAAAAGTAAAGGTAAGGTAAAGTGAAGGACAATCAACAGAGAAAACTCCATGGAATTTCCACTGTTTCTTTCTGAATTAATAAGTAATACTTTGATCAAATTTCAAAGAGAGGGAAAATTTATTATAGTGTTATAGACAACACCATTGTTATCTATGTCTAAAATGCTCTGTTTTCCTTCCATAAACTCTTTTTCTGTCATAAAGGCTCTTAAGATGCTTTGTTTTGGGATTTGATACTGATTGTCTGAATGATGCCTCAGCCTGCACCCGGTTTATACATAAGCAGATGTTATAATCTGGTGGCTTCATTTTTAAGCTATAAAATAAATTGCATGTCAGGTTGGTTTTTTTAAAACTTTCTTTCATGAAGGCCATGAAGTAGATTAGTAATCCTGTACTGTCCTTTTATCCTTAGAAGCATTCCCTCTCAAGTAGGAATTGGCTCCTGTCAAAGGGTTTGCTGCTCTGAACATAACGGAGGTCTAGGTTTTCTTTCAAGTCAAGCTCAGAATCTTTGAATAAATAAATAAATACATAAAATATTTACTTAAAATAAGTGTTTAAGTAAATAACATTGTCTAACATTTTGAAAGCTTTTCTCTTTCTTTTAGAAATTTGTGAAAGAAAATGTCGTAATGTCATTTAACAGTGGTGAGCAGTTTTCACCTGGGATGTTTTTAACTGTTGATGAAATTGAAAGTTATGACTACCTTCTTGGCCAATCATTATTTCTGCTTTTTAGCAGCTCATTGTGCTATTAAACTCATAACCTTGGAGTACAGCTTTTGCCTCTAAAATCTCTGCGCAATTTCTGTTCAAGCTGTAGTTATTTCTTACATAGTACTTCCTATCTCTGACTCTGTAACAGAGCACACTCTTTCTAGTGATCAGCTTATTTGTTATAGTGCTTGTTTCAAATCTCAGGTCTGAAATTCTCCTTGATGAGAGCTTCATCCATGATGATTCTCTCTTTGTCTGTTAATATCTGAGAACGCAAGGGTATGTCAGGTTCTTAAATATGTTCCCCGGTTTTCCATCAAGATCCTGACTAAAGATCATGACAAAGGACTGAACTGGTCCTTTGAGGTATAACTTAGGCAACCAGAAGCCAACAATGATATTTTTAACGTCTAAAAATGTATGCAAGCACTAAAGAATTGCAGATATTTCGAAACAAGAATTCCTGTGTAGATTCCCATTCGTGAGTCTGCTCATTTCCACTCTCAGAGTCTGAGACCATTCCTAGTGTTTTTTGGACTAGGTGAGGTACTGTAATCTAAGTATCTTCTGAGAAGAACCTTAAATGTACAGACGGCCTTCAGCCTGGGTTGTTATCAGGGCAGAGCAATAGCAGAGCGTTAATTCAGAATGGTATCGCTTTGCTTGCATCTGTTTGATTGTCCTTCACTGAGACATAGATCTCTGTGCTGTTACCTAGGTGCAATTCCGGAGGTTGGGGAACATTCACATGCCTGTTCTACTCACGGTGTGCTCTGTGTCATGTTGTTCAGAGCTTTACCACTCTGCCTGTTAGAATTTCTATGAGCTCCGGCATTGCTTTTGAATTACATACAGCTTAAATGAGGGCTTGCCTTCCTACCCATAACAAATAAATCTGAAGCGATCATTGACAAAATATAAAGTTTCCTTCAGTGTTTTTTTTAAATAATGGAGGCATGTTAAAATTAATGTGTGAAATCATAGATTAAAACTCATTAGCTTCCACTTACAGCTAGTAGCTTTCATTTGCAGCCAATTCCCTGTAGTGAAAACAATTCCTTGCAATCTTTGTGCCTTATCATAGAGTTCATGAGAGCACTACACCCAGGTGTGTACTCTGCACTACAGGGTACATGCTAGGAAAAAAGGCTCATAATTATGAATTGATTTGGGATGCAATTGATAAATTCTGTGAAAACAGTTTATCCAGTTCAAGTGCTTTGTATGAGTCAATGTATTATGGTTTTGTGTCTAAGAAGTTTCTGTCTGGATAGAGAAATGATTAATTTTCAGTTGTTAATAGCGTGTCAGAATGTGTGAGAAAGAGTTGGTCATTATGGCTTACAAAAAAATAACAAGCCAGATAAAAAATATTGCATGGTTTATGGATGATTCCTTAAACTTCTGCTTTTGATATATTGATTTTTCAGGTAAACAGAAAATAAAGTGATCAGTATGCTTTTGTGGAAGTGTAAGAGCCTTGATCTTGTTTGTATGTATCTTTGTATATATCTAATTTTGATACATAAAACAGAAATTATTGTTGTTTGTGATAGTTTTAATGTACAAGTGAACTCTAAAAGTGTGCTATTATAGTAACATTTTTCTTCAATATTTTTCCCAAGTTCTTTGATGTAATCTCAACCACTGAGAAACCGTTGGCTGAGCAAGACTGGTATCATGGTGCAATTCCAAGAATAGAAGCCCAGGAGCTGTTAAAACAGCAAGGAGACTTCTTGGTGCGAGAGAGCCACGGGAAACCTGGTGAATATGTCCTTTCTGTGTTTTCAGATGGACAACGGAGACACTTTATCATACAATATGCTGATGTACGTCTCTGATATAGTACTGAATATTCAATTTAGGATCTACATAGTTTACTATATCAAATGGATTTAGCCTTTATGTGCAAATATGAAAGCTGTTAGAAATATTTCCATCAGTTCTGGAATCAGGGGTAAAGGTCATTCTGTGAAACAAAGGAAAAGGATGAAGTATCAGGTTATTCAGTATCTTTTGTCTTATACTGAAAAGCCAAAATATTTCTGTAAATGTTTTGAAATCTGGAAATTGTTACTCTTTATTTATGCATTTGCATTTGGTTATTGATTACTTGGTTACCCATTTTCATAGCTGGTGCAAATTAGGCTACTTCTAGTTCAGACTGTAAAGATCCCACTGCATCTTCCTGAAAAATTGAAACAGCCATGCAGAAGAAAATAATCTGTGTTGGTTTTTATACACATGGGAATTGAAGTCCCTGTTGCACTGACGATGCCTGTTTTCTTTTTAGTCCTGTGGTAATTGTTTTGTTCAGTATAATACAAACACTTTTGGATGTTGCACAGTGTGTATGCTTCTAAGGACCAGAATTGACCCCCCCACTTTTTGCTCTGAGGAAAAATTGATGACTTAATGAATAATATATTAATTATTATCTACCTTTATACAGTGTGGGGTTTTTTACTCTTCTTAGTGATTTGCTTGATTTTTTTTAATGTATTTTCTTTTTACCTTGAATAAATTTTCTTTTTACCTTGCAGAATTTGAAACTTATTCAGAATGTGACAGTTCCCATAACATTGCTAGAAATTTTTCTTAAAGCATGAAATTGCAGCAAATAATTCTCCGTTTTGATTCAGTAGTGCTGTCTTTTCAGTCTCCTGTAATAAAGTTTCCCATGTACAGAAAAATTCACACATTTAATTGCATATGATATTACACTGAGGGAATTTCATTGTCTGAATCCCCAGATGATGCAGCATGCCTGGGGTAACTCAATATTGTGTACCTGGTTTATTTTCTTTTGAGAAGAAGTAATATTTTTCAGACTTCACAGAGGTTGCCATGCTTTTCCAGGATTAATGATTATAGACACTTGTCACGCTGGAGAGTGTTTATTAGTTCTCATCTAGAATTTTCTTCATAGAGGTGAACACACAGTCAGTGTTTATTTTATTTTGATATGTCAGACTGCTAAATGAAAAAATAAAAGCAGTAAAATTACCCATACCCAGAGTCTTACAATATTCTTGGTGCACTCTGATCTGACCCTGAAGAAATAAAAGCACATTGTATACGTGGTCTAGCTGAAATAACTTTGTGCAAATCATTATATGTGCAAGTAGATCTTGAAAAAGATAAGTTTGACTTTCAAGTCCAAGTTCCAACTATTAGCTTAGGGCCTACCTGTAGGCTGACTCTTCTTTTGTGTGTGTGGGGGGGAGAATTTCCTCCAAAGCAAAACAAAACAAAAGAAGCTATCTTTCTCTCCATAGTTTTGTATTTAGCAGTTAAATTTGAAATGTAAGACTGATACTGTTGCATGGCCTGGACAGTCCCAGCATTGTCAGGTCGAGATATTTACCTGCTTGTACATTTACTAATAGAGCATTATGTTCATCTGCTCTTGGGATTAATTTGTAGTAGATTTTCTTGTCAATTATGAAAGCTAACACCTTTTTTTTTCCTTAAAGATGTTTAATCTGCTCTATGCATTCCTATGGGATGAATTTTCTGAGAATGAGGAAAAAGCTTATTAAACTCTAGAAAATAGGTGTTGAGAGTGTTAGGGTCATGTAGTGAAGGATATATTCATTGAAATAAATGGGCAGGAGATCTTTCTCCTTTTTAATGCCTTTATTAAAGAGATTCAGCTCAGGTGGGGAGAAATCGACGGGTTGTGCCCACGCCGCCGCTGTCCCCAAGAGTGGCATGGAGGAGGAGGGTGATGCAGCTCTGTCCGCTGGTCTGCAGGCAGAGCTGGGGACTGCGTCCTCACGGGAGATTCGCAGATTCCTGATTTTCGGTCCACTACTTCGGGTCCCCTCCTTAGTGAACATCCTTTGAGGTCAGGGTGAGAAGCAAAAAGGATCCAAGCAGGCACTGGACTACGTGCCCATCCTTAGACATCACCTAGGGTCCCCTAATTCTATATTGGTTCGTTGTTTTTAGGGGTTTTCCTGGAAAACGGGAAGGTTTGGAGCAGTGCATTTCTCATCTGCATACGTGGTCTCAGGCCACTCCTATTTTCCTGGTGCTGCCATGTCCAGGTGTTGCTCCCGGGCAAGCATCAGGAGGACAATGGCTAAATCACCAACCATTGACGGGCAATTAAAGAAGAACTCTTAACAATGAAGCTAATTTAACAGCAATTGGTCTAACCGGTTTTAGCTCTGTAACCTTAAACAAAAATAGATAACTTTTTATTCATAACATTCATGGACGTTTCTGTAGGCAAGTTTAAGGAGAGTTTAGTACAAAGGATTTGTTTGTTTGTTTACATTGGTATGAACAATGTGGAATTGGGTTTCTGATTGGTCAAACCACACTCTTGGATCATTGACAGGTTTCCATACTTTCTTATGAATCAAGTACTGAAGGTTAGAGTAGGACATCTATTTTAACAACAATCCTTTAGTTATATAAGTGTTCTGTCTCTGGTTTTACCATTATTTAAAGGCTAATCTTGATGCAAGTATGTGTGTGATAAATTAATAAATTAATTCATTAATAATTAAGCATCAAAATTCATTGCTGTCATTCAAGGCTACCATTGTTTTCACTTCTGCTTATTCGAGGCTGTGCCATTTAAAAATTTTTGTTTGCTAGTGATCTTAGTAAGGGTCAAGATTGGGTGTAAACACAGAGTAAAAGGACACTGGCTGCTCTAAAGGTCTCCACTAGCAGCAGATGGGCAGTGGCTGGATCTGGAATGGGGAAATAATAAGCAGTAGTGGTGGTTGTGCTGAGGAGACTGTTAGTACAGCAGGTTTTTTGCATCATCAGGACAGAAGTATGAAGGAGCTTATTTGACAGGGATGGGAACTAGTGTTAGTGGTCAATCAAAGCTGAGTCACTATTTAAGAAACAACAAGACGTTCAGACTATGGTAACATTTTTATGATAGACATCTGTGAATGTTAAAAACAGTTGACAAGAGCCTGCTGTCTTTACCAGCAGCAGTGACACATTTCAGGAAGTTAATGCTTTAACCCTTTAGGAAACAATGAACTTAGACTGCACTGTGCAAGGAATTCAGCCCTTCGAGCTAGAAAGAAGGCATGCCAGTGGTAGAGGTGTTCATTGCTCATTTGTGTAAATGAACTTTAATCACTATCTGTGCTCTGAGTTTTTAAAATTGCAGTACTTGTTCATTGTTGCGTTGTCAGGCCGGCTTATCGCAGCTACTGCCTTGCGGGAAAAGCTCTGTCTGTAGACGCTGAGACTTATGAAAGCAGGAGACTTTTTCCTGTTTCACAATCACCTGCACGGTCCTGCCCAACTTCTCTTTCAAGCCTGTTTATCACCTGCCTTTGTCTCTAGTTCGTGTAGACATGCCTGATAGATACTCCTTTTAAAGACCAATCATGCATTCTATACTCTATGCCAGGAATTTACTAATTTTAGGAGAAAATAAATGAAAGGAGATGAGATTAGGATAGTATTGTGTACCTCCTGTTTATTTTACCACTTTTGGTATTTTATCATTTGGATTTTTTAGTTTGCTTGCTATAATTTTTAGAAATAAAGAAGAAGTTGGTGTTGTTTTTTCTGGTTTACAGTATTTTTATTTCACTCTGTAATAGTTTTGATTTTAACTGGCCTATATATTTAAATTAAGAGTTTAAATAGTTATTTTATCATATTGCCTTAAATGACTGATGCAGTAATTTTGCATTTATTAATTTATCATTTTCATAACTATCATTCCAGTTAAGTTAGTAGAAATGCTATTCAGTAGGTTAGAAAAGGAATCTAAAATAACTCTAGGAAAGTGTGCATTTTTTTCTGAGTTGTTACTAATGAAGAAAGTTTGGTCAAGCACTTTGGCAGTTTCTTGTTCAAACTATTGCTTATAGAGAAATAAGTTTTTCCTTTTGCCTCCATACAGAATCAATATCGTTTTGAGGGAACTGGGTTTCCAACTATTCCTCAGCTCATAGAACATCATTACACAACAAAGCAAGTTATTACAAAGAAGTCCGGTGTTGTTCTGCTCAATCCCGTTGTTAAGGTAATGCATATGTTCCAGAACCTTTATTTAACAGACAATAACTTTGGGGGGTTTCTGTTGTAATTTAAATAAGCTTCTATGGAACTTCTCAGAAGATTTTTCATTTTTGTTAATTTTGGAACTCTGTTCCTGATCTGTTTCAAACTTCTCACCTCTATGCAATACATTCACTTAAAACAACTCTCCATCCTGATTCTTACCATGAATTTTTGCTATTTTGAAAGAATGGCATTCAACTTCTTACCAAGTATCACCATACTTTTATTTTTGGTTTCGCATTTGGATTTCCCTACTAAGTAATTCAAAGTAGTAGTTCATTGCCGTTCCTTCTATAAAGTAAAAAAATTGTTTTATATAATGGAGAAGGTCTGGGGAAATTTGGAATACTTATGACAACTGCATTTTGTCCCTATTTTATATCGCAAAAATAAGTTAGACACAAGAAAAGATAGTGATATTCTAGCATCAATGAAAATATAAAGCAAAAATTCGCTTTTTCATCAGGAAGCTACTGCAGAAAGTCTTTCAGGATAGAAATAAAAAGGGCTAAGTATTAAACTCTATCAGTGTTTTAGGAGTCTCCTTGACTACTTCCAGCAGTTTCGCACTTAGTATCTATCTAGTTGGTATTTCACTCATAAGCCAACTCCACTTGTATCTTTGCATCTTAACTATGGGTAAGCCTTTTGTTCTTGATATATTTGTTTTTTCAAGACTGTTTCAAGCCTGTGTTCAACAAAATTTTAGGAAGTATGACAATTTGTATTTCACCATTAGTTATGTTATAAATGAAAAATTGCGAGTG
>NW_024524777.1:0-1808 GCF_017590135.1 Pyrgilauda ruficollis | reverse complement strand
AAATGGGGAAAAAATTGGGGAAAAATGCTGGAATTTGGGGGAAAATGGGAAAAAATTGGGAAAACAGGAAGAAATGAGAAAAATGTGGGGGGAATTGTGGAAAATTGGGAGAAATGGGAGATTTTGGGGGTAAATGCAGGGAAAAATGGGGGGAAATCGGTAAAAAATGGGAGAAATGGGAAAAATTGGGGAAAAATGGGGGAAATTGGGAAAAAATGGAGAAAATTGGGGGAAATGGGAGTTTAACTGGGCCCAAAGCAGTTTAAGTCACCTCAAGCCAGTTTAAATCACCTCAAACCAGTTTAAGTCACCCCAAACCAGTTTAAGTCACCTCAAGCCGGTTTAAATCACCCCAAACCAGTTTAATTCGCCCCAAACCAGTTTAAAAGGCCCCAAAACAGCGCGGACTGGGACCCGGCCTGGCCCCGCCCCCTCCGCCTGACCGACAGCGCCGCTGTCCAATCGTCGCGCGCACTCGGCTCGTCTCGTCCAATCAGAGCCCGCGCTGCTCTTATCGCCCCGCCCTCCATCTTGAGCCAATGGCGGCGGGCAGCGCATGCGCACAGCTCGCCGCGCGTCCGGGGGCGGGCTCTCCGTCAGGCGCTCGCTCGCGGTTGGCGGAGACGCCAAACCGGCAGCGAGCTGCGCCAATCAGCGCCGCGCGCCGCGTGATTGACACAACCTCTGAGCCACTCGCCGCCTCTCCTCCCCATCCCGCGCAGCGGCGCCCTCCGCGCTCCCATTGGTTTAGAGATTGATTGACGCCCCAGCGACCTAATCAGCGCGGCGAACGGCGCGGAGGGGGCGGGCCCGGCGCTGCTCGCGGCGCTGAGGGCGGCGCGGGCGCCATTTTGCGCTCAGCCCCCGGAGGAAGCGGCGGCGGCGGCGGCGGGAGCGCAGCGGTGCCCGGAGCGGTGAGAGGGCAGCGGGGGAGGCTCCGCGCGGGGCCCGCCGGGGCTCCGGGGGACGCGGGAGGCGCCGGGGGGGATTCACCGGGCGCCGCCAGGGGAAAGGGGGGGGCGGAGATGGCGGCGGCGCGTGAGGGAGCGAGGCGGGAAAGGGGGGGAGGGGCCGCCCCCTCAGGGCCGTGAGGGGAGGGGCGGGGCCAGAGCCGCGCTGGGCGGGGCTAAAGCGCTCCCGAGCCTCATTAACGGCCGCAGGCGTTAATTAGCCCCGGCGGAGGGGGTTAATTAACCCCTTCGGGGTCGTAATTAACCCCTGCGGGGGCGGGGCTAGCGCCGCGCTGGGCGGGGTTTGGCTCAAGGGGCGGGGCTTCGTGCGGGGGGCGGGGTTTGCTCATTAACGGGTTAATTAATTGGCTGCGGGTTTGATTAACCCCAGAGGGGGCGGGGCTGACCCCGCAGGGGGGGCGTGGCTTAGCCCCGATTAACCCCTGGTGTTAATTAACCCCTTGGGCTGTGCCTAATTAATTACATCCGAGGCCAAAGAAAGCACCTCATTTGCATAATTAACCCCGCAGGGGGCGTGGCTACTGGCTGAGGGGCTAATTAACGCACTTAGGGATAAATAACCCCGGGAGGGGCGGGGTTAAACCGCGGGGGCGTGGCCAATCCCGCTGTGGGCGTGGCCAAACCCTCTTTGGGCAGCGCTGGAGGCAGGGAGAGCTTTAATTAAACTCATTAAGGGCCTAATTAGCGGCCCCCGGGCTCGCAGAATTTCCCTTTCCCGGCCCATTTTGGGGTTCAAGTTTTTAAAATCTCCTCCAGTTTTGTTCTTTTCCCTTCCCGGTCGCTTTTTGGGGCCGAGTCCGGAATTCCCTCGGGGATTCGAACCGGTTTGGGGGGATT
>NW_024524776.1:0-1809 GCF_017590135.1 Pyrgilauda ruficollis | reverse complement strand
CCCAGGTGTGCCCGGTGCCCTCACCTCCGTGCCGGGGCCGTGCCAGCAGCACGCGCCCGTAGGAGCCGCTGCCCAGCTCTCCCAGTACGTCCCAGTCCCGCTCCAGCGCCCGCCGGGGCAGCGCCCGGTCTGCGCGAGCCATCAGCGCCTGCGGGGACCAGTGCGGACCAGTACGGACCAGTACGGACCAGTACGGACCAGTACGGACCAGTGCGGACCAGTGCGGACCGGTATGGACCAGTATAAACCAGTATGGACCAGTGCGGACCAGTACGGACCAGTGCGGACCAGTGCGGACCAGTACGGACCGGTATGGACCAGTATAGACCAGTATAGGCCAGTATAGACCAGAACGGACCAGCACAAACCGGTATGGACCAGTATGGACCAGTACAGACCAGTACAGACCAGTGCGGACTAGTACGGACCAGTACGGACCAGTGCGGACCAGTACGGATCAGTACGGACCAGTACGGACCAGTACGGACCAGTATGGAACCAGTATGGAACCAGTATGGACCAGTACGGACCAGTACAGACCAGTATAAACCAGTACAAACCTGCAGGAGGCGCTCCTGAGCCTGCGCCACCGACTCCTCATCATCATCATCGTCACCTTCATCATCAGTGGCCTCCAAGGGGACATCCATGATCTGCCACCAGTGTAAACCAGTATGAACCAGTATAAACCAGTACAGACCAGTACAAACCAGTACAGACCAGTACAGACCAGTACAGACCTGCAGGAGGCGCTCCTGAGCCTGCACCAATGACTGCTCATCATCATCATTATCATCACCTTCATCATCATCATCACCTTCATCATCACCATCAGCGGCCTCTGAGGGAGCATCCATGGCCTGCAGACCAGTATAAACCAGTACAGACCAGTACAAACCAGTACAGACCAGTACAAATCAGTACAGACCAGTATAAACCAGTACAGACCAGTACAAACCAGTACAGACCAGTATAAACCAGTACAGACCTGCCGGAGGTGCTGCTGAGCGTGCGTCACAGATTCCTCCTCCTCATCATCATCATCGTCACCTTCATCATCATCAGCAGCAGCCTCTGAGGGGGCATCCATGGCCTGCAGACCAGTATGGACCAGTATGAACCAGTATGGATCAGCACAAACCAGTACAGACCAGTATAAACCAGTACAGACCTGCAGGAGGTACTGCTGAGCGTGTGTCACAGATTCCTCATCATCATCATCATCATCGTCACCTTCATCATCAGCGGCCTCTGAGGGGGCATCCATGGCCTGCAGACCAGTATGGACCAGTATGAACCAGTATGGATCAGCACAAACCAGTACAGACCAGTATAAACCAGTACAGACCTGCAGGAGGCGCTGCTGAGCCTGCGGCACCGACTCCTCATCATCATCATCGTCACCTTCATCCGTCATCAGCGGCCTCTGAGGGGGCATCCATGGCCTGCAGACCAGTATAAACCAGTATGAACCAGTATGGACCAGTACAGACCAATACAGACCAATACAAACCAGTACAAACCAGTATAAACCAGTACAGACCTGCAGGAGGCGCTGCTGAGCCTGCGGCACCGACTCCTCATCATCATCATCGTCACCTTCATCCGAGGGGGCGTCCATGGCCTGGACCAGTATGGACCAGTATGGACCAGTACAGACCAGTACAGACCAGTACAGACCAGTATAACACAGTGTAAACCAGTAGGGACCAGTATGGACCAGTGTGAACCAGTGTAACCCAGGAGAAACCAGTACAAACTGGTATGGACCAGTATAACCCGGTACAGACCAGTATAACCAGTACAGAC
>NW_024524775.1:0-1758 GCF_017590135.1 Pyrgilauda ruficollis | reverse complement strand
CCCCAAATTTCCCCAAATTTCCCCAAACTTTCTCTAAAATTTCCCGAATTTTCTCCCAAAATTTCCCAAATTTTTTTCTTATCTTTAACAAAATTTTCACAAATTTCCCCCAAAATTTCCAAGAAATTCCCAATTTTTTTCCCCCAAAATTCCCAAATTTTTTTCCAAAATCTCCCAAATTTTTCCTTATTTTTCACCAAAATTTCCCCAAAATTTCACCAAAATTTCCCAAAAGTTCCCTAAAATTTCACAATTTTTTCCCAAATTTTTTCCTTATCTTTAACAAAATTTTCCCAAATTTTACCCAAAATTTCCTGAATTATTCCCCAAAGTTCCCCAAATTTTAACCAAATTTCCCCCCAAAATTTCTGAAATTTAAACTCCAAATTTCTCCAATTTCACCCAAATTTTCCACCCAAATTTTTCCTTATTTTTAACCAAAGTTTCCCAAAATTTCTCCAAAATTTTCCCAAAATTTCTCCAAAATTTCCCAAATTTCCCCCTAAAATTTCCTATTTTTTTCCCAAATTTTTTCCTTATTTTCCCCCCAAATTTCCCAAATTTTCCCCAAAAATTTCCTGAATTATTCCCCAAAGTTCCCCAAATTTTAGCCAAATTTTTCCCCCAAATTCCCAAATTTTCCTCCCAATTTTCTCCCAAAATTCCCAAGAAATTCCCAAATTTTCCCCCAAAATTTCCGAAATTTCGACTCCAAATTTCTCCAATTTCACCCAAATTTTCCACCCAAATTTTCCCAAAAATTCTCCAAAATTTCCCAAATTTTTTTCCCAAAATTTTTCCAAATTCCCCCCAAATTTTGCCCAAAATTTCCTCCAAAATCTCCTCATTTTTTACCAAAATTTCCAAGAAATTCCCAAATTTTCCCCCAAAATTTCGACTCCAAAATTCTCCAATTTCATCCAAATTTTCCACCCAAAATTCCCAAATTTACCCCAAAATTTCAGAAGTTTTTTCTTATTTTTCACCCAAATTCCCCAAAATTCTCTCCAAATTTTCCCAAAAGTTCTCTAAAATTCCCCGAATTTCCCCCCAAAATTTCCCAACTTTTCCCAAATTTTTTCCTTATGTTTAACAAAATTTTCCCAAATTTTCCCCCAAAATTTCCCCAATTTTTCCTTATTTTTTACCCAAAATTTTCCCGACTTATTCCCCAAAGTTCCCCAAATTTTTAAACAAATTTCCCCCCAAAATTCCTCAAGTTTTGACTACAAAATTCTCCAATTTCACCCAAATTTTCCACCCAAAATTTCCCAAATTTTTCATTATTTTTAACCAAAATTTCCTGAATTTTCCTCCAAAATTTCCCCCAAAATTTCCAGAGTTTTTCCTTATTTTTCAACAAAAATTTTCCAAAATTTTGCCCAAATTTCCCCAAAATTTCCTGATTTATTCGCCAAAGTTCCCCAAATTTTAACCAAATTTCCCCTCAAAATTCCCAAAATTTCCCCCAAATTTCCCCAATTTTTTCCTCATTTTTTAACCAAAATTTCCAAAAAATTCCCAAATTTTCCCCCAAAATTTCAACTCCAAATTTCTCCAATTTCACCCAAATTTTTCACCCAAATTTCCCAAATTTTCTCCCCAAAATTTCACAAATTCTTCCTTATTTTTAACCAAAACTTCCCCACAATTCCCCCCAAATTTCCTCTAAAATTTCCTGAATTTTCCCCCAAAATTTCCCAATTTTTACCAAAACTTTCCCAATTGTTACCCAAAATTTCCCAAATTCCCCCCAAA
>NW_024524774.1:0-1810 GCF_017590135.1 Pyrgilauda ruficollis | reverse complement strand
GGTTGGTTGGTTTTTTGTTTTGTTTTGGGATTTTTTGGTGTGGTTTTCTTTTTTTTTTTTTTTTTTTTTTTTTTTAATTCAGCTGGTTTTGTTCTCCAAAACCCCATTCCCTGCTGGAAATGGAAGCATTTCCCCAGGGAACACCGGGGTGAGACAGGCTCCTTGAACTGCAAGGTGGGGTTGAGTGGGACTGAAGCCCTGGGCTGTGCCACCTCCCAGAGGGGCTTCACCCACCCAGCTACCCCCAGGCTGCAGGGCCAGGGGGCTGTGGTGACCAGGAACAGCAGGGACAGCAGGGCCAGGGGGCTGTCATCACTGGAGACAGCAGGGACAAAGGCTGCCACCACTGGGGACACACCACGGGCAGAGGCACCTTGTGCTGTCTGGTGGGGGAAGGTGGAGCTGTCCTTAAAAATCCAGGGTAGAAAAAGGATGCTGCAAATCAGTGTGGAAGTAAAGAGAGGCAGGCTGGCCCCTGTGGGATGGTGCATCCACCCAGGGCTGCCAGCAGCCCGTGTCCCACCCTGGTTCAATCCCGGGGGTGCTCCTGGCTCAGCAGAGCCCCAGCAGGGGCTGGGGGGCTCCTGCCTGCAGGGACAGCCACCTCCTGGTGTCCTGGGAGCCAGCCTGGCAGCTCGGGAGCCTCTGGGGATCTGCACAGGGCTACGGGGTGATCCAAACCCTTTTTAACTCCAGGCCGTGGAACCAGGGAATCCTGGAATGGCTTGGACTGGAAGGGACCTTAAACCCACCCCGTGCCACCCCTGCCATGGCAGGGACACCTCCCACTGTGCCAGGCTGCTCCAAGCCTCAGTGTCCAACCTGGCCTTGGGCACTGCCAGGGATCCAGGGGCAGCCTGGGTGGATGAAGCCAGCAGGATCTCAGGGGAATCCAGCAGGTTTATAAGAATTTTCCATGGGAATTTCACACCTGCAGAAAATGGGGATTTTTCTGGGGTGCAGAGGCAGATTTGGGGCTTCCTCTGTGTGGATGGGCCTCAGCAGCCACCCCCAGTGTGGCCTCCAGCCAAGGGGATAGGGACACTGCTCCTCATGTGGAGCAGGCAGGAGCTGAGGAGGCACTGAGCATCCCCACCCTGCTCCCCAGCTGGATCCAGCCCCAGGAGTGGGGATGGGACCCCGGGCTCAGCCCCTGCCCCCGGGGGGCTCTGAGCCCTGTGCCCAGAGCAGGGCTGAGCCTGGCGGGCTCTGAACGCTGCCAGGGCAGCTGCTGCCCAAGGTCCTGGGCACTTCCAGGGCTGCAGAAACTCTCCCAGGCTGGGAGGGAACTCTGGTGCCTCCAGCCCCAGTAACTGCCCCTCGTGAGGCAGCCCAGATGTTCAGCCGTGTTTACGAGGAAGAAAAGACTCAAATACGGCAATTTTCAAGCTTTATCCAAGCAACTAAACACCACATGAGGCTTCCAAACTGGGGTGGGGGAAGTCTGGCTTTGCTCCCACTGCTTGGGAACAGGGAGGAGCCTGGGGCCACCCCATCCCAGGCACTCATCCCAGGCTCTGCCCCTCCTGCCCTCCCTCTGCTCCCTCTCTGATGCACAATCTCCAATTCTCGGGCAGATTTGATGGAGTTGATGCTGATTCAAACCTCCCAAATGCACCAGCTGCTGATGCACGGCCTGGCCATGGCAGCTCTGATGCCCCTGGGTGCGAGGCCAGCCCCAGCCCCTGCCCAGGTGAGGCTCGGGGGGCTGGGGGGCAGAGGGACCAAAGAGGGGGCAGAGGGACCAAAGAGGGGGCAGAGGGACCAAAGGGGGGGCAGAGGGATCAAAGAGGGGGCAGAGGGACCAAAG
>NW_024524773.1:0-1811 GCF_017590135.1 Pyrgilauda ruficollis | reverse complement strand
TTGGGGGGATTTTGTAGATTTTGGGGGAATTTAAGGGAGTTTGGGGGGATTTTGGTTTTTTGAGGGGAGTTTGGGGGAATTTTGGGGCTTTTGGAGGAATTTGGGAGGATTCTTTTGGGACTTTGGGGGGATTTTCGGGATTTTGTAGATATGGGGAGGATTTTTGGGGGGATTTTGTGGATTTCCGTTTTTTTGGGGGGATTTTGATTCTTTGGGAGGATTTTGGTTTTTTTGGAGAGATTTTTGGGAGTTTGGGGGAGATTTGGGGAGATTTTGGGAATTTTAGGGGATTCGGGTTGGGAATTTTGGAGGGATTTGTTGGGAATTTTGGGGTTTTTTTGGGGGGAATTTTGGGCTGAATTCCCCATTTTTCCAAGGGTTTTTTTTAATGGGAATTCCTCATTTTTTTCCCAAAAATTTTCCTGAATTTCGTCTCATTTTTCCCCCCCAAATTTTCCCCCGAATTCCCAAATTTTTCCCCAAATTCCGTTCCCAGTTTCCACGACGATCGCTGGGAGTCGCAGCCGGAGCCGCCCCCCGACCCTGAGACCCCCCAGGTGACCCCAAAATTTGGGGATCCCCCCGGGATTTGGGGATTTTGGGGTTTGGGATTTTGGGATTTGGGATTTGACATTTTGGGAATTTTGAGATTTTGGGATTTGGGATTTTGGGAATTTTGAGATTTTGGGATCCCCCGGAATTTTGGGACTCCCGGGACTTTGGGGTTTTGGGATTTGAGATTTTGGGATTTGGGATTTTGGGAATTTTGAGATTTTGGGATCCCCCGGAATTTTGGGACTCCCGGGACTTTGGGGTTTTGGGATTTGAGATTTTGGGATTTGGGATTTTGGGAATTTTGAGATTTTGGGATCCCCCGGAATTTTGGGACTCCCGGGACTTTGGGGTTTTGGGATTTGAGATTTTGGGATTTGGGATTTTGGGATCCCTCAGAATTTTGGGATTTTGGGACTCCCGGGATTTTGGGGTTTTGGGATTTGAGATTTTGGGATTTGGGATTTTGGGAATTTTGAGATTTTGGGATCCCCCGGAATTTTGGGACTCCCGGGACTCCCCAGAACTTTGGGATTTGGGATTTTGGGATTTGGGATTTGGGATTTTGGGATCCCCCAGAATTTTGGAATTTTGGGACTCCCGGGATTTTGGGATTTGGGATTTGCGAATTTTGGGATTCCCTGAAGATTTGGGATTTGGGATTTTGGGATTCGGGAAGTTTGGGATTTTTGGGATTTGGGATTTTGGGATTCCCGGGAATTTCGGAATTTTGGGATTTGGGAATTTTGGGACTCCTGGGATTTTGGGATTCCCTGGAATTTTGGTATTTGGGGAATTTGGGGATTTGGGGATTTTGGGATTCGGGATATTTGGGGATTTTGGGGATTTTTGTATTTGGGAGATTTGGGGATTTTGGTATTTGGGAAATTTGGGGATTTTGGGGATTTTTGGGATTTTGGGGTTTGGGAAATTTGGGGATTTTGGGATTTGGGAATTTTGGGATTTTGGGGATTTTGGCATTTGGGATTTGGGATTTCGGGGATTTTGGGGATTTGGGAAATTTGGGGATTTGGGATCCGGGGTTCCCACGCCCCGCGCCGTTGCTCCCGCAGCTCCCAGAGAAGGTTCCGGAAGGCGCCGCCCCGGGGGTCCCGGGGGTCCCGGGGGTCCCGGGGGTCCCCGGCTCCCAGGAGGACTCGGACCAGTGGGAGGACGTGAGCGAGGAGGAGGAGGAGGAGGAGGAGGAGGAGGAGGAGGAGGAAGGGCCCCGCGCAGACCAGCGCGGACCAGTTCAAACC
>NW_024524772.1:0-1813 GCF_017590135.1 Pyrgilauda ruficollis | reverse complement strand
CGGGACAAGGCACGGACACCAGGAACCGGGCACCGGGACAACGAATGGCACCGGCACCGGGCACCGGGACAATGAACGGCACCGAAACCGGGCATCGGGACACGGCACGGCACCCGAACCGGGCACTGGGACGGTGAACGGCACCCGAACCGAGCACCGGGACAAGGCACGGACACCAGGAACCAGGCACCGGGACAATTTGCACCGGTACAACATTTGGCACCCTGAACCGGGCACCCCACGCCCGCAGCCCCGCTCAACCCCAAGCCCCCGGGGCGCAGGGGGGATTTTCGGGTGCGGGATCCCCCCACTGCAGCCCCCCCCGGGCTCCCCCCGACCCCTCACCTTGACCTCGTACATCTTGAGGCGGCGCTTGAGCGTGGAGTTCTCCCTCTCGAGCCCCGTGAGCCGGTTCTTGATGTCGTCGTAGGCGGTGATGAGGGCGAAGTGCGAGGCCGAGCACATCTCGCCCGACAGGTCGGTGTTGGGGCTGTCCAGCCAGTCCTCGTCCGGCCCCAGCCCCTCCTGCGTCAGGATGCTGATGTCGTCCTCGAACATGGAGTCCATGTCCTGCCTGCAGGGACACGCCGGTGACACCGGGCCGGGGCGGCGCTGGGGACGCTGCGGTGACCCAGCCAGCCCAGGGGGGTCAGGGCGGGGTCTGGGGGAGCTCAGCCCGTCCCATAGCACCGGGTGACAGTCCCAGGAGCTGCCACCAGCAGCGGCTCCAACCCCACGCTGCCCCCGGGGGTGACAAGGGGACGCTGGCCATGCCATGCCATCACCTCCGTCCCCACCGGGGAAAGAGGGGACAGAGGTCCCGACACCCCCCAGGCTCCTTCAGGACGAGGGTGGGAGCAGAGAGCACCCCGGGCAGAGCCCCCCGGGGGGGACACGGTGACATTCCTGCCGTCCCCTCCGGGGAGCGAGCACCAGAAATAGCGGCCGGTGCCGCCGCTCCCGCCCCGCGCCGCACGGGAGCCGCTTCCCGGCCTCCCACGCCTCGCGCAGCCGTGCCCTAAATACCGGCGCTGCCGCTCACCCCCCGGGAGCCACCTGGCTCCCGGCACTGTCCCCGAGCCCCCCCGGGGGACCCCACCCCGCCCGCCCCGCGCTGCCGCAGCGCTGACCCCGCACGGGGCTCCGCCGTGCCCGGGGCTCCCGCAGCCGCCGCCTCCGCTGCTCCCGGGATGTTTCCCGGCAGGAAAAGCGCCTGGGGCCAGCGCAGCCCGCTCTGCCGCTGTCCCCTGTCCCCTGTTCCCTGTCCCCTGTCCCCTGTCCCGGGCGGGGACCCGCTGGGCACACACAGCCCTGGCAGACACCTGGGAGCCAGCGCCGCACAAATAATTCATGGCAGGGCTGGCAGAGGGAGGAGAGGTCTGCAGGGTGACGGGGGGGAGAGCACGGCCCCCTCGAGCCGCTGGTGGAGCCTGGGACAGCCCGGTCCCTCTGGCACCCCCAGGCCGGGGGTCCCGTGGGCACCTGGGGACACGGAGAATGAATCACGGGGTCTTAAATCCACCCCGGGGTGGTGACAGAGGGGACACACCTCTGCTCGGGCAGGGAAGGCACTGCCATCACCCCCCTGGGGAAACTGAGGCACCCCCAAAGCCAGGATGAGACTCCCCAAGCTCTGGTGACCCCCCCAAATTAAGATCCCTGGAGCCCTGGGGGGTCCCAGGCCCTGCCAGCGGAGGCACCGTGGGGACAGGACCCTCTTTGTCCCCAACACTCAGGGCCTGGAGGCAGCCGTGTGTCCCCAGCCCGGCCCAGAGCTCCCCGGATTGCCGTGCCTCAGTTTCCCCAGCCCGCT
>NW_024524771.1:0-1805 GCF_017590135.1 Pyrgilauda ruficollis | reverse complement strand
CCTGTTTGCCAGGGCTCCCTGACCAGGTGTGCCAGTGGGCCGGGCTTTGCAGGAGGGCCTGTCTGGTGATACCCACTCTGTTTGCATTTCTGTCTGTAGCCACACTTATGACTGTGCTTAAAGAAAGTTCTCCAGTGTGCAGCATATTTTACAGCTGATTTTAAGCTCAGCATGGCAGTGGCAGAGGTGTCTTGCAGCAGAGGAGCTTCAGCAGGCCTTGGCTGTTGAGTAGGCCTGTGCAGAAATGCATTTCTCCTCTGCCAAAACTGGTGTTACATTGGTGGCTGCTTTATTGAATTGAGTCAAAGGGATCCTGTGCCACTCCGTGTGAACAAGGTGGATGATATCTAGCTGGAATGATTTAATGGATTTACAAAACTGCCTCCATGGAGAGCGTCAGTGATGCTTCTGCACTGTGCTGGCTGAGTGATAACACCCTTTTAGCTTTATAAATAGGCAATCCCTGAAGTGTGTGGGCTTGAGGCAGTGCACAAAGTGCCTCTGTCACCCTGACCTGAGCAGAGCACAGGCACGTCCCTTGCTGCGAGGACCATGATGGGGATTTTTCCAGCCAGGAAGGGACTTGATAGGAGTGCAGGGGCCTGCAGAGAAGATCTGGCATCCCCAGATGAAGCAGCTCCCAGGAAATGGTCATGGCCCCAAGCCTGACAGAGCTCAAGGAGTGTTTGGACAGAGCTCTCAGGGCTGCACAGGGTGGGAATTTTGGGGTGTCTGTGCAGGGCAAGGAGTTGGACTGGTTGATCTTGTGGGTCCCTTCCAGCTCAGGATGTTCTATGACTCTGTGATTCTTGTTCTGCCAAGTCCACAGACTCCAAGGCCCATTTCTCCCCTCTCTGTTCCACATCTCAAATCTGAAAACTTTGGCTTAAAGTTGGGAGATTTTTAAACCCAGAGAATTTGGGACACTTTCTGTCTGGTTTCTGCATCAATGAAGTTCACTCTGTGACTCACACTCTTTACTTCACACCCCAGAGGCTAGAAACTTTTTTTTCCCCCCAGAAGAACACATTCTCATGTAATTATTGAACTCCCAAAGCTGAGGGCTGAAAATAAACCCCAGCAAGTGTGGCTAGACTCCCAGGGAAGTGACAAGCATGGCATGACTGTAATCTAGTCTAGTCGTGCAGACTGTGAGCAGTTAGGGGAGCACACAACCCTGGGGAAAGCTGCTCTCCTGGGGTGAAACAGCTCCTTGATACCCTGCTGAGAGTGATGCTGCTCACATGGCCTGCTCCTTGGTGTGCTTTATCCTCAATCTCAATCTTAATGCCAAAACAGTTGCTTTCAGAGTCACTTTAGAGGCACTTTGCAGACAGTGCAGTGCTGCTCCCTTGGCAGAGATCAGTATCTTGTGAGCCATCTGTCCTGTAAGAAACAATGCTGCCTTGTCAGGGAGATGGTGAGAACGATATCCTACACGTTGTAATCTGCGATTTAGCAGCTCCACGCAGACATTCAGGAAAGACTGGCAGCATGAAAAGCACAGCTTTTATCAGGAGTGCACAGATAGGAAGAAACCCCAAGCAGCCAGGGACTGTTCTGCAGGTAGTCCTTGTTTGGGGAAATGAAGCAATTAGCTTTCCTCTTTGCAGGTTCAGTGCTCACCATCCCTTTTATGTGCAGTAAATCACAATTCTGGTGCATGGCTGCCATGACCTGACCTATGGTTTAGGTAGAAGCCTGGAAAGCATAAACCAGGTGTGCAAAGCAGTGTTCAGGGGGAGCAAAGGAGAATTTGGTGGAATTGTGGGTGCTTGAATGTGGGAAATGGATCTGTAGAGAGT
>NW_024524770.1:0-1742 GCF_017590135.1 Pyrgilauda ruficollis | reverse complement strand
TTTTTATTGTTGCTTACCCAAAAAATCAATACTGAATTGTAATTACATCCTGGCTTGTACCAGACCCCAGCCAGACTGGGAAATTGTTCATCCCCCTGTGCTTGGACCCTGCAGGGTGCTCAGACAAAGAATTATGGCATATCTGCTCCTATGATCCAGCTAAACATGAAAGTGGGAGAAAGACAAGGGGTTTGGTGAGTGGCAGAGCCAAAGGGGTCTTGTTACCCTTTGATTTATGTGTCAAAGTTGCCCTCCCATGCAAATTTTTGAATACCTAATAAAAGTTGATATCCTGACTTTACCTTGTAGAGACCACTTTTTCTCCTCTGCAGTGCCTGTTATCTCCAGGAAGTGGCAGAAATTAAATATATCTGAGACCTTTGTGTCTATCAAATTTGGTTAAACTGTATTAACAAGTGTAAAAAGCCATAGAGACAAGAGATGGAAAAATAGGGTGGAAAAATAGGGGCTGACAGACAATTCAACTTTATAATCCCTGCATCTGCAGGGGAGAAAAAAAGAAAAGGAAGGTAAAGGGAAAACTGGCTCCCACAACATGTCAGGAATAACCACACACCAGATTTTTCTGGTGATCAGTCATTTACATGCAAACCTTTCACTACAATATCAAAGGATGCAGAGTATCTTGCACTGAAGGAGGGCAATAAAACCACCCCAAATTTGAGAAGAAGGGCCAAAACAAAGCAAAGCCAGATCTCAAATACCACAGGAAAACCCAAAACTCTTCCCTGACTCTGACAGCTGACAAGCTTTGGATCAAGCTGACAAGCAGTCATCCTATGATCAATGCTTTGGGCAGACTATGGTGAATATATCGTCAAATAAGAAAAATGTAAAGCAGTTACTACAGGTTAAAGGTGAACTCTGCACACCCAATATGGCCCAGCAATTTTACCTGGGGAGCCCTGAACAGTGGCTCCATCCATGTGCTTGATTTCTCTTTGCTTGTGCTACAAGATTTCACCTCTGATCCAACAAAGCTCTTAAGCATGTGGTTAACTTTAGGTGCTCAGCAACTGCAAGTGAAGAGGGAAAAAATAAAAATGCTTTTGCACTTAAGAGCTCGTGATTTGTTAATCTTGCTGCCGCCTCTGGGCCTTTGTGAAGAGAAAAAAAATCTGAAAGGAAAAAAAAACCCCACCAATTTTAATTCTGAGCTTCTCTATGAATATAAAGTTGGTCACCTTAAATTCTGTCACAAACTGTTATATTTAAGTGTATAAAATTGTACACCAGGCCATCAGGCCTCTTTATTCCCTCCACTTGCTGTGGATGTGAGCAGAGGATCCAGCCTGTGCACAGAGCTTCCGTGTGAAACCTCCTGCCAGCAGCAAGGCTCCAGCATCATTTTTGGATCACAGTGGATCAGCAGGATGGCTAAAAGTCTTTGCTGATGCTATAGAATTAAAGAAAAAAAAGGGGAAAAAATCCCAATATTTGAAATCTGGGCCTGATCACACAAAGCTGCCAGAATTCACCCCAGTTTCAGAGGGATTTGCTGAACAGGAGGCTCGTGCCTTGGTTCAGCCTCGCACGCCTCGGCTGGGCCAAGACACACCATCTGCTTCCCAGCAGCACTTGCCGAAAGTCCGTGGGAGTTCTGCCTCCCAAGTGACAACGTGATGTGGCCCATTGTCCTCCACAAAGAGAGCGCCTACACTCTTAATGGATGTCATTTCAGGCAGGCATTTTGGGTAAAAGAGAGAAGGAAAAAAAAAAAA
>NW_024524769.1:0-1814 GCF_017590135.1 Pyrgilauda ruficollis | reverse complement strand
AGGTGGAAGGCGGGATTGCTGAGGGGAGCCGGGCAGGATCTCTCTGAGGCAGCGCCCTCAGTACCCCCCGCTCCGGTTCCGCCGCTGAGGACTTTACTCCCTCCAGGGAATTGTGATAGCATCGACCAACAACCGCCTCACTATTTATTACTTGGTTGTATAAATTCAGTTTATTTCAGCATTTAACAGAAAACAAAGCCCTCAATAAAAACTCAGTTTTCAACATACACATGCTCATGCTGGTGAATCTCATATAGGACATGGTCACCCATCACTTTTTTTTCTCTTGGGGTAGGGATGGAGATAATTAAACAGTTTACACTGATCCCAAGCTATTTTTTTTCTTATTAGCTACAAATATAAAGGTTTATTTTATTAAGAACAGGCTGCTTATCTCTCCAAGGAAGGAATCAGCAGAATCTCTGTTGCTTTTCCGCAATTCCCTGATACATAAAAGCTCACAGTTCCCTCTGTTCTCTATCCCCAAAATCCTGAAGAGCTTATAAACAGATTAACATACAAACGAGTTGAAGAAGGACACTGTTAAAGCAGGGATACAATCTAATCTGTGTCCAGCAGAATTAAGGAGAACAGAAAATGTGCAAAAGCAGCGCTACAGCATATTATTGAAATTGCTTAGTACAGGAATGTATCTTTTTAATATTTCAGCAGAGTAGCATGGCCAGGGCAGAAACATGGCACTAATTCCCCCAGGCAAACCATAGAAAAAGGAGGAAGAAAATATTCAAAAGCCCTGCTTCATAAGGAATTTTTAATATCAATAATTAAGAGATTAAAAACAAACCAAAGAGAGAGAGTTCTGAGCCCCAAAGCTCAAAACCTCGGTTTTTTCATGTTTGCTAGCTGCTCCTAACAACTACACAAGTGCTTGTTCTAGACTTTAAGCCTGGGGTTGTCTTGCACTAACAACCTCTGCAGTAAACAGAATTACAACATGTGACATAAGAAAGGGGAAAAACCCTGAAACTGCACGGATACAGAAAAAAAATATACTACAGATCCCCATGCCTATGAAGAGTATTTAAAGCTGGCATTCAGAAGTTTCTTTTGTTGTTCAAACCACGTCAAGGGAACGATTTGAGGTTTGTGCAGGCAACTGAAACCCCTCCTGTGGTCTCCACCAGTTTATTGATTAAAAGATAAAGTTTCTGCTGCATGTTGTCGGGGCAGAGGAAAGAAGGCCAGGAGAAAATTTCTTTCTGGAGCCTACTACACCACCCAGTGCTACCTGTAGTCACAGGTCCAAACTTAGCATAAGGTCTCAGAAAGCTGTGGTATGATCACAAGTCAGTTTCATCATCAGGAAGCAAGATTGTTCTTCTCAGTTTATTAAGCAAACACCCCTGAGTAAAGAGGCTGATACCCACTTTCTTCTTTCTTGCAGGTAAGCACACAGACGCTCAGCATGCCGAAGAACTGGAAAAGAGGGAGTGCACAAGGGACTTAGTCCTGCTGTGCTTCTGTTTCAGTTGTCAGACTAAACACCTACACAGCAGATGACTTCATCATATCAAAAAAACTCATTTAAAAATACATCTGCATAAAGCATTGTTTTTGCATACCAATTCCCAGTAATAGTTCTGGCTGAAGTGTTTCCTCTCTGGTTTGTAACATTAATTAATACATTTACATTAATTACTAGTTATCTTTCCATGGGGAAAATTTCAGTGAAAGGCTAGGATTGTCTGGGGATAAAATGAGTTATCCAAATAATTTAAAAACACCTTTGGACAAGGAGTGACCGGAATGGCTTCCCACCAGGAAGAGCAGGGATGGATGGGATATTGGGCAGG
>NW_024524768.1:0-1821 GCF_017590135.1 Pyrgilauda ruficollis | reverse complement strand
GATTATTCTGAGATTGACTTGGAGCAGTTGTGAGCAACTGGGATCATGGTACGAGCAACTGGGAGGAACTCGGTGTGAGTGGGTGCATGCTGGGGGGGATTTGAAGCAACTGGGCTTATACTGGGGTCATGCTGGAGGTGACTGGGATCATACTGGCAGCTTCAGTGACTTGACACTGAGGCTGTCTGGGAGCAGTTGTGAGCAAATGGGATCATACTGGAAGGAACTGGGAGTGACTGGGAACATGCTGGAGGGAACTGGGGTACACTGGGAGAGACTGGGAGTGACTGGAATGAAAGTGAGGGTGAAAGCAACTGGAACCATGTGGGGCCCAACTGGTTCATACTGGCAGTGACTGGAGGCACACTGGGGTCATACTTGGATCATACTGGGAGGGACTGGGTTAATACAGGGAGTACTTGAGAGTGACTGGGAACACACCCTGCACATCATCCCTCATACTGGGACTGAGTGGGTTGATCCAGCTGGAGGCAACTAGGACCATACTGGGAGAGATTGGAAGCAACTGGGATTATAGTGGGACCATACTGGGAGTGCTGGTACATGAGTAGGATCATACTGGAAGTTACTGGGATCATATTGGGGTTGAAAGGGAGCGACTGGGATCACACTTTGGGCTACTGGGAGCAACTGAGAGAAACTGGGATCATGCTGCAAGCAAACTGGAGGAACTGGGAAGGACTGGATGCATGCTGGAGGCAACTGGGATATTGTGGGCATGACTGGGATCATACTGGGATAGCTAAAACCTTCCTGGGGCCACTGGGAGTATCTGGGAATGGCTATGGACATGCTGAGGGCAACTGGGATATACTGGGAGTGTCTGTAAGCATACTGGGGTGACTGGAAGCACACTGGAAACAGCTGGGCCCATGCTGGCTGAGACTGGGATCATACTGAGGATGACTGAGATTCACTGGGAGTGGCTGTGAGCAACTGAAATCATGTGGAAAGGAACTGGGAGGAAGTGGGAATGACTGGGAGCATGCTGGGGGTGACTAGGATCTACTGGGAGAGACAGGGGATCATCCTGGATGCTAGTGGGGTCATGCTGGCATTGACAGGGAGCAACTGGGATCACACTGGGGGCACTGGCATCAGACTGGGAGTGACTGGGATCATACTGGGATCATACTGGTTGTGACAGGGATTAGACTGCAAGTGACAGGGATCATACTGGGAGTGGCTACAATCATACTGGGATTATAGTGGGTGTCAGTGGACCCTGATGGGGGTTACTGGGAGCAACCAGGCCTATGCTGGGAGCCAACCGTGCACACACTGGGAGGAACTGGGAATGATAGGATGCATGCTGGTGACAACTGGGATGTACTGGGAGTGACTGGGGGCAACTGGACCATGCTGAGGTAACTGGGAGTGCCTGGGAATGATTATGAGTTCATGGCAACTGGGATATACTGGGGGTGTCTGTGAGCATACTGGGGTGACTGGGAACACACTGGGGGTGACTGGGATTAACTGGGATTTACAGAGCCTCCACTGGGGACAGCTGGAAGTGATCCCCCTGTTCCCCCCAGGCCTCCCTCAGGCTCTGTCACATCTCCCAACCTGGGATCTGCCCGGAGCAGCGCGATGGCTCCAGCTGGGGCTGGGGGCGCTCCTGGGGGGACAGGGGGGAGTGGGACCCCCGGCACCAGGACCCTGATCAGCCATTCCCAGCACTGGAACCCCCCTGGATCCCCTATTTCTCTACTCCCCTTTTCCCAGCCATCCTATGGGTCCCAGACTCTAGATGTCCCATGTCATTGTCCCTGGGACACTCTGGAATGCCTTGGACCC
>NW_024524767.1:0-107541 GCF_017590135.1 Pyrgilauda ruficollis | reverse complement strand
GCAGACGGCTCAACTGGGGGTGGAGCATAGGCAGACGACTCCAAGGGGGGAAGAGAGGGGGCCGATGGCTCAAGGGAACATGGAGAGGAAGCAGATGACTCAAAGGAGGGGCGGATGGCTCAAGGAAAAGCAGGGGTGGGAGTAGCTGAACCACAGGAGGGTGGGGGAGGAGCAGCCGACCCACAAGAGGGTGAGGGGGAAGCAAACGGCCCAGGGAGAGACAGAAGGGCCGATGACCCAGCCTGTTTTTCACTTCGCTTCTTCTGTAACTTCATTTTTGCTGATTGTTGTGCAGGCATAAGATACTTTGGTTTAATACTCAGTTCAACTAACTGCTGAGCAGGCGAAGTATACACAGGTTTAACATAGTCTTTTGGAGATAAATACCAAGGAACAGTCTTAGCCTGCTGTTTGAC
The DNA here is from genome assembly GCF_017590135.1 of Pyrgilauda ruficollis. Taxonomy (NCBI): domain Eukaryota; kingdom Metazoa; phylum Chordata; class Aves; order Passeriformes; family Passeridae; genus Pyrgilauda; species Pyrgilauda ruficollis. Next base: position 107,125 of record NW_024524767.1, on the reverse strand, counting down.
TCTCATAAGAGCAAACCCTGGGGCAACCTCCACAGCAACTGCAGCAGACTCCTCAGGGGAAGATACATAGACAGGCTCAGCCTCATCTTCCTCCTGTTCCTTTACTTCAGTTTCTTCCTCTAATTCCTGTTCCTCCAATTCCTCCCCTCTATCTTGTTCTGCTTTCCATTCCTTCAATGCCTCATGCAACAGTCTCCAGGTAGGAGCCAAATCGACAACCATCTTATCCCCTTTAGATATCACCTCCCATAGTCTCTTCCCAACCTTTTTCCTTATCTCTTTTTTTTTTTCTTTCCTTTTTTACAGTCCAGTTGTAATCATGGCAGGCGGCCCCCAGATGTCGCTATAGAGCGTGACAAGTCACAAAGCACCTAGACTCCATCAGAAGGGTGTATGAGAGAGATTTATTACAGCAACATGTTGCTTTTATAGTTTTTCAAGATATTTACATTTACCTAACAGAAACATACATTGCCCATTGGTAATAAAAAAGAAACAAAGTTCCCAATAGGAAACCAGGGAGCCACGTCATTCTGTGAGCCAGCTAATGTCCGTATCTTTTAAGTTTCCCTCTTCCATCATGTTGCCATAGTGATAGCCTTGGTGTGTTCCTTGAGAGAGATACGGGGCTTTCCTTATCTCCAGGAAGCCTTCACTGGCTCACAAGAACAGCACAAAATGTCTTTCCCACACCCTTTTTGTTGAGTTAGGTACTAATATTCATTTACAGATGCTTATTATTTACACAGTGACCTACCTCCCCAAAATAGTCCTAAACTGTGGAAAAGATTTTACAGCAACTTCTGGGAGCCAGAAAGAAGTTTGATAAGAGGACCCATGTTTACCCCTGAAAGAATTTTCTACCAAGGTCATTGACATAGAAACCAAGAAAGAAAGAAGGATAAATAAGAGAAACCTGCAACTGCCGATTCCAATAAGCTTGTCTCTTGTGACCAATGAGTAAAGTGTAAACTTATGAGTTTTGTAAGAATGTATAAAAAGCACGTGAAATAAATGGGCAGGAGATCTTTCTCCTTTTTAATGCCTTTATTAAAGAGATTCAGCTCAGGTGAGGAGAAATCGACGGGTTGCGCCCACGCCGCTGCTGTCCCCAAGAGTGGCACGGAGGAGGAGGGTGATGCAGCTTTGTCCGCTGGTCTGCAGGCAGAGCTGGGGACTGCGTCCTCACGGGAGATTGGCAGATTCCTGCTTTTCGGTCCAACACTTCGGGTCCCCTCCTTAGTGAACATCCTTTCAGGTCAGGGTGAGAAGCAAAAAGGATTCAAGCAGGCACTGGACTTCGCGCCCATCCTTAGACATCACCTAGGTCCCCTAGTTCTATATTGGCTCGTTGTTTTTAGGGGTTTTCCTGGAAAACGGGAAGATTTGGAGCAGTGCATTTCTCATCTGCATACATGGTCTCAGGCCACTCCTATTTTCCTGATGCTGCCGTGTCCAGCTGTTGCTCCCGGGCAAGCATCAGGAGGACAATGGCTAAATCACCAACCATTGATGGGCAATTGAAGAAGAACTCTTAACAATGAAGCTAATTTAACAGCAATTGGTCTAACTGGTTTTAGCTCTGTAACCTTAAACAAAAATAGATAACTTTTTATTCATAACAGCATGCATGCTATAATAAAAACAGGGTTTGAAGCCTTATGAAAATGGAGTGTGTTGCTTTGTATTGTCTCCGTCTCAACTATGACACTAAACCCCTCTAAGATTTCCCAAACTTAAAATCTTTCTCTCATCACCCAAATACTTCTAAAACCCCAGCCATATAACAACACATAAACGAACTTCAAAGGCCCTACTACAAGGCTTTTACATTTTGCCCCGTAAAAGCAGACCTAATCAGTTTCCTCAGATCTGTCAGGCAGTGTTTTCAGCTCAGCAGCTTAACACCTCCATCAGCCTAACCATTCGTGCCTCAAGGGTATATTGGGGTTTCAGATACTCCTTATCTCGCCTTTTGCAGACTCTGCACCAACTTTTAACTGTCCCAACCCTCAATATAGGCAAGATTCCTACAGGCAGTCAGACATGGGTCAAAGGAGGTACTACCTTGGAATCAGGATTTCTGTAGTCAAAATAACAGGCAATTCCTCTGCTCTTTGTTTTCTTAATTCCATGTTTTAACCCTAAAGTAGTTAATCCTCCCCCATTCCGGGCTCTTCCTCAGTTTCCAGCATTTGCTTTGTTCCTTCAATGGCCGTTCCCCTTGCGGGGAGATGAAAACATGGCTTATCAGGACCCCCACAATCACCTTGCAGATCAGGAACTGTCCCTTCCGCGTCTCACACACACACTCCCAGATTTTTTGTGATATACTCACTTGTCTAGGTTTTTCGTGCACAGATTTAGGAGTTGCCACTGTTTCTTAGGGAGTTTTCCTTCTGTTATAGGTAATAAATGATAAAGCTGAATTAATAATTAATAAAATAGGTTTTATTTCGTGACCGAGATTTGGTCTCCGATAGCTACAACCAAAGGGACAACGTGGAGCCCTGGATCGGTGCTGGGTGAATTCTGATATTAACTCTACTGCTTCGGATCCCCTCTGTTCACGAAGGCTGTCCCTGTCCGGGTAGTTTTTATACCGGTGTTTTTCACCTGGGGCAGAGTTTCACTCCTTTTCTTTTCATGGCTTCACATATTCATGTAGTCTCCTTTCTCTGTGTTGGGCTGGGCAAAACAGTTTCTGGGAAGCGATGAATGCTGATCGTGAGTTACGGGAACCTGGCATTGGGATGCATGTTCCTGACAACTCCGGCTATCTTGATTGTAGATACTTATGGAGTATTTATCACTTGGGTGTTTCTTGGACTGTCCCGGGAATGGGCCCATCTCTGCACAGAGCCACGTCTTTTCGTTTGTTAATTAGGTCTTTCTTTCTGCGCCATCTGTGGTTTCGCAATTTTGTGAGGCAATTTCTCCCCGGCTCCAGCTTGTGGGTTTAAAACTTTAAGAATATTTCTTACAAGCATAACTTATTTCCAGTATATTTCACATAAGCACAAATTATTCGAAATAATATATTACACTTCCCATTCTCTTTTTGTCCCTTTTTATCCTACCGACTGAGGGTTAAACCTGCAGTCTCTTGTAGCAGCAGGGAAAGCCCAAGAGAACCGCTGTAATTAAGCAGGGCACCTCCCACCCGGGACCCCCCGTAGCCACAGAGACTAGAGGTCCTGATCTCGGTGGGACCTCCATTCACTCTTTAGAATTTTTAAAAGTTTAATAAAGGATAAAAGGGCAAATAATTAATCCAGCGCTTGGGTGCTTTTGGCAAACGGCCAAAGAGCACACTGGTAGCTTAAAATCATGTTCTTTATATACAGTTACATTGCTGGGGTTACATGCATATTCATTAGTTTATACATTATTCAAACATTCCTTTGAGCTTTTGATGTTCTAGGAACTCTTTTCTTTGTTTTCAACCTCTGACTTGTCTGCATAACATTCTGTAGATTAGGTCCATATATTTTATTTCTTCTTGAAGTTCCATCCTGTTGTTTCACACTCCCTGATAACAAGTAGATAATAAATCCTCTCTAGGGCTCTGGTTTCTCTCACCATTATCTTATCTCTTGCAGAGGCCAGTCTGGGGATGTGAGAAACAGCATAATTGTTTTACACCATTCTTTGAGTTTGTTATATAAAAGCATTTTTAACATAACATAGTCTCTATTTTAACATTTTGCTAAAGTCTAGAATATAGTATTTTTATCACACTACTATTTATATAAACTATATGTTGCATACATAAACTAACGGATTATACTATACCCAAAAGCAATTAAAATGTAAGTATAAATTGTACCATATAAAAAATACTTGTGATTAATAAACAACATGCAAAAGCTAGTACATGAATGAGAAAGCCAATATTATATTGTCATTTTTCACATAACGGCTGCCTGCCCCCTTGTTTTCTTGCCTGTCTTCTTCGCCTGCATGCCTGAAATGGCATCTGCTCGCCCAGTGGCTCTTCCCCACTTTTTGTGCTTGCTGGGTGTTCCATCAGGTTGGTGCTCGTGGCATCTTTACTGTCATCCCTGCATCCTGCTCGGCTTTCAACCACCCCAGTTTGAGACTAGATTCCAGGGCTCTATAATGTTCATAGCGTCCATGGCAGCATCTAAAGCCTGTTTTATAAGCCTCCGGGGTTTTATAATGTCCATAGCAGCTTCTAGAGTCTGTTGCTTATACTTTATCTCCTGTTGAAGTTAAAAGGTTCATACCTTAACTACTAGGTTTTTCTCAGCTGAAATCCATCTTACCATGTTTCCAGTAGGGTTTTTCTTCTGTTTACAAGGGGTATTTGCAAAGGAACCCGGATTTGGAAGGTTTTCCACTGCAAACAGCTCTCCATGTTGTATTGTTGCAGCTTTTTGCTGCTGGTTTGGCAGCTCTCCAAGCTTGCTTTGATTTTTTTTCAGCTTTTTGCTGGTTTGTGGCTCTTTACGCACACTTTGTATTTCTCCCTCCGTTCTACTCATAGGATGGCTGCTGTCTTCACATTGGGAATCACCAGATATTACACTGGGGGTTGTTGGTTGGAGACAGAGACGACACAGACTCACTGAGGGTCCTCAACAAACAGCCCAGAGTTTATTATGGCTGCCTCTTTTATAGGGAGTTTGAATTTCCTGGGTTCAGACAGCCGATTGGTTGGGATTTCTCACCGCCCAGATCTCTGACCAGTGGTGTGTCTACATCTAGGCTTGAACAGGGTTGGCTGTCTTTGTTTGAGTTTGAATCCAACCTATCCCGGCCTTATCTGGAGACCTGGTTTTGTTTCCAGGTTGGTCGAGTTTAGGGGGGCAGCTTCAGACTAGCTGCAGTGTGACAGCACACAATCCTGGTGGAGCAAGCAGGAACTTCATTACTGTGCTATGCTACTGGTTTAAAAATTAGCTACCTTCTGCAGAGACAGGCATTTTACAGAGTAGCCCTCTAGTGGTGGCTTTTTAGGAAGAGCAGAACCAAACATCACCTAATAGGAATAGATATAACTTAACTACTCCACAGAGATGCATAGTATTTACAAAGCAAAAAAAAAAAAAAAAAAAAAAAAAAATAGAATTTGTAAGAAAATATGACCTGGGGTGGGGAGGGAATTTATGTGCTTGATGGATTTGTTTTTGTTTGTTTGCCTTTTTTATAAAAAAAAAACCAAAACTTTTTGTAAGTGAACCATTAATTCACATATGATATAACAATGTGCTACATATTGACTTACACATGTGATGCATTAGCTAGTAAGGCTTCCATCCTTAACTAATAATTCTCAAAGGCATGTTTCTTTGCTAACTGTACACAATCCTTTGCATATTCTGTAACTGCTATATAATAGAGCTATGCCATTTCAGGATAACAAAACTCAGGAAATCCAGCTAATCTCAGCTGAAATGTGATACACTGCAAGAATTCTAATTTCTCCCAAAGGAGAAACATATATTTTCAAAGGTATTATTTTCATTTGTATCCCCATTTCAAATCAGAGAAGCTGCCTGAATGTAGTGGGTTTGCATGGTAAAGATTTGGTAGTGTGAGGGCAACGGGTGGTTTCTGTGAGAAGCTGCCAGAAGCTTCCTCCATGTCCAACAGAGCTAATCCTTGGTAGCTCCGAAGACAGACGTGATACTGGCCAAGGCTGGGCCAATTAGAAATGGTGGTAAGCCCTCCATGATAACATATTTAAAAAAAAGAAAAAAACCAAAACGATGTGGTGCAGTTGTAATTGTGGCTAGAGAAGAGTAGGGTGAGAATATGTGAAAGGAACAACTCTGCAGACACCAAGGTCAGTGGAGAAGGACAGGGAGGAGGTGTTCCAGGCACCAGAGCTGAGACTCTGCAGCCTGTGGTGAAGACCATGGTGAAGCAGGCTGTTCCCCTGCAGCCCATGGAGATCCATGGGGATGCCTAGATCTACCTGAAGCCTTTGGAGGAGACCCATACTGGAGCAGGTGGATGCCTGGGAAGAGGCTGTGACCTTGTGGGAGGCCTGTGGAGAGAGGACCCCATGCCTGAGCAGCCTGTTCTTGAAGGACTGCACCTCATGGAAAAGTGACCGACATTGCAGCAGTATAGGGAGGACCGTTGCCCATGGAATGGACTCACATTGCAGCGGTTCGCAAAGATCTGTTGCTTGTGAGATGGACTTATGTTGGGAGAAATTAATGAAGAACTGTTTCCCATTGGAAGGACTGCATGCTGGAGCAGGGGAAGGACTCTTCTCCCTGAGCAGCGGGAGAAACAATGTGTGATGAACTGACCATAACCCCCATTCCCTGTCTCTCTGCACCACTGTGGTAGGAGGTAGAGCTGGAAGGAGAGAGAGGTGGGGGGAAGGTGTTTTTAAGGTTTTCTTTTACTTCTCATTATCCTTCTCTGATTTTGTTAGCAATAAATTCAATTATTATCTCTAATTTGAGCCTGTCTTGCCCATGATGGTATTTGACGAGTGATCTCTCCTGGTCCTTATGTCAACCCATGAACCCTTCGTTATATTTTCTCTCCCCTGTCCAGCTGTGGAGGGGAGGCATAGAGAGGTGAGTGCCTGGCATCCAGCCAGCATCAGATCAACTGAAAGCATGTAAAAGCAAAAACTTCCCTCTAAAATACTTAATTTTATTAGTGAAATGGTAGCAAGGACAAGTATGCAAAGAATTTATTTGCTCTATGCTACTTACACATCATAAATAAGACAGTTGTTGTAAGACACAGTCCTTCACAGTCTTTCTATAAGCATACAGATTTGTCGTTATTTGATCAAAATAAGCTGCTTACCAATCAACAGCATGTGGCTTAAACATCACAAAAATGGCTGTTCTATACTTTACATGGTAAAGCATTTTCTATAGTCTTAAATGTACACAGTCTCAAGAACATAAAATCCTATAAAAAAAGTGATTAAGCATCTTATAATCAAACTGGGTTATTTTACATTCCCTGTAATATGCTTTTCTTTTTCGTTTTTGTGGTAAGAATTACTTATGCAAAGGAAAATGAAAACAAATTGAAAGCAAATTGTCAATATGGTATTATTTTGCTTTAATTGAAGGAAATAACTTCCCATGAAGTAAGGCAAGTAATTTGATTGTATTAAGTTGTTTTAAAAATAATCTACTTGATTTTAGGTATAAATTTTAAAAGTATGGCTCTTAAGAAATCTCACAATGATGAAACTGATTAAATTAATTCAGAGGGTACAAGCCATCTTACAGAATCACAGAATGCACTAGGTTGGAAAAGACCTTTGAGATCATAAAGTTTAACCTATGACCTAACCCAACAGCTCCTCATCAACAAAACCATGGCACTGAGTGCCATGTCCTGTCTTTTTTTAAACATGTCCAGGGACAGTGACTCCACCACCTCCCCAGGCAGATGACTCCAGTGTGCAATCACTCCTTCAGTGAAGAATTTTTTTCTAATGTCTAACTTAAACTTCCCTTGGCACAGCTTAAGACTGTGTCCTCTTGTTCTGTCAGTGGTTGTCTGGGAGAAGAGACTGACCCCCACTTGACTACAGCCACCTTTCAGGTAGTTGTAGAGAGTGATAAGGTCTCCCCTGAGTCTCCTTTTTTGACAGGCTAAACAACCCCAGCTCCCTTAGCCGTTCTTCATAGGGCTTGTGTTCCAAGCCCTTCATCTGCCTCGTTGCCCTCCTCTGGATGTGCTTAAGCGTCTCAGCATCCTTCCTAAACTGAGGGGCCCAGAACTGGACACAGTACTCAAGGTACTCAAGTACTCAGTGGTTTAGCTTGACAAAAATATTTGGTTTGTCATTCTCTTCTTACATGTTTTTTCTTTAAAGAATGAAAAAAAGAATCTCTACTGTATAACTCCTGTGTAAATTAGAACATTTTCCAAAATTATTTATCATCTCAGCTTTGCATCTGATTCCTTATTTATCACCCAACAGGTATCAGAGATGACAATGGAGAGGTAACAATTAAGGCCATCCAAATGTAGATTAAATGTCTGAAGGACTGTCTTTGATGCAGGTGATCAGAAAATGCTTTGTATTCAGCTACTGCTTTTGTACAGTGGTGGTACCCGAAATGCATCTTTGCTTTCACCTATAAATCTCTTCTAGTAAAAAAAAAAAAAAAAAAAAAAAAAAAGCAAAAATGGAGTTTTAGTATTTTAACAAGGGAATCAAAAAATCCTTCTGAGAAATAAGTTGCTTTCTTGTCTACAGTATTGTGGTGGCAAATAGCAATAGAAATAATGTAAGATTTAGCTGAAAATAAGTAATAGCACAAACATTTCTGGAAAATACCACATAATTTTAAGAAGGCACTAAAGCTTCTGCTTGTGCTCCCATAGTTTTTTAAACAAGTAAGAAAAAAAATTTCATAATGGCACCTGTACTATTTGCAGCTGAACAGACACACTGCCGTACTATTCAAAACAAAGCTGTAAGTTACCATAATATCATATAAATGTGCTTACTTCTGGAAGGACAAAAATAAACAAAAAAACAAAACAACCCTGAAATAACCCAGTAAGCTAACCTATTATCTATAACATAGCCATGTTCCTTTTTGGAACAGAAAAGTATCATGCATTGTTCAAGTACTTTAAAAGAAATAATTATTTTAAGCATAACAGTAAGAAATTGTTTAAAATAAAATCCAAGAATCTCAAGAAGTAAGCAAATGAAAAACAAGCTAGTCAGTGGGCATTTAACATAAGAACCATAAAACTCTGTTTATGTTTAAAAATAATTTTAATTTATAACAGAAGAAAATGTGTACATTTATGCACCATTTTAAAGCACATCAAACAGTACACATTGAAGGTTTTGTAGATTTTTAACCTGAAAAGTAAGTCAATACAAAATTCATGAACAAGCAGAACTTTAAACAATCTTTGATGCATATATTCAGCTTTTTTTTTTTGATAGTACAGGTTTACATCTTTCAGTTTCTACTTATTCGTAACAGAAAATGGCAAAACTTAACATAAATCATTTTACAAGTACAGCCATCATGGAGATGCATGGATTTTCAGACATGAATAGTTCTGATGTCATCTGCCTTTTCAGGGTATAACTACTGGTCTGTACTCTCTTGCTTTACAGCAAGAAATTGACAAAACTGTTACTAGAATTGGAAGAGCTACTAGTACTATCACCATGTTCAGATTGATTACATTGATATTTTCTTCCTTGTTCTGGGAAAGAAAAAGTTTCATATTTCATCCCTTAGTTGAGTCAGTGGTCCATTTTTTGCTTTAAACCTCTTCCATTTTAATTGAATGGTTTTCGTCATTTGGTCGACAGTTCCCATTCTGTTGTAGTTGGACTTCACTAATCCTTTCTGTATCTCTATTGCCTACTTCCTTGTCAGTTTCTGAATTCTGATCCTCTTCAGTGTGATCTTTGTCCTACCAAAGATAAAATTATTAAAAAAAAATTGTCTTAGCATTACAAGATATAACTTCCAACCAATTACTGATATTTTGATTGCCTCAATTTTTACACGCCTTGTTTCAGCAATTTTCGGAATACAGGTATCAGGGGTTTTAAATTTTTTTAAATTAAAACACTTTTTTAAGATTTTTTTTTTGTAATTGGCTGAAGTTAGGCACTCATAATAACCTGTCACCCAAGAAATCATTGCCATAAAGTGATCTGTCTTTATGATCAATATTCGCGTAATACAGAACAAGCAGTATCATGGCACCTATGAGAAAAAGCTCCAGAAATCAGGACTTCAACATATTTTAAAAGTAAAACAGAATTGCAATTTTTCTTTTATATTTTTTGTCAGGTAACTGATAAATTTTAAGAGAGTTCTTGGGCAAGACAATTACTTAAGCATGTGGACAGGGTCACCTAAATCAGCTGTTTTATAACAGTTGAATAATTCTGAGTACTACAAACTACTCTTTAGAAGCATTCTGGGTTTTAAATGATAAATTAAACATTTGAAGATGTTCCTTTTCTTAATCACACCACCTTCTATTTTGCAAGGGAAAAATCCCATACTACTCTTTCCTCAAATCTTCAGTTTTATTCCTGCAGAGTCAAATATGCAGTCCAGGACCAAAGCAACCAGGGAGAGGCTGAACTGCAGAATGATGAAAGTTTATTAAAAATCCTTTCAGATCAAAAGCCTGTGCTGGTTTTGGCTGGGATAAAGCTAATTTTCTTCATAGGAATTAAAAGATGGGGGAAGGGGGGGGGGGGAATTCTGAGCAATGGTGTTTGTCTTCCCAAGTAAGTGCTACACATGATGGGGCCCTGCTCTCCTGGAGATGGCTGAATACCTGCCTGCCCATGGGAAGGAGTGAATGAATTCCTTGTTTTGCTTTGCTTGTGTGTGCAGCATTTGCTTTCCCTATTAAACTGCCTTAATCACAACCCACAAGTTGTCTCCCTTTTAGTCTTCTGATTTTCTCCCTCATTCCATCAGGGAGGAGTGGGTGAGAGAGCAACTGTGTGGTGCTTAGTTGTTGGTCAGGGTTAAACCACGACGGGCAAACTAACCCTGAACCCTGATGCTTAGTTATACAGTCTCCTTTATGCCTGCCCTTACAGATAGGCAGCCAGTCAATTCCTGACATATGACACAGAACAGAAGAGAGAGAAACCAAAACAAAGTGTTTCAGTAACCTATTCGCACAAGCTCCATCAAGTGGCAATACTTTGATAAAGAAAACAGGGGAAAAGAAGGGTGGGGAAAAGAAGGGTGAGGGAAAGAAAGATGAAGAAGGGAGGAAATTCCAATAGTTGTTCCACTTGTAGCACTCCACTGTTTATCACCTGGTCACACAGCTTACCTTCAAAGTAGTGGTGCTTTTGTCAGATCTCTCCTTTCCCTCTTTTACTTTACTAATTTTTTTCTTGAAGTATTCCCTTTCTTTTCTTTCATTATTTGTATCTCTTTCTCTTTTTTTCTCTTTCTTGTTTCTGTTTAAGAAAATTTTTACTCAAATCAGAATTTGATCCCACAGCAACAAATGTACTACCAATGCATACTCTGACTGTACTGTACAGTAAATTGTACAATAACTATGAATGTTGGTATCCTGGTTTGCTTTCTTTCAGAAAAGTTCAGTCACTTTGAAACATAACAAATATCCCTTCACAAAGACAAGTGAAGAGAGCGAAAGAATGCATGTGTTCAGTATACATGGTATTTGCAAAGAGCTAACAGATTAAAAACTCTCCAGTTGAAAGCATACCAAAGCATACCAAAGCATATCAAATACATAAAGGGCTTTTTGGTCTGTTTTAACTTAGAACTGAATCATACTGACCAATTAAAATTATCTGAGATAACTAATGAAAAGGCAGTAAATCAATGAAAATATTTCCCAAATTGTTTTCAATATATTTATCTGCATCCACTTTCAAGTGTTCTGCTTACTGAAAAATAGACCTTTTCCTTAGAAATGAAAATTACTAAAGAGCTTTTTCCAAACTAAAAAACCAAAAACCAGAAGAAACACAAATTGAGTTAGCTTATTTCATAACAGTGATCTCTATATCACATTTCAGTTAAAAAAAAATACTACAACTTTTTCCTCCTTTACTGTTCATTAACTTTTATGTTTACAGCAAACTGACCTTCTCGGAGAAGGAGTTTGTGAAGACTTTTTTTTGGTCGTTTTAGGAGACTTGGAGAGACTTCTACTCTTTGTTTTACGTCTTTCTCTGGAGGACCAATAAATTTAAGATCACCAAAGAAGAAAAATAATAAACTCAGCAGCTGGATAAAACCAGAAAGCTCTTAAAACGATCTGACAGAACTAAATAAATATTCCTGAATATAACATTATCTATGACCAATAATATATGAACCATATAAACAAAACAAAAAAAAATTATGTTTCAGTTTGATGGGAAAGGAGAGAATGGAAGTGAGAAGTAGGAAAAAAAAGTTCTGCCCTTCCTTTCAGATTTTAGTTTTATGCTTATCCTCACATGCTTGTACTTATATGTGATAACAATGGAAACACACTGTATTCACTAATCTTGTACTAAGTTTCTTCAGTCAGGAAAATAATACAATTGAATGAAAAGACAAATTAAGACAAAAGGCGTAAACTTGAGCAATACACACTTCAAAAATTAACATTGCAAGCTTAAGATCACTGGAATTCCAGTTCAGCATGACTGACATTTAATTCCTGAATACATAAACTAGCATTCATATTGGTTTAGTAGCAAGCAGTACAAAATGAATCTCAAGCTGTTGTCAAAATCAAAATGAAAATGTTAATATCAATTGTTTTCCTAGCAGTCCATGCTCAGCAAACCTATGCATTATTCTATAACACACTGAAGAGCTCTTAGTATTTTACAAAACAGCTGTTTTATACAGATGTATGAAATTTGATGAAGTTGCTGTTATGGAGTCTGATCTCAAATAGAACAGAACATTAAATAACTGGTTGCAAACATACTGAAGCACATGTTAAAATAAAGTAAAAATTGATCAAGTAAAAGCTTCATTTAACATAAACATACTACCTATCTGTCAAAGATGACTCTTTCCTATCACCTCTTCATAGGGCAGGAAAAGCAGACAGGAAGAACCAACAAAGACAACAGGGAAGTTAAAAACTAATTGTCAGGGCATTTTAAGACACAACACAAAAGTTACACTTATGTGTACCAGCTTTTGCAATTCCCACTGATTTTCTTTAATATTTAGGAAGGCCAAGAAAACAACAGTTATTAGATAAATTACAAAAGCATAAATTAAGATATACCTAGTATCACTATTTGGATTCATACTCTAATGGTATCATCTAGCTTGATCTCCTGATGCTGCACAGGACAAAAGTTCATAACTAATTTTTTTCAGCGAGTTCTTAAGTTTGATTAAATTTTTGGTAAACAAAGATATAAAGTGGCCTCAAAATCATGGAAAGAACCTCCACAATCATTGATCAGCTGTTAACTAGTTAACATGCACCTCATTTTGAACATCCTTACATTTATCATCACCATTTTTCAAATGGGGACATTGGAAATTAATATATTGTTCTGACAGTGTTCCCACTTGGTCTACATTGAGTAAATCCCCTTTATTTTGTTTTCCTGCATACATATCTGTGAGCAACCAAGTAAGCGCCCTAGTAATTATGTTTCAACTAGAAACCATTTATTCATTAAATCTAATTTTCAGTTTCTGCTTTTCATATTTCAATTTGAAGAACTACAGCTGTGTCTGACACCATTCCTACCTCTATGTTACATTTGTCTATAAAAAGATTTTTGTGTGCCTATTTCTATTCACACTCTTAAGGAACACTAATACAGCAAAATTTAAGGAAAAATAGTTTGAAAAATTTGATACTGATTTTGTGACTCTAAATCATACACATTCTTGTCTCAAAGGGAAAAATTCCACAGGGTAATGACATGAGCCAACTTCCTGTTGATTTAAATAAAGTTCACTAGAAGTCACTCCAAGATTTGCCTTAGACCAACATCAGGTCTAGCGGTGCTATAATTTTTTGAATTCTGAGACAGACAGAAGCTTTGAGGCAGAGACATTTCACACCACCTGTCCCCAACTAGCAGTACTTGGAAGAATGGTGGTAGTGTGGAATAAGACCCCCTCTACTCCACTCTCGTGAGTGTTGAGTAATACATTCTGTGCAAGTAGCTCAGTGCGCAGCTGCAGTGCGAGCTACAGATTAAACTCTGTGTGGTGGAAAATAGCGAGAGCCCCAGGAAGAGGCTGTGAACTGGCACTGACCTTTTGCACAACAAAGGGCACAGGGACCTGTAGCACCAGCCAGGTGATCGGACACTCAGAGACACAGCAGGAGCTGAGGACTCAGCAGGAAGACCCCAGACTATTGTGCAGATAGACTGGAAGGATATAAAAGCCCAGGGATTCAGTTGTTCAGGGTTCCTCCTTGAAGGCACCAGCTTGAGCTGTTTCTGTTACTGCACTATGAATAAATTAAGGAATCAGATGTCTGAGACTGCTATGGGAAACCTGGGGTTGAGCCAGTAACAAAATCATATGAGAGTGGGGTGTGTAAAAAACACAATAAACTTGCTTATCAACAACCTGGACAAAGGGACAGAATGTACCCTCAGTAAGTTTGCTGATAATACTAAACTGGGGGGAGTGGCTGATACACCTGAAGGCTGTGTTGCCATTCATCAGGACCTTGATAGGCTGGAGAGTTGGGCAGACAGAAACCTAATGAGGTTCAACAAGAGTAAGTGTAGGGTCCTGCACCTGGGGAGGAATAACCCCAAGGACCAGTATAGGCTGGGGCTGACCTACTAGAGAGCAGCTCTGTGGAGAAGGACCTGGAAGTCTTGGTGGATGACAAGTTGACCATGATCCAGCAGTATGCCCTTGTGGCCAGGAGGGTCAATGGTATGCTGGGGTGCATTGGGAAGAGTGTGGTCAGCAGGTCGAGGGAGGTGATCCTCCCCCTCTATTTGGCCCTACTGAGGTCACACCTGGAGTTGTGTGTCCAGTTCTGGGCTCCTCAGTACAAGAAAGACAAGGAGTTACTGGAGAGGGTTCAGTGGAGGGACACTAAGATGATGGGGGGGGGGGGTCAGGTCTGGAGCATCTCTCTTATGCAGAAACACTGTGGGAGATGGGCCTCTTTAGTCTAGAGAAAAGAAGACTCAAAGAGGATATCATCACTACATATAAATATCTCAAAGGTGGGTGACAAGAGAATGGTGCCAGACTCAGTGGTGCCCAGTGACAGAACCAGGAGCAATGGCCATGAACTAAAACACAAATAGTTCCATCTCAACATGAGGAAGAACTTCTTTATGTTGTGGGTGGCAGAGCACTGGAACAGGTTGCCCAGGGAGGTTGTGGATTCTCCCTCTCAGGAGACATTCAAAACTCACCTGGCCACATTTTTCTGTAACCTGCTCTAGGTGACACTGTGTTCCAGCGCAGTCTAGATCAATTCACAGCAGATTGTGGGGCTGTGTTTCCACCCCTGGGGCAGTTGGTTCCAGGTGTATTGGATTTCCCTCCAAGTGAAAGCAAACTGTGGCCTGCACTCTGCCGCCAAAGGGATTGAGAAAAATGCATTAGTGATATCAGTTGTGGCACCATTTGGCTGCTTTTGATTCCAGCTCATATTGAAGTTCCAACATGTCTGGAACGGCAGCACTCAGAGGTGGTGTGACTTCATTCAGGCCACGATACTCTACTATCAGCCTCCATTCCCCATTAGACTTTCACACTGGCCATATGAGGCTGTTAATGGGTGAGTGTGTTCTGCTGATCACTCCTTGGCTCTGGGTGGGAGTTTAAGAGTCTCAGTTGGTGCAATATTGCTGCCGATGCACTGTCCTGGTAGCAATTGGTATTTGCTGGTCTTCAACCTGCAGCAATCCCATGATGAAGGGATCTTCGGAGAGGTCAGGCAGGGTGGATAACTGTTTGATTTTTCTGTATTCACAGCTACACCAAAAGCCCACCAATACCCTTTTGGATCCTTGAAGTACCTTCTCCTGAGGTAGTTGATGCCAAAGATACAAGGCACCTCAGGGCCAGTCACAATGATATGCTTTTCCCATTTGTCCCGTTAAACTCACCTCAGCCTCTAATACAGAGAACTCCTGGCCTCCCCCTGTCCAGAGATGCAGATGGATTCCGCACTCTTCTGCCTTGATGGCATTAGTGTGCACTGTGCACCAGTATCTATTAAAGCTTTATACTTCTGGGGATCTGATGTGCCAGGCCATTAAATACACACAGTCCAGTATACCCGGTCATCCCTTTCGTCCTCCTGGCTGAAGGCAGGGACCCTCTGTTCCTGGTCAGAGTATTCACTGTCTGACCTTTGGGATGCCAGATCAGAAGTGTCCTCACCACGGTTAATGGAAGTGATTTCAGTTATTTTATGTCTGGGAGATCACTGATTGCCTTCTTTTCTTTCTGCAGCAATGACACGGAGTCATTTTGGATGACCCTTTCTTAACAGCTCTCTTCCCTCTCAGTTCACAGACATGGCCTTCCAGCTTAAAGGTGGGTTCACCATCCCACTTCCTCATACCCTCCCTCTGGTCACACAGAAAGAACCAGAGTTCACCACACTGCCTGAGCTTGGGACTTCCCTCTGACCAGAGCAGGAGAGGACAGATCTCTTGGGCTGCCCCTAAAAGCTGGGGTGCTAGCTTGTAGGCATGAGGAAGTACCCAGTGTTTCTTCTACATTTCAGAGCCAGGAGGATGCCATCTCTACAGTTGGTGTATCCATTTGTGGATAATACAATGATACCAAGCTGCTGGAATATGATGCAGGGGAACTTTGAACCACCTTCCTCCACATGGCCATTGTACAAGGGACATCCTCTGGATCTTTAGGGACTCTGTCACTTTTTAGATCACTATAGATTATTTCCAGCACTGCTACTTCTCTGTACTGGATACCTTTGTCTGTAGTGGTCCACTTTGCTGGGGAGCTCACAAGATCTTCCTTAAATGGATATCTTGCCCTCACGCTTGAGAGAAGCCATTTCCAGAGTCTGCAAATTTCTCCTTCCTTTCCAGTTCCTCTTTCAATTTCCTGATCCTTAGGAAGGGATCCCAGCTGTTTGGCTTCATGACCTTCTAACTACTGACTGTTGGCCCCATTATCCCAGCACAAAAGCAGCCAGGCAGAAATCTGCTCACCTTGCTGGCGGCTGTAATCTTTTTGCAAGTCTCAAAGTTCTGATGAGGTCAGGGACCAAGTTGTGGAGACCCTGGGGGGCATCCCCTGGGTTGGGGGGACATGGGGGGGGGGCATTAGGGGGGGGGGGGGGGGGGGTCAGGTCTGGAGCATCTCTCTTATGCAGAAACACTGTGGGAGATGGGCCTCTTTAGTCTAGAGAAAAGAAGACTCAAAGAGGATATCATCACTACATATAAATATCTCAAAGGTGGGTGACAAGAGAATGGTGCCAGACTCAGTGGTGCCCAGTGACAGAACCAGGAGCAATGGCCATGAACTAAAACACAAATAGTTCCATCTCAACATGAGGAAGAACTTCTTTATGTTGTGGGTGGCAGAGCACTGGAACAGGTTGCCCAGGGAGGTTGTGGATTCTCCCTCTCAGGAGACATTCAAAACTCACCTGGCCACATTTTTCTGTAACCTGCTCTAGGTGACACTGTGTTCCAGCGCAGTCTAGATCAATTCACAGCAGATTGTGGGGCTGTGTTTCCACCCCTGGGGCAGTTGGTTCCAGGTGTATTGGATTTCCCTCCAAGTGAAAGCAAACTGTGGCCTGCACTCTGCCGCCAAAGGGATTGAGAAAAATGCATTAGTGATATCAGTTGTGGCACCATTTGGCTGCTTTTGATTCCAGCTCATATTGAAGTTCCAACATGTCTGGAACGGCAGCACTCAGAGGTGGTGTGACTTCATTCAGGCCACGATACTCTACTATCAGCCTCCATTCCCCATTAGACTTTCACACTGGCCATATGAGGCTGTTAATGGGTGAGTGTGTTCTGCTGATCACTCCTTGGCTCTGGGTGGGAGTTTAAGAGTCTCAGTTGGTGCAATATTGCTGCCGATGCACTGTCCTGGTAGCAATTGGTATTTGCTGGTCTTCAACCTGCAGCAATCCCATGATGAAGGGATCTTCGGAGAGGTCAGGCAGGGTGGATAACTGTTTGATTTTTCTGTATTCACAGCTACACCAAAAGCCCACCAATACCCTTTTGGATCCTTGAAGTACCTTCTCCTGAGGTAGTTGATGCCAAAGATACAAGGCACCTCAGGGCCAGTCACAATGATATGCTTTTCCCATTTGTCCCGTTAAACTCACCTCAGCCTCTAATACAGAGAACTCCTGGCCTCCCCCTGTCCAGAGATGCAGATGGATTCCGCACTCTTCTGCCTTGATGGCATTAGTGTGCACTGTGCACCAGTATCTATTAAAGCTTTATACTTCTGGGGATCTGATGTGCCAGGCCATTAAATACACACAGTCCAGTATACCCGGTCATCCCTTTCGTCCTCCTGGCTGAAGGCAGGGACCCTCTGTTCCTGGTCAGAGTATTCACTGTCTGACCTTTGGGATGCCAGATCAGAAGTGTCCTCACCACGGTTAATGGAAGTGATTTCAGTTATTTTATGTCTGGGAGATCACTGATTGCCTTCTTTTCTTTCTGCAGCAATGACACGGAGTCATTTTGGATGACCCTTTCTTAACAGCTCTCATCCCTCTCAGTTCACAGACATGGCCTTCCAGCTTAAAGGTGGGTTCACCATCCCACTTCCTCATACCCTCCCTCTGGTCACACAGAAAGAACCAGAGTTCACCACACTGCCTGAGCTTGGGACTTCCCTCTGACCAGAGCAGGAGAGGACAGATCTCTTGGGCTGCCCCTAAAAGCTGGGGTGCTAGCTTGTAGGCATGAGGAAGTACCCAGTGTTTCTTCTACATTTCAGAGCCAGGAGGATGCCATCTCTACAGTTGGTGTATCCATTTGTGGATGTCTGACCTTTGGGATGCCAGATCAGAAGTGTCCTCACCACGGTTAATGGAAGTGATTTCAGTTATTTTATGTCTGGGAGATCACTGATTGCCTTCTTTTCTTTCTGCAGCAATGACACGGAGTCATTTTGGATGACCCTTTCTTAACAGCTCTCTTCCCTCTCAGTTCACAGACATGGCCTTCCAGCTTAAAGGTGGGTTCACCATCCCACTTCCTCATACCCTCCCTCTGGTCACACAGAAAGAACCAGAGTTCACCACACTGCCTGAGCTTGGGACTTCCCTCTGACCAGAGCAGGAGAGGACAGATCTCTTGGGCTGCCCCTAAAAGCTGGGGTGCTAGCTTGTAGGCATGAGGAAGTACCCAGTGTTTCTTCTACATTTCAGAGCCAGGAGGATGCCATCTCTACAGTTGGTGTATCCATTTGTGGATAATACAATGATACCAAGCTGCTGGAATATGATGCAGGGGAACTTTGAACCACCTTCCTCCACATGGCCATTGTACAAGGGACATCCTCTGGATCTTTAGGGACTCTGTCACTTTTTAGATCACTATAGATTATTTCCAGCACTGCTACTTCTCTGTACTGGATACCTTTGTCTGTAGTGGTCCACTTTGCTGGGGAGCTCACAAGATCTTCCTTAAATGGATATCTTGCCCTCACGCTTGAGAGAAGCCATTTCCAGAGTCTGCAAATTTCTCCTTCCTTTCCAGTTCCTCTTTCAATTTCCTGATCCTTAGGAAGGGATCCCAGCTGTTTGGCTTCATGACCTTCTAACTACTGACTGTTGGCCCCATTATCCCAGCACAAAAGCAGCCAGGCAGAAATCTGCTCACCTTGCTGGCGGCTGTAATCTTTTTGCAAGTCTCAAAGTTCTGATGAGGTCAGGGACCAAGTTGTGGAGACCCTGGGGGGCATCCCCTGGGTTGGGGGGACATAAGAAGCTTCCCTCAAAGCTGTTTGGCCCCACTGGCTCCTTTCCCTGTCCTTATGTCCCCGAGCCACTCCCTCCCTATTCCCTGATTGGCCCTCATCTTTGTACTGCCCCGAGACGAGGTTCACCCCCTACCCCCTGGGGACTGAGTAACCTAGACCATATACATGTGTGGGCTTTGGGAACTCTGAGCATCTCACTGCGTGGCTGAATTAAAGATCTGTGAATATTATGCAAAGGCCTTTGTAGTTCTTTACCCTGGATTTTACTAGCAGCAATTCAGGCTGCAACACCAAGTAACTTCAGTTTCCCGTTTGATTTGCCTCACTCCTTTCAATTTCTTTGTTGAAGGGCCTGCCTCTTGATCTAATCCCTCCTTTCCTACTGTTACTTCCTCTTCTTCTTCCTCCCTTACTAATTGATAGTATGGGCCTGCAACTTGCCTTGTCCATTTTTTTGTTTTCGCTACAGGGGCAATTACTGTAGTTGCTGTAGTTTGAGTCCTTGTCTCAGCCATAGTGTCCTCAAATGCAGTTTGGATTCCTGCATCAACTATAGTCCTGTGACAGTATTGAACGGTGGCTCGGTAGGCACAGGCCAGGCTCTTGTACAGGGCAAGAAGCTGCTGGTATTCATTGGGGTAAACAAGGCACCCTTCTTTCAGTTGACAGGTCAGTTTATTAGGGTTGTTTACCTGTTTGGGTGTAAAGTCCCAGGCAATGGAAGGTGATAACTACCCTAGGAACCTGACCAAATTTTTCCACAGGGCAGATTTTCAATAGCTCTTCACATAAAGGTTGTTTTCTCTTATACCAGGATGACAGATTGCATGAATTCCATAGTGTACCAACAGTATTAGCTAATATTATTAATAGTATTAAACAGCTTACATAAGGATGAGCAAAGACCATGGAAGTCTGCAGTACAAAATCATTCACATCCACCCTGGGCAGGGAGAAGGAGCTGTATTCACTCATCATTGTTTGTCTTAACATGTTCCCAAACTCAGCAAAACAGAGTGATAAGCAGCGCAGTTGACAAACGCCATGTCCTGCATAGGAGCTTACTACTTGATAACTACTATTTATCATTTACTATAGCATGCAATATATATATATATATGTATAACTGCCTTTATCTTATCCCACATTTGGGCACCAAAAGGACTAGTGGTTTAACCTTGGCTGGGTGCCAGGTGTCCAGTAAGCTGCTCTATCACTCCCCAGTGGGACAGGGGAGAAAATAAGATGGAAAACAACTAGTAGGTTAAGATAAGGCCATTTACTAAAGCAAAGGAAAAAAAATAAACAAAAGTTTATGCATGCATAAGGAAAGGGGAAAGTTAATCTCTACTTCTCATCAGCGAGAGATGTTCAGACACTTCCCGGGAAGCAGGGCTTCAGCACGAGTAGTGGTTGCTCTGGAAAGCAAACGTAGAATAACGAATGCCCCCTGTTCCTCCTCTCTCCCTTAGCTTTTATATCTGAGCTGACGTCATATGGTATGTAATATCCCTTTGGTTAATTTGGGTCAGCTGGCCTGGTTGTGTCCCCTCCCAGGATCTTGCCCACTCCCAGCCCCTTGATGGGGGGAAGGAATGTTAGACGGACAGTGCTTCTCAGCAGTAGCCAAAACACTGGTGTGTTATCAATATGCTTCCAGCTACCAATGCTAAGCACATCAATGTGAGGGCTGCTAAGGAAAAATGAACTCTATCTCAGTCAGATCCAATACAACCTGCTTTGGCAGAAGGGTTGGACTAGATGATCTCCAGAGATCCCTCCCAACCCTAACGAGTCTGTGATTTTGTGTAGGGAGTCAAGCGGGGCATCCATAAGCATTTGTTATATCAGGTACGGAGCCACTGATCACAATGTTGCTTGGTCTGTTCACATGGTTGTGGTACCTCGGCTGTGGAAAGACTGTCCAAGACAGCAGACAGATTTGAAAGACTCGAGAGAGTTAGAGAGGAAATGTCCCATGCCCCACCAGTATGGACCAGAGTCTGCTATTGGGAGCAAGCACCCCCATACTTGAGAGAGAGGGTACACACCACAAGGTAACCTGTGGTTTTATCTGTGTGCCCATGGAGAGGACATGAGGAAATGGGATGGAAAACCCACCTCTGTCCTAGCAGCATGTGTATGTGAGTTGAGAGGAAGGATAACCACTGCAGGAAATTCTTCAAGGATAAATGTAGCTCCAGTTTCCAGTGAGCAAGTCCTCAGACAGAATAAAAGGGATGATGTTACTTCTGATACTCTTGAAGGGACCTCCAGGTCATCTTTACCATAAGTGAGCAATGAGTACTATGACCAGAATTAGAGGGGCCTTGCCTCCAGCCAGGTGGAGGAAAGGGACAATCGGATCTATTAGACTGTGACCATCCGATGGCCTGGCACATCAGACCCACAAGGGTATAAGGCATTAGTTGACATTGGTGCACAGTGCACCCTGATGCCATCAAAATATTTAGGGGCAGAATCTATCTCTATTTCTGGGTTGACAGAGGGATCCCAACAGCTGACTGTACTGGAAACTGAAGTGAGCTTGATACAGAGCAATTGGCAAAAACACCCCATTGTGACTGATCCAGAGGCCCCATGCATCCCTCACACAGATTACCTGAGGAGAGGGTATTTCAAGGACCCAAAAGGGCATCACTGTGATTTTGGGATACATGCTGTGGAGACAGTGGAAATTAAACAACTGAATACCTTGCCTAGTCTCTCATAGAACCCTTCTGCTGTGGGACTGATGAGGGTTGAAGAACAACAGGTACTGATCCCTACCACAACAGTGCACCGTCAGCAATACCGCACTAACTGGGACACCATGGCCCCTGTCTGTGAGATGAGTTGTGAACTGGAGACTCAGGGAGTTGTCAGCAAGACTTACTCACACTTTAATAGTCCTCTATGGCCAGTGCATAAGTCCAGTGGA
This sequence comes from Pyrgilauda ruficollis, assembly GCF_017590135.1. NCBI lineage: Eukaryota > Metazoa > Chordata > Aves > Passeriformes > Passeridae > Pyrgilauda > Pyrgilauda ruficollis. The sequence continues at coordinate 84,778 of NW_024524767.1, read as the reverse complement.
GAGTGAAGACTGACAGACTATTGTGGCCTGAACGAAGTCACACCACTGCTGAGTGCTGCTGTGCCGGACATACTGGGACTTCAGTATAAACTGGCCTCCAAGGCAGCAAAGTGGTGCCACCATCATTACTAATGTGCTTCTCTCCATTCCTCTGGCAGCAGAGTGCAGGCCACAGTTTGCATTCACCTGGAAGGGTGTCCAGTACACCTGAAATCAATTGCCCCAGGGGTGGAAACATAGCCCTTCCATTTGTCATGGACTGATCCAGACTGCACTGCAAAAGGGTGAGGCTCCAGAACACTTGTAACACATTGATGATGTCATCATGTGGGGCAACACAGCAGAAGTTTTTGAGAAGGGGGTGAGGTATTCCAGATTCTGCTGAAGTCCAGTTTTGCCATAAAGCAGAGTAAGGCCAAGGGACCTGCTCAGGAGATTCAGTTTTAACGAATAAAATGGTAAGATGGACATCATCAGACTCCAATGGATGTGGTCAACAAAATAGCAGCTCTGTTCCCACCAACCAGCTTTCCTAGGCACTGTGGGTTTTTGGAGGATGCATATTCCAGAATATAGTCAGACTGTAAGTCCTCTCCCTTCCTGCTGATAAGTTGGGTGCTGAACAACAAGAAGCTTTTGAACAAATTAAACAGAAGATTGTTCATGCAGTAGCCCTTGGGCCAGTCAGGACAGGACAAGATGTGAAAAATGTGCTCTACACTGCATCTGGGAATATTGGTCTTTCCTGGACCCTCTAGCAAAAAGTACACAAGAAGACTCGAGGATGACTCCTAGGGTTCTGGAGTCAAGGACACAAAGGATCCAAGGCCTGTTACACCTCAACTGCAAAAATGATACTTATAAAGGGGTTGGAGCTGCTTCAGAAGTGATTGACACTGAAGCACAGCTCCTCCTGGCACCCTGACTGCCAGTGCTAGGCTGGATGCTCAAAGGGAAAGTCCCTGCAACACATCATGCCAATGATACTACCTGGAGTAAGCGGATTGCTTTGATCACACAGTGAGCTCGAATAGGAAACCCCAATCACCCAGGGATCTTGGAAGTCATCGTGAACTGGCCCAAAGGCGAAAATTTCAGACTATCATCAGAAAAGGAGGAGAAGGTAAAATGTGCAGAGGTGGCCCCACCATATAATCAGCTGCCAGAAAATGAAAAGCAATACACTCTCTTTAATGATGGTTCCTGCCATATTGCAGGCATACATTGAAAATAGAAAGCTACCATATGGAGTCCTATGCATCGAGTCGTGGAAGCTATTGAGGGACAAGGTGGATCAAGTCAGGTTGCAGATGTGAAAGACATCCAGCTAGCTTTAGATATCACTGAATAAGAGAAATGGCCAGCATTCTACCTCTGCACTGATTTGTGGATGGTAGGAAATTGTTGGAATGTTGGGGGACACAAGACAGATGATGGACTTTGGACCTGGTTAACATAAGAGATTTGATAACAGGATGCCTCGGCAAAAGCAAACGGAACTTTGAAAATTAGACCTAGATTGCAAGAAGATTAAATCAGACAGGTTGACCGGAAAAAGAAAATCCCATTAAACTCTGCAATCAAGACATGTTGTTATATGCATAAGTTTGTGTATGTGATTTTAACCTAATCATTGTAGTACACATTACTAGTCTCCCTAAAATAGTATATAAGCGCTTGTATCCCACAATAAAATCAGATTCTGATCACCGAGTCAGTCTCCCCATCTCTCTCCATTGCCGACAGGAAATGTTCTGTGGGGGTGGCTGGATCAATGGAAAAAGACCAATTGTCAGCAGAGAGGTAAACCTGTCTGGGTTGCAGAATTGTGGTAAGACACTGCTGCCTGGATAGAGCAGTAAATGTACATCATATAGATGCACACATACCCAAGAGTAAGGCTATGGAAGAACATTGCAACAATGGACAGGTGGATCAGGCTGCCAAGATTAAAGCATCTCAGGTGGATCTGGACTGGCAGCATAAGGGTGAATTATTTCTGGCTTGATGGGTCCATAACACCTCAGGTCATCAGGGAAGAGATGCAACATACAGATGAGCTTGTGACTGAGGGGTGGACTTAACCATGGACACTACCTCCCAGGTTATCCATAACTATGAAACACGAGCTGTGATCAAGCAGGCCAAGCGGGTAAAGCCCCTGATGGACAATGGTCAAAATATAAATATGGGAAATATGGGGAGGCCTGGCAGACTGATTACATCACACTCCCACAGACCCATCAAGGCATGCACTACATGCTTACAATGGTGGAAACAGCCATTGGATGGCTGGAGACGTACTCTGTGCCTTACGCCACTGCCCGGAACACTATCTTGGACGTTGAAAAGCAAGTCCTGTGGTGACATGGCACCTCAGATAGAATTGAGTCAGATGACGGGACTCATTTGAAAAATAGCCTCATAGACACCTTGGTCAGAGAGTATGGTATTGAGTGGGTGTATCATATTCCCTATCGTGCACCAGCTTCTCGGAAAATTGAATGGTGCAATGGACTGTTAAAAACCACATTGAAAGCAATGGGTGATGGGACCTTCAAATATTGGGATCTACATCTAGTAAAGGCCACCTGGTTAGTTAATACCCAAGGCTCTACCAATCAAGCTGGCCCTGCCCAATCAAAACCTCCAGATACTGTATAAGGGGTTAAAGTTCCTGTGGTCCATATGAGGAATGTGTTAGAGAAAACAGTTTGGATTAGTCTTCCCTCAAGCAAAGGCAAAACCATCCATGGGATTGGTTTTGCTCAAGGATCTGGGTGTACCTTGTGGGTAATGCAGAAGGATGGAGAAACACGATGTGTACCTCAAGGGGATTTGATTTTTGGATGAGAACAGTTGGTAATGTTGAATTGTATAATACTGGTTGCTGAATGACACTTCTACTGTATGCCATAACTACCATGGACAATGAGGATGGACTGCTCCAGATACACCAGTTGTGAGTTCCTGATGCAACTTGCAATCAGCCAACAGCACACCAGCCCTCCTGCCCTAGAAGACATCTAGGATGGATAGAACCCACAGTCACGGACTAAATTAACTTAACAGACATCTTGGAGGGATGGCCATTGACTATGGCAATGATATTCATGCTTGTGTATATTTTATATATATATATATAATATATATAATATATTATATATATAAAATATATATATATGTGTATGTATATAGTTAGAAGGTGAGTATATGGTATAGATTAAGGGGTGGATAATGTCCTGGTTCCAGCCAGGATAGGGTTAATTTCTGCTGTAGCCAGTAAAGCCAGTTAGTTTATACCACCTCATTGCCAGGGGTGGGGGAAGGAGGTCTCTTTTGGGGATATCATGGTGGAGGTTCCCCTATTACTGGGTTCCACGGTGAGTAATGGGAGTCATTCAGTGAATCATGTCCTCTTTCTTGTACATTGCTATTAGTACTGTTGCTGTTGCTGTTACTGTTAGTTTTCTTATCTCATTGATGTTTCCAGTAAACTGTTCTTATCTTGATGCATGATCTTTGCCTTTTGTGCTTTCAGTTCTCCTCTCAGCTTGCTGCAGAAGGGAGGGGGAGAGGGGAGTGAGGAAGTGGCATGTGGTTTGGAGTGTTTCAGTGGAAACACTAAATTGGGAAATACCATTCCTAAACCATGACAGAGGGGACACAACTAGGACAGCTGACCTGAATTGACCAAAGGGATATTTCATATCATATGATGTCAGCTCAGATATAAAAGCTAAGAAAATGGGGAAGAAGGGGGAACATTCCTTATTTACAATGTTTACCTTTGTGGAAAGATGTCTGGGGATAAAATTAGAGGAAACTGAGAAGTTATATTCACATCCTGACAGAAGTTATAAACAGTATGGAAATTATAGGCTAAAATACAGTTGCCACTCCCTGGATAGAATGCGGTTGGCATGCTCAAGACCTATTCTATGATAATTCCCCACACCCACAATCTGCAACCAGAGCACCTGCTAAAGGGGATGGAATGGAGGGTGGAACCGAGTGGGCACACTGCAGCCAGGCTCTGTTGAAATCCTTACAGGGAGGGGAACTCAATGATACTTTGCAGCTGATAAACCAAGTAGCACCTGTCAACCAGGGGAGATAGGAAAAGATGTCCTGCTGCTGAGCCATCAACTGTGTTGAAATTGCTCTCCTCAGATGAACTTGCTTCATTATAGCCTAATTGTAATATTAATGCATACCGCCATCCCACAGCTACCCACCTGCAAGGTGCCACCACACCTCACTGGGCATGTGCTCTATATTTTTTTTACTGTATCTTTCAAAGCAAAGCAACAGAATTTTACACCAAGCAGTAATAAAGGTATGTATGACTAGAGTCACTCAAGCTCCACCTAAACATAAAGAAATAATATAAAAGTAAGTGGAGAATGGGAGAAAAGTTAGGGAAGACTCCATTGTAACTGTTGGGATCAGTCAACAGGCTGAACCTGTCTTTTTCCCCATAGGGATGCCTATTGGGTAAGAACCGTACTCTGCATGCTGAATACATTTAATGGGGATGAGACCCTGTCTGTGTACTGCTTTGAATACATCTTTGCAGTCAGATACCATCACTGACAATCCTTGAACCTTAACCTGTCACAATTTTATATTAAGTGTTATTCCATAAACTGTTAGTGTGAGTCCTTCACGGGCACTGACAGTGGATAACATACTCAAATAAAGCTGAAGACTTGCTGAGGGGTCTCCCTTATGTTGTTGGTGTGTTTCCCTCACTAAGTCAGTTGAGTCACCCTCCAATCCAGTTGGACTGTTCAGTGAAGGGTCCCCCTAACAGGATGCTGACAGACTGGTTGAGCACAGGGGTCTCGGCTTTCCTGGGGCACTTACAGACAAATTAAATACTAAGCTTTCTCACACCAAGGGTTGAGGAAATCTCCCCTTTTAACGTGACAGACTTCCAGAGCAACTGCTACACATGCCTTGCTTCCCAGGAATTGGCTGGATGGTGTTATGGATATGATGGTAATTCGTGCTGATAGAATATGATTGTTAGAATAATATAATATAAAGCCTTAAAATCACACCAGCAAGGGAGAAGGGGATTGCTTCACAGGGTGACAAAAACTGCAGCTGGCAGTATTGTTTACCAGACATACCTAGGAATAGTCCATTGGGATGGATGTTAGAACACTGGGAGGAGTGCCTGACAAGGCGGAGGAGGTCAAGGGAACGAATTATTTACTATTGCATGGAGAAATGGGCGAACGCGGAGGTTAAGAAATATCTATTGTGGCCCATGTTTGGCACCTTTGAAAAGGAAACATGCTGGGCCTTGGATGAGTTAGTGTCTGAGGAGACCGGGCCAACAAGTGAAGAAAGGGAGTACACCCAACTCTGGGAATATGCCAGTACGGGACTTTTTCCGGTTAAAACCTACAGAAACCAGACGAACCCTGGTGAGACATGGGAACCCTTGGACAATCTCCCACCCCCTTACCCGACACCGCAAGACCCTCTCCCTCTCCCCGTGCCAGTAAATCCTGCACACCAGCCTGTGTTACCACAAGCACCGCCAATGGAAGCCTTACCTATACAAGGACAGGCTTCGGTGATGCAGCACTCACAAGAACCGTCCCTGCCCCCTCCTCCCTCACAGCAGATAGAGAACACAAGGCACACCCTTCCCACAGGTGGGAGCGGATCCCCGCCTGCTAGCAGGACAAGACACCAGACCCAAAAGGTAAACTTAGATGATAGTGAGGACGAGGAAGGTCAACAAAATCTTTTTCCACTAAGGGAGGTTCCAACAGCTCCGGGAGTTATTGGGTACGTAAACGTGCCAAAAAACTCTGGGGATGTGTGAGCATTCAAAAAGGAAATGGGGAAGATAATGGATGATCCGTTGGGGGTGGCGGAGAGACTGGATGAATTCCTGGGGAACAGCATATATTCCTACGATGACATCAGCGCTATCCTGAGGTCGCTGTTCAATGTGGAGGAAAGGGAAATTATAAGGTCAGCTGCAATAAAGGACTGGGAGCATAGAAATCCTCAAGGGGGGAGTGGTGAAGACAAATGGCCTAACCAGAGACCTTCGTGGAATGCGCAGATGGAGGAAGACAGATGTAAAATGATAGAATTGAGAAATATGGTTATACAAGGTATTAGGGGGGCAGTTCCAAAGGGACAAAATCTGAGTAAAGCACTAGGGGAGTGCCAGGGAAGGGATGAAACTCCCACTGAGTGGCTGGAGAGACTAAGGAGAAGCCTCCAGATGTACTCAGGGATAGATACTGACTCCCCAGTGGGAGCAATCATGTTGAAGACCCAGTTTGTGGCAAAATCATGGGAAGATATAAGGCGGAAACTAGAAAAGATGGAGAATTGGCAGGAGAAGACGCTACAGGAATTACTGAGGGAAGCTCAGAGGGTTTACATGAGAAGGGAGGACGAAAAGCAAAAGGCACAGGCAAAGGTCTTGGTGGCGGCGGTAAGGGAAGCTCAGAAACACGAGAGGGATTTGAACACAGATAAGATGGGTCAGGCACACAAACCTCAAGGGAAACCTAACCACTCCCAAAAGAAACCCACGAATAGGCAGGGGGATGGACTTTAGTGCTACTACTGTAAGCAAAGAGGTCACTTTAAGAGGGAATGTAAAAAGAGACTGAGGGATGAAAGGATCTTTCAGGAGGATTAGAGGTGTCAGGGGCTTTTTAATTTGGGGTCCATAACACCCAGAGAGCCCTTGATAAAATTAAAAATAGGACCCCAGAAAGAAGAATTGGTATTCTTGGTTGATTCGGGAGCCGAGCACAGCACTGTTCAACAATTACCTTGTGGATGCTTTAAAAGCAAAGATTCCATGATGGTCATCAGAGCAAAAGGTGAACCCTTTAAGGTACCAGTTATAAAAGATGTAGAAATAGAGTCTGAAACTAAAATCTGTTTGGGAAATATCCTGTTGGTAGAAGAAACAGATTATAATTTGCTGGAAAGGGATTTAATGGTGAATTTGGGGATTAGCCTGATTGCTCAGGACTCACAGCTTATGGTAAGTTTGTATCAACTAACTACAGAGGACGAGGGAAAAATCAGTCCTAAGGTTTGGCATTCAAAGGGAGAAGCGGGAAAATTAGAAATTGAACTATTTGTGGACGTGAGTAACCATACTGACCACGGAGTGCTAACTCAGGAGTGGGCAGGGTCAAAGAAACCTGTGGGGTATGTGGGGTATGTATCAAAACTACTGGATCCTGCTAGCCGGGGGTGGCCTACATGTTTGCAAGCCATTGTGGCAGTGGCTGTTTTGGTGGAAGAGGCTAAGAAAATAACCTTTGGGGCACCTTTAGTTGTTTTTACTCCTCATAATGTGAGGAGCATTTTACAGCAAAAAGCAGAGGCGATTGCGGTCGTTCATGTAAAAAGACACCAGGCGGGAGTACAGTTTCAGACCCAAGGGAGCAACTTAGCTGATAAGGAGGCTAAAAACGCAGCACTGCTACAGGTAAGCACCCCAGAAGTTGAAAGAGGAGAGGTACAAGAATATCCCTCACGACCCTCTCAAAAAGAGATCGAGGGGTACGAGAAAATCGGGGGGAGACTAGAAGAAGGTAAGTGGAAATTACCACTGCCTTTGATTGTTGGCAGTCAGGACTGTATATCGGTCACAAATAAATTTTATCATTTTATTTTTATTAAAATTGGCTGGATCAATTTTTACCTATAACAATGGGAAGTAGAGAATTAACATTTTTTTTTTGTCTTTGCTCGTGCACATACCAACTTTCACTTTTGCTTTAGTAAACTGCCTTGTCTCAACCTATCAGTTGTTCTTAATCTTATTCTCTCTCCCTGTCCAGCTGAGAAAGAGGAGTGACAGAGCACCTTGGTGGGCACATGGCATCCAGCCAAGGTCAACCTACCACACCCATAATGGTAATTGGTGAGTGATCTCTCCCCTTTCTTATGTCAACTCATGGTATTTTTCTCTCCCATCCAGTTGAGGAGAAGGAGCAATAGAGTTGCTTAGTGAGCACCTGGCTTTCAACCTAGGTCAGTCCAGCACGATTAATTATCTAATTCAAGACTCCTGATACATACATGCAGAAATCGTTGTTTCCAAAGCTAACAGAACTACCTCTACTCTGTGCAAGTAGTCAATCCATGAAATAATGTTAACAATGCATTAAAATAGGAAGCTGTATATGTTTAAAGAAGCCACAATATTTTGCCCATAAACCTCCAGAACAGCATGGACATTTCATATAACCCAAACAGAATGTTCAGAAACCATTACAGTTTTTTCTGCATTATATGAACCATAAACTCTTGAATTTTGAGGGCTATGAAAATTTTGCTTTTGTCCAGGGAAGTGATTATTATATGTAGAACTTTTCCCAATTCATCCAGCATTTCATTCTCTCAAGGTAACATAAAATTTTCTATCTAAATTTGTCACATGATGTTATTGAACTCCATAATTGCTGAAGTATCTGGAAAGCTTCTGAACTTAAGTTAGCTGCTATGCTTTTGAATATGCTTGAGTTAGTCCAGTTACAGAGCTTAAAATCAATCTCACAGTCTCCTTTTGCTAGATTGAATTTACCCAGACTTCCACTCAGTTTACCCTCCCTCACAGGCAAAAACAACAGCTAGATTAACCTTGACTGCTTTCCTGTTTACTATCAGCATGGTTAAGAAGTGTTAATTTTTACTTGCATCTGGACATTTAATCAACTAAACAAGGCATCCTTATTTTTCAACTGAGATACATACATTCACTTTCTGAATGGTTAGTCAGCCAAATAACATGCTTGCTTCCTGCTCTTCAGCCATCCAGCCAAGAAAATTCATTGCTCGCCATCCTTAAGGTGGCCCAGTGGCAAATACTACCATCCAACTGTTCATAAGCCAAACAAATTCCATTACAGACCAACACTGTAGAGTATGTAAGTAATGAAGAAACTATGTACCAGTGACTCAAACTTTCATTAGGACAAAGATGGTGTTTAATGTCCCTCTATCATAAGTTTTGGATGGCTCCAGCACAGTGAAAAGGCATAAGAACCATCTACTTACTGTCCTCAAGGACTATACTATACAGTAATGTGAAAGGCAAGTATCAGTTGCCCAACAATAAACTATTTTCCATCAAGCATCATATAGAGCTCTTTGGAATAGATTTTATTTTATAGGGAAATCTAAAAAACAGAAAGAATACAAATTGAATTGGTAAGTGGCATGTTGATACCGATACATAAAAATTAGGATGTGCATTTTACATGGTGCATCACTGTACTGACAAGTCCAAAAAAGCATTAAAAAATTCTAAACAAACCTGCTGGAGCTACGAGATCTTCTTGAAGAGCTATAGCTTCTTGGGGGTGTTCTGGATCTCTTCTCTTTCTTTTTTTTATCATCTCTCTCTTTTTCTCTTTCTTGCTCCTTCTTCTCTTTCTTCTCATCTTTCTCCTTTTCTTTGTCCCCTTTTTCCCTTCTGTCCTTATCGCCCTCCTTGTCCTTAATCTTCTCTCTATCCTTTTCCCCCTCTTTCATAACATCATATTTTTCCTTGTTCTGGTCTACCTCTTCTCTGTCTTTTTCCTTCTCCTCCTTGTTCTTTTCCCTGTCCTTGTCCCTGTCTCTATCCCTATCCTTGCCTCTAACTCTCTCTCGATCTTTATGCCGTTCTTTCTCCTGGTCCTTCTCCTTGTCCTTATCCCTGTGTCTCTCTTTATCTCGCTCTCTTTCCTTTTCTTTGTCCCAGTTTCTCTCCTTCTCTTTGTCTTGGTCTCTCTCGTTTTCTTTGGCCTTTTCTTTTTCCTTGACTTTTTCTTTGTCTCTTTTTTTGTCCCTGTGAAAAACCAAACACAAATCCATTAATTAATATTTGAACTTTCCAATAAAAATTACAACTAACTCTTTAGCATACATTAATTGTTCAAGACAAAATACACGTTTCTGTTGAAAAATAGTAATTATTCAAAATTTTCATTTGTCACCCCTGTTCACCATGTGGGAGAGGCTATATAGATAGCAAAAATTTGGAAACCAAACTGGGAAAGAGGGGACAAAAATCAAATCAAACTGTGATCGTCAAAGTGACATCATTACACTTTGAAAGAATGTCTTTTCACCTCACAGCTACGTTACCATACATACATAAATTTTCTACATTTTATCAGGAGTGAGACAAACTCTACAAATTGTAAGCTCATTCTTTACTAAATAGGTGTACATGTAAAATGGACTGCAGATTAACCACACCCATGTGAATAATGACAGCTGACTGGACTGAAGTCTTTATTCTATGGTGTTCTCTCACATAAATATCTTTTAACTGCTTGGAAATCCAACATCAATTAATACACAAAAACAAAAAAAAAACTGTGAAAAAATTTCACCACATTCCCTCAAAAGGTAAATGTAAGGTAAAAACTCAACCAAGACGATTCAACTATCTGTAATGCCATTATGAATTAGAAAATTATCGAAAAATCAGTAAGACCATAAAAACAGAAGCAAGGTAACAGAACAAGTCAGCTTCTTTGTGATAGGGAGAATGATACATGTTTATAAAAACAGTGAGAAAAATTCCACTGGATGTTCTAGTAGACAAGCCAAATAAAAATTAATTAATCATAAAATTATAGAATATGCTGAGTTGGAAGAGATCCTCAAGGATTATCAAAATCCAGCTCCTGGCCCTGCACAGCACCATCCCCAAGAACCACACCATGTGCCTGAGAGCATTGTCCAAATGCTTCTTGAACTCAGTCAGGCTTGGGGCTGTGACCAATTCCTACAGTCCATTTTATCATCTGCACGCCTGCCATCACCACGAGAGATGTATCTGAACTCGTGCCACAGTGCCCCCTGCAGCCGCGAGGGAATCCTCGCACCTGCCCCGCCCAGCCAGGAGCCAACAGCATCCCTGCTGGCTGTGACCATAACTACACCAAAGGGGAAAGTGCTTGACAGCCGAGAGAAGGCTGTTACTGGGTTTCTGGTTTTGTTTGTTGTTGCTGCCATAGTTATTGTTGTTTGTTTGCCTTGTTATACATATACATACTAGTAAAGAACTGTTATTTCTTTTCCCATATCTTTGCCTGAAAGCCCCTTAATTTCAAAGTTATAATAATTTGGAGGGAAGAGAGTCAACTTTTCCATTCTAAGGGAGGTTCCCACCTACTTTGGTAGACACCTGTCTTTCAAACCAAGACACTGAAACACTACATTTTGGTAAAGGATTATTTGGAAGCATGAGACCCCCAAACCATCTTTCTAACAAAGGAGACACATGACTCCTAGACCTGCCTCTAGGATATTTATACACACAGCCCCCACCTTTTTTCATTGGAACAAGTGTTTGGCTACTAATAAATAGTAGGCTTGTTTCATGGTCTGTGACCTGAAGACTTTGGTTCCCATCAAGTTTTGGGAAATACCTCTTTGGATGTCTCACATACGAAATGTAAGATCATTAAGATGAAACAGCACACAGTCCCAGCAATAGCAAAGGGTTTCACAACGACCCAAGAAGCACCTTCTAGTAATTTATCACAGAGATTTCATTGGATTTGGTCCTTCCAGTGAGCAGATATCTCAAGAAGCCCCAGACAGCAACAGAGTCAAAAGGATCTATCAATTAAGCCCAGCTATGTAGCCTACCTCCTAACTGTTCCCACTGAGGTCCACAGATCTGCAGTTTTATTTCCCACAAAACTTTTCTCCTCAGAAAACAACTGGAAAACCTAAGTATGAAGCTCCCTTTAAATGAGTCAGGGGAATTAAAGAGATGAAACAGAAAGAAAAGTACCAAGGCTTCTGTTCATTAAGCTACTTTTACAGTCACTTTTGTTTTGTGAATATTCACTATTTTACCCCTCAGAAAGTTACATTATCATCCAAGGAGATAAAGGAATTATTTTGTTGGAATTTCACAGTTCAATAATTAGATAATCAGACTTAAAAATTAATGGACTAGGCAAAATAAAGGTGTATTGGATGCTGAAATGTAAATATGTTACATAATAGACATATACATTTGTGCTTACAGTAGTGTATGGCCAATATGAAATAGCCAAAGGCAAAAAAAAATATCTCATGTTGGAGTGGGTCTGGTTGGGATGGACAGCAGAATGGCCCCACTGGCTTATTCAGAAAACATTAACCTTAGGCCATGGGAAACATCTTGTTAAGTTAGGGCGAGCAGCATGGAATGAGCATGGAATGATGGGAATACTTATGCAAAGTAAGCCATTCCATATAAGGCCATGTCCTGAACCCCACCCTCTGACTGATTTACTACAGTTTCCTTATTTAGTCATGTTTTGTTCTCTACCCTGGTTAGATCCTGTCCCCTCAGCCCTGCCCCTCAGATAAAATTCTGTTTGCCCCATTGTTAGGTCTTTGGATCCTGCCCCTTGTACTGTGCACAGCTTCTCCACATTTGTTATTTACGTGTGTTATTAAAGGTTCTTATTTTCCAGGCAAATCCATTGCACTCGTCCTTTTATTTATTACCATGCTCCTGGCTGACCTGGTCCCGGGGTCACACGCACCGGCATGACAATCTCGTGCACAAAAGTTTTATACATGTTCTTAGAATGCAGGATCAAGCTCAGCTTGAATCCAAAGTATAACTGCTGACAAGGTTGAAGAAGCATCATTCACATTTTTGTAGCACAGGCTACACAGAACATACCTAATTCATTGGTTAAAATCTGACAATTAAGTTACCTACTTTCAGTCAGCTTGATGTTGGTATAAATGCAGACTAGACTGGTATCAAAGTTTAGATACCTCAGGGTTGTGGTTTAACCCCTGAAGGCACCATATGAACTACTATGAAAAAAATTAACTATATCACAGACAAAAGCTGTACACTGAACACAAAAAAACCTTACTTTCTATTCTTTTGTTTCACAAAAAAAGCCTTGGGACAGGCTAAAGCATTTAGAGATTGCTTCCTTTGCCATCACCTAAAAGGTTTGTTAAGATTTTTTTCAAAATCGTTGTACTATGAGTTAAGATGAACAGTATAATTTCTAAGGAATGGAACTCACCAAGAATGAGAGCGACTTCTTGATCTCCACCTTTCCCTAGATCTAGACCGTTTTTTCAGGGGACTTCTGGATCTTCGTCTGTCCTTTTGTCTTGACAGTGATCTGTTGCCAGATCTACTTCTATATGAATAATGCCAGAAGAAAAATAATATTGAAACTTCATAAAAATTAGGTCAACCAAGAAGGGAAAAAACCCCACATAAATCTTGCCTCACTACATAAAATTATATAGTTACACCTCAGTAATAGACTGCCAATCAACATTTTTGTAAAAATGGATACTTTAAGCTTCACCAGGTGCATATGCTCTCCTTTGAAACAATGCACCATTTAAGTAATACTCATGTACTCCTGGTAACATCGGATGACAGCAGAGACAACACCTACGTGCTGTGTGACCAGGTGGATGATCTGCTCTGCCTGGTGGCAGAACTTAAAGAGGAAGTGGAGAGGCTGAAGAGTATCAGGGAGTGTGAGAGAGAAATACATTGGTGGAGTCACACCCTTCCACCCCTGAAAAAAATGCAGTGGACGGAAGCTCAGCAAGAGTCGGAGAAGCCCTGACCCTCTCACCATCAGGCAGAAGGAGACCTAAAAAAATGGGGGGGAATGGAAACAGGTCTCTACTCAGGAGGTAGGAGAATCCCATTCCGGCCTCCCTCTCATTCCCAGGTGCCCTTACAGAATAGGTATGAAGCTCTTGAACTCAAGGATCAGGCAGATGATAGTGGAGATGAAGAACTACCTAGAGGGCTGACCAGAACAAGTCAGTCAACCAGACGGATCCCAACTATGGGTGTTACGAAAGAAAGAAGGGTAACTGTAGTGGGTGACTCCTTTCTGAAGGGAACCAAGGACCTGGTATGCCAACTGGACCCATCTCACAGGGAAGTCTGCTGCCTCCCTGGGGCCCGGGTAAAGGATATTACCAGAAGACTCCTTGGACTGATTCAGCCCTCTGATTATTCCCCACTGCTGGCTGCCCAGGTTGGCAGCGACGAGGTTGCTGAGAAAAGTCTTAGGGCAATCAAAAAGGACTTCAAAGCATTGGAGCAACTGGTTGAAGGGACAGGAGCACAGGTGGTGTTTTCCTCAATTCCTTCAGTAGCAGGGAAAAATGCCAAAAAGAACAGGAGAACCCACCTGGTCAACATGTGTCTCAAAGATCAGTGCTATCGGTGGAATTTTGTCTTTTTCGATCATGAGGTGGTTTATACAACAGCAGGCCTGCTGGAAACAGATGGGGTTCACCTGTCTAGCAAGGGCAAAAGGATTCTAATCTGTGAGTTGGCAGGGCTGATTGAGAGGGCTTTAAACTAGGTTTGAAGGAGAGAGGGGAAAAGACCAGGCTCGGCAGAGGTGAGTTAAGGGGTGGCATGACAGTGTTGGGGGTGAAATCAATAGCCCAGCTGTAGTGTATCGACCTCGCTGGCTCTGAAGTGTGGTGGCCACACTGGAACACACTTGCAGTCTTACAGGGATGAGCCATGGACTCCTAAGCTAATAAAAGCCAACAGGGAAACACCAGAAAATTATCTTGAATTAAGGGGTCTTCTTCTAGGAAGGCAACACACCTAAAAGCCCAGCTGAGGTGCCTCTACACCAATGTACACAGCATGGGCAACAAACAGGAGGCATTAGAAGCCACCGTGCTGCTAGAAAGCTATGACCTTGTTGCCATTGCTGAAACTTGGTAGGATGAATCCCATGACTGGAGTGTAGCTATCTATGGCTAAAGACTGTTCAGAAGAGATGGGGGAGGAAGGAGAGGCAGATGGGTTGCCTTCTACATCAAGAAGCAGATTGAGTGTGAAGAGTTGTCTCTGAAGATCAGCCATGAGCAGGTAAAACATCTTGAACAATGCCCTATTTTGCAAAGCTATCAGTGGTGAACTAAGAGGGGGATATCATGCTGCTTTTGGTGTTGAATTATGCTACAGTCAGTCTGACTCATCACTCCCAAAGTTAAGCATCCTGATATGGAGGTGAAGACGTAGCAGATATGGTAAAGTATCCTTAGCTAAAAACGCTAAGCTGGCACAGTTGACCTGGAGACATATAACTGACAGTCAATCACTTTATATGATAAAAGTTCAGTCCCACTTTCAAATGGCAGGTTATTCTAACACACTCTTTCTTGGAGTGTGTATGAAGATTCCTCCCTTGGGTGAGGGTGCCCCTCATGGTTACTCCTTGAGGCTGAAAGAAAGAGCCCAGAGTTGTTGGTATGGGTGAGTAACATCAGTCTCTACTTAAAAATTGGGTGGGTTTGGTAGCTTTAACATAATTGCTTCAATATAGTATACTATATTATACTAGTAGTTTTAGCTTCTATACCATGTAGTAAATAATTCTGATTAAGATATTTTTGTCTAATAGTTTATCATAATAAATAATAAATTTATCTATATCTATATATCTGGTTTGCCATCCTTAATCCCACAGGGCAAAGTTGTACATAGGTTCAATTACACCTTTATAATTCTTTAGACTTAAACCGTTGACAAAGTCTGGGGCTAAGATTGGATCCAGCCACACTCAGGCTCCTCTCTGAGAAGGAGTTTAGAAAGCAAGGCAGTCCTTTCTGCACCTTGTGACTCAATGGGAAGGCTTCTCTAATAAACTTTGTCTGAAGCTCCCACTCTACCTGTGACACTAACATCTGCTGGGAAAGTAGCACAGCAAGCTGTAGGCAATCCAAGAGACTCCTGGAATGCATGGAGGATAACTTCTTGAGCCAGGTAATAGCCCTACCGGAGGGGATGCAATACTGGATCTGTTGGTCACCAACGTAACTGAGCTAATTGGGGACATCAACATTAGAGGTAGCCAGGGCTGCAGTGATCATGCACTGGTGGAGTTCATAGTCCTGAGGGATATGGGTCAGGTAAGGAGCAGTTAGGCCCCTGAACTTTAGGAAAGAAAACTTACAGCTCTTCAGGGAGAGAGTCAGTGGGATCTCCTGGGAGACTGTCCTCAGGCACAAGGGAGTGGAACAGACCTGGCAGACATTTAAAGAAGCCATCCATAGAGTGCAAGAGCTAGTGATCCCCGGGAAAAAGAAATCAGGCAAGGAAGGCAAGAGACTAGCATGGCTGAGTGGGGAACTGCTGGTCAAACTAAAGGGAAAAAAGCAAATGCATAGACAATTGAAGCTAGGACAGGTGACCTGGGAAAAATATAGACACAAAGTACAGTTGTGTAGGGATAGGGTGAGGAAGACCAAGGTGAAGCTGGAACTGAACCTGGCAAAGGACACAAAGAACAACAGAAAGGGCTTCTACAGTTATTTCAACCAGAAAGGGAAGGTCAAAGAATGTGTAACCCCCCAATAAACAACACTGGTAAACTGGTAACAATGGATGAAGAGAAGGCTGAGGTACTTGACAACTTCTTTGCCTCAGTCTTCAATGGCAACCTCTCTTCCCACACCTCTTGAGTGGATGGACAGCAGAATGGGGACTGGGGGAGCAAAGTCCTTCCCACTGTAAGAGAAGATCAGGTTCATGACCACCTGAGGAATCTGAATGTACATAAGTCTTCCTCCCTACCACAGAAGAGCTTATCTGTTCTATCCATCAGCTGGAAGACCAAGGTGAAGCTGGAACTGAACCTGGCAAAGGACACAAAGAACAACAGAAAGGGCTTCTACAGTTATTTCAACCAGAAAGGGAAGGTCAAAGAATGTGTAACCCCCCAATAAACAACACTGGTAAACTGGTAACAATGGATGAAGAGAAGGCTGAGGTACTTGACAACTTCTTTGCCTCAGTCTTCAATGGCAACCTCTCTTCCCACACCTCTTGAGTGGATGGACAGCAGAATGGGGACTGGGGGAGCAAAGTCCTTCCCACTGTAAGAGAAGATCAGGTTCATGACCACCTGAGGAATCTGAATGTACATAAGTCTTCCTCCCTACCACAGAAGAGCTTATCTGTTCTATCCATCAGCTGGTGCAATAGCTCCAGGCATTCTCCCCCTCACATGAATTGGTGAGATAACACAGGCTTGTCCAGTAAGGATTTACCTCTGACACCAGATGGGATACAATAAACATCTTGCCTTGAGAGCAGGATGTAGGGAGATAAGCTGGAATTTCTGTCTGACAGACAATTCACTTTACAAACTATAAAAGCTACACAAACTTTCACAAAGTCAGAAGTCTCCTACACACACTCTGGAAACATGTAGGACTTCTCTCCGAAGTTTGGATGCAAACTTTGTGGTTACTTTCCCAGGAACTGAGTGAAAGGATTCTATGTGTACTCCATTATCAATTTGGTAATAAGCTACATTGACTCCTAACCTATACTATTTCTTCACTAGATGTAATTTAGGCACCTTTTATCATGCACTGTATTTTATCTACTAGTAGTTCTTTTTGCTTTATCCTGTGTATTAAGTAGTCTGTTTAAAGTCTTATGTCAGTTAATATTGTGTCTATTCAAGAAATAATTCATTTTAAAATAGACTTAATTTGCCATTCTTAAGAACTTGGGAGCAAGAACCATTTGGGGTGCAGGCCACCTCAAAAAGAGCTACTACCAGAAATCTGAGTCAAAGGCAGGACTTGTCTAAACTCTCATCTCCATTTGTAACAGGGACCTGGCATGACACAAATAGTGTGGAATAAGGGGTGAATACAGTTCTGGTTTCAGGTGAGACAGAGTTCATTTGCTTCTCAGTAGCTGGTACAGTGCTGTGGTTTGGATTCAATATGAGAATAATGTTGATAACACACTGATGTTTTGGTTGTTGCTAAGTAGTGCTTACCCTAAGACAAGGGCTTCTTCAGTGTCTCATGCTCTGCCAGTGAGGAGGTGCACAATAAACTATGAGGGAGCATAGCCAGGACAGCTGACCTGAACTGGCCAAAGGGATTTTACATACCATGGAACATCATGTTCAGTATACAAACTGGGGGGAGTTGGCCATTAGCCACCAATCAGTGCTTGGGGACAGGTTGGGCATAGGTCAGCAGATGGTGAGCAATTGTATTGTGCATCACTTGTTTCACTTGGGTTTTATTCCTCTGTCTCCCCCTTATTGTAATTACATTTTAAAATGATTGTTGGTTTTGTTAGTATTATTTTTACATTTCACTTTTTTTTCTCTTAATCAACTGTTTTTATCTCAGCCGTGGGTTTTATCTTTTTCCGATTCTCCTCCCCATCCCACCAGGGAAGGAGGGGTGGAAGTGAACAAGTGGTTGCATGGTACTTAGTTCCTGCCTGGGATTAAACCACAACACAGCATGTTCTCAAAACTGACAGTAACAGTGGTAAAATCACTTAAATATATATATATAAAACTATCAGAAATTGTTTAAAGCACAGATTTATCTCCTAAAAATCAGTTAGATTTGCGTCAGTACAAAATAGCACTGATTACTGCAGTTACACAAAACAGTTTTTCAGTTATCTCCTGAGTTAGAGAAGATAAGCAATAAAAAAATTGAACAAATGATTGTTCTTGCATTAAAAAGGTACCCAATGTTTTGATGTCATTATATAACACTGTGTAACATTATTACGAAACACAGGCACTGGAAAATAAGGAGATGATTGCTGACAGCCAGAGCAGATTGTGCCTGACAAATTTAGTGGCCTTCTACAATGGGGATACAGCAGTGGTGGATGAAGGAAGAGTGACTGATGTCATCTACCTGGACTTGTACAAAGGTCCCTTGGGAAAATGTTTTTCTAGGTGCTGGGGTCCATCAGTGCTGGTCACTTTTTAAACATCACCTCCTAAGGTCACCAGGAGCAGGCAATTCCTAAATGTAAGAAGTCAAGCAGGCCAGGCAGAAGGCTGACTTGGCTGAACAGGAATCTCCTCTTGAAAATAAGGCAAAACTGGAAGGTGTATGCCAGGTGGAAGCAAGGTCAGGTGACATGGGAAGAATACAGAGATGCTGCTCAGCACTGTAGGGAGAAAATCTGTATGGTAAAGCTCAAATGGAGTTGAAGCTGCCAGAACTGTGAGGGATGATAAAAGGAGGTTTTTCAAATATAATAATAGCAATAGGCAGTGTAAAAATAACATCGGCCTATTACAGGATGAGGATAGTCACCTCACAAACAGGGACATGGACAAGGCAGAGGTGTTTAACTCATTCTCTGCCTATGTCATCAACACGGATGATGGACCAAGGGGGTCTCCGTGTCCTGAGCTGGAGGACCATGACTGTGAGAATGATCTACTCCTAGTCAACCCTGAAATTGTGTGGGATCTGCTGCTCCAGCTGGATCCCTACAAATCTATGGGGCCTGATGTGATTCATCCAAGAATCCTCAAGGAACTGGCTGATGTCATCACAAAACCTTTCTCAATGATTTTTGAGTGGTCTTGGGAATCTGGAGAGGTCCCAGCTGACTGAAAGCTGCCGAACATTGTCCTGATTATCAAGGGCAGGAAGAAGGATCACAGAAACTACAGGCCTGTTAGTCTCACTTCAGTGCCTGGTAAAGTGATTAAGATTATTCTGGGAGGTATTGAAAAACACCCAAAAGACAATGCAGTCATCGGTCACAGCCAGCATGGCTTCATGACAAGAAAGTCCTGCTTATCAAACTTGATTTCCTTTTTTGACAAAGTAACCCACCTCATTGATCAAGGGAAGACAGTTGATGTCATCTTTTTGAATTTCAGTAGAGCTTTTGATACTGTCTCTCACAGAATCCTTCTGGACAAAATGTCCAGCACACAGCTGGATAAACAAGTCATGTGATGGGTGAGCAACTGGCTCACAGGTCGGGCACAGAGAATTATAATGAATAGGGTGACATCAGATTGGCAACCTGCCACTAGTGGGATTCCTCAGGGCTCCATCTTAGCCCTGTGCTCTTCAACACCTCCATAAATTACTTGAAAGCAGGACTCAAAGGGATACTAAGCAAGTTTGCAGATAATACAAAACTGGGAGGAGCCATTGACTCCCTCAAAGGTGGGGAGGGTTTGCAGAAAGACCTTGGCAAATTAGAGGACTGGGCAATCACCAAATGCATGAAGTTTAACAAGGGAAAGTGACAGATTCTGCACCTGGGATGGGGCAACCCTGGGTTTATGTACAGACTGGGGAATGAGATGCTGGAAAGCACTGCCACGGAAAGGGACCTGGGGGTCCTGGTCAACGGAAAGTTGAATATGAGTCAGCAGTGTGCCGTGGCAGCCAGGAGGGCCAACTCTGCCCTGGGGTGCATTAGGCAAAGCATCTTCAACACCTCCATAAATTACTTGAAAGCAGGACTCAAAGGGATACTAAGCAAGTTTGCAGATAATACAAAACTGGGAGGAGCCATTGACTCCCTCAAAGGTGGGGAGGGTTTGCAGAAAGACCTTGGCAAATTAGAGGACTGGGCAATCACCAAATGCATGAAGTTTAACAAGGGAAAGTGACAGATTCTGCACCTGGGATGGGGCAACCCTGGGTTTATGTACAGACTGGGGAATGAGATGCTGGAAAGCACTGCCACGGAAAGGGACCTGGGGGTCCTGGTCAACGGAAAGTTGAATATGAGTCAGCAGTGTGCCGTGGCAGCCAGGAGGGCCAACTCTGCCCTGGGGTGCATTAGGCAAAGCATCACCAGCCAGTCAAGGGAGGTGATTGTCCCGCTCTGCTTAGTACTGGTGTGACCTCATCTTGAATATTGTATGCAGCTTTGGGCACCATAATACAAGAAAGATATTAAGCTATTAGAGAGCATCCAAAGGAGGGCAAAAAAGATGGTGAAAGGCCTTAAGGGGAAGCTCTGTGAGGAATGGCTGAGGTGACTTGGTCTGTTCAGCCTGGAGGAGACTGAGGGGAGATCTCATCACAGTCTACAACTTCCTTGTGAGGGGAAGAGGAGGGGCAGACACTGATCTCTTCTCTGTGGTGACCAGTGACAAGACCTGAGGAAATAGCCTGAAGTTTTGTCAGGGGAGGTTTAGGTTGGATATTAGAGAAAGGTTCTTCACCCAAAGGGTGGTTGGACACTGGAACAGGCTCCCCAGGGAAGTGGTCACAGCCCCAAGCCTGACAGAGTTTGGACAAGAAGCTTTTGGACAATACTCTCAGGCACATGGTGTGGTTCTTGGGGATGGTGCTGTGCAGGGCCTGGAGTTGGATTCAGTGATCCTTGTGTGTCATTTCCAACTCAGCATATTCTGTGATTCTTTGATTGTCTGATTCTGTGATGTGACAATGGACCACTCAATGGATAAGAAATTGGCTGGATGATCACACTCAAAGAGTTGCAGTCAACAGCTCAATGTCCAAGTGGGGAGCAGTGACTGGTGGTGATCCTCAGGAGTCAGTACTGGGACTGGCACTGTTTAACATCTTTGTTGGTGACATGGACAGTGAGATCGAGTGCACCCTTAGCAAATTTGCTGATGACAGCAAACTGTGTGGTGCAGTCAACACATTGGATGGAAGGGATGCCAACCAGAGGGGCTCTGACAGGCTTGAGAGGTGGGCCTGTAAAAACCTCATGAAGTTCAACAAGGCCAAGTGCAAGGTCCTGCACCTGGGTCGGGGCAATCCCAAGTACAAGTAAAGGCTGAGTGAGGAATGGATTGAGAGCAGCTCTGGGGAGAAGGACTTGGGGGTGTTGGTGGACAAGAAGCTTGATATGTATGTATTGGTTTCACATGGCCTGGTTTTTGGCAGCAGAGGGGCCACAAAGATGGTTCCTGTGAGAAGCTGCTAGAAGCTTCCCACCATGTTCAACAGAGCAAATGGCTGATGGCTCTGAAGATGGACATGCTGCTGGCCAAAACTGGGCCAACAAGAGAGGTTGGTAACACCTCTGTGATTACATATTTAGGAAGAAAATCAAAACAAAAGTCACAAGTTTTTGCTTGTAGTTAGAGGAGGAGGTGAGAATATGTGAGGGAAAACAACATGGTGACACCAAGGTCAGTGGAGAAGGAGGGGGAGGAGGTGCTCCAGGCGCTGGAGCCAAGATTCCTCTGAAGGCCATGGTGAAGTCCATGGTGAAGCAGGCTGTACCCCTGCAGCCCAGAGGTCTGCAGGGGATGCAGAGAGATCCACCTGCAGCCCATGGGGGAGGTACCCATGCCAGAGCAGGTGGATGCCTGGAGGAGGCTGTGATCCAGTGGGAGACCCGGTGGAGAGAGGGGGCCCCTGTTTCCAGGCTGGAGCAGCTTGTCCTTGGAGGACTGCACCCCACGGAAAGAGAGCCACATCACAGCAGTTTTAGGAGGACTGTGTTCCCATGGGGGGAGGTCATGTTGCAGCAGGTGTGGTATGGCTGCTGCTCGTGAGAGTGGACCCACGCCAGAGAGTTCACGGAGAACTGTCTCCCATGGGAGGGACCCCATAGTCTCACAGGGGAAGAACTCCTCTCCTAGAGCAGCAGAAGAAAATCTCAGTGATGAACTGACCAAAACCCCCATGCCCTGTGTCCCTGTGCTGTCAGTGTGAAGGAGGGAGGAGCAAAAAGGTGTTTTAAGGGCTTATTTTACTTCTCATTATCCTCCTCTGATTCTGTTAGTAATAAAATTCACTTTGCCACCTTAAGTTGAGCCTGTTTTGCCTTTGAAACATTTCTCCCAGTCCTTATCTCCTTCATGAAGTGTTAGATAATTTTTTTCCCTCTGCCCAGCTGTGGCAGGGGAGGGTGACAGAGCGACTCTCATGGATGCCTGACATTGGGCCAGTGTCAAACCACGACAATGTCTCAGCAATGTGTCCTTGCAGCACAGACAGCCAACCATATAAAAAATAATCTGCTTCAAAGGCTGCATCAAAAGGAGCATGGCCAGCAGGTCAAGGGAGGTAATTCTTTTCCTCTACTCTGCTCTTGTGAGACCCCACCTGGAGCACTGCATCCAGCTCTGGGGTCCCCAGCACAGGAAGGACATAGGCCTGTTGGAGAGAGTCCAGAGGAGGACCATGAAGGTGATCAGAGAGCTGGAACACCTCTCCTATGAAGACAGGCTAAGAGAGTTGAGGCTGGGCTGTTCAGCCTGGAAAAGAGAAGTCTCCAGGGTGACCTTATAGCAGCCTTCTGGTACCTAAAGGGGGCTTACAAGAAAGCTGGGGAGGAATTTTTTACAAGGGCGTGTGGTGATAGAACAAGGGGGAATGGCTTTAAAATGAAAGAAAGTAGATTTAGATTAGATATTAGGAAGAAATTCTTTACTGTGTGGGTGGTGAGGCACTGAAACAAGCTGCCCAAAGAAGTTGTGGATGCCCCATCCCTGGAAGTGTTCAAGACCAGGTTGGATGGGGCTTTGAGGAACCTGGTCTAATGTAAGGTGTTCCCGCCCATGGCAGAAGGGTTGGAACTAGACAATCTCTAGGGTCCCTTCCAACCCAAACTATTCTATGATTTTATGAAATCTGAAGCCTTCACACTTATATCTTGTTTGGTAGTATAACTGATGTGGTATATTCCCTCTGGCCAGCTTTTCCGTATGTGAAAGAACTCTAGCTGCCCTGTTGAAAAAACAATGGATAAAAGAATGGGATAGTGCTGTTGCTGCAACACTGAAAACACTCACCATTTTAAAGTGCAAGCTATCAAATACACTGAAGTTTTGTTGGGGTTTTTTATACTTAATGGAGTCAAATATATTTAGATTGATTATGTAAATGATCAAAAGACATTCCTGACATTATACCATTTCAGGAAGTGTTTATAAATCTTACATAGAAAGACTGTCTCATTCTTGGAAAAAAAATCTTAATGTCTAAACTTTATGGATTATCTAGTAATTTTATTTGTCCTATATTTCAAAGCCTGTTTTACAACTTAAGAAATTAGCAAAGCAAAAAAAATCTGAAGAATGAAAAACTACCCTTAAAGCCTTTTTTCTTCTGGCTTTTAAAAAATACAGCTTTACATTTACAGTACAGTTAATAAAAATACAGCATTTCTTAACTAGATGTTTAGAAGCTCAGGACAGCAGCAACTTTCTACTAGCAAAACCAGCCAGCCTGTCTGTTTAAGGCATTAAGAGTAAACTAAATGTTCCATCCACAAAACAGAGATAACTATTTCTTTTTAAAAGACAAAGGTTACAAAATGAAATTATGCTACATGGCAAAAAATGTACCATGAAACCATAAAAATGGTTATGCTACATGGCACAAAAAGTACCTTCTAGTGTGTTTTACCTGAAAGTAATACAGAAAACAGGCAGCATTTAGAGGGAAAGAGTATTTGTTCAGAGACAAACTACCTAGTTACTCTGTCTAGGTCAGTTTAAGTTACTAATTTTCTCTACAGGGAAACTTGTCTCACAACTCAGTAAGAAATTTCAGTAACCACCACAACTCAAAAAAAAAAAACCAGTTTGAATTCTTATTCCAAAATAATAAATATACTTACCGGTGTTTTGAGTGAGATCTTTTCCTTCTAGATTGGGATTTTGAGCTAGACCTGGATTCTGAACGAGAATGGGAACGAGATCGACCACATTTTCTTTCACTGCTCTTTCCAGACTCTGAGAGGAAGAAAACACAGCAATGTAAGCTCAGAATATTGAAAGATCCCAGTTAACAATCTGGCACAAGTGTAATGTAACACGCATATAGTGCAAGGGGCCCATGCTTTGCACATCTTCCTTCTTTGCTAATATCCTTGAGAAACATCCAATAAAGTCATTGCATATACTCATTGAGTGCAGCCACCCTGCAACAGTACACATATACCAGATAATTATAAACAGCTAGTTCTGTTAGGAATGGGATTTATGTTGCTGCCACAATGCACAAGATTACAACAGGTTCTCCTCTGGTATATTATTTAAATAATTTTTAAAATAACCTCAGAAGAAAAAATTTAGATGGCAGAGTTTTGAAAACAAGCATAAAATGCAAATAATAATTAGTACTTTTTATACTTTTAAATATTCCAACGACTGCACAAATATTGAAGTTCTATTCCTCAAACACTTTTTTGGGGGAGGAAGGGATGGAGAGAAGGGAGTAAAAAGTTTGATCCAAAGGCCAGGAAGTCAACAGAAAACTTACCAGTGACCTCTGCAGACTTTGGTTCACAGTCTAAAAGATTATCATTGGATTAATCCAAACAGTCTTTCCTAAAATACCTTTCATATGTACCACAGGAACTTTATCTCCATCCGCTGTGTGCAAGGCTTCAGTCTGGAAAGGACCAGCTAGATTGATGGACCTTGGGTGTTGACCATCCAGGTGGCTTTTGCTAAGTTCATTTTCCAATTTCTAAAAGTTGCCTCGCCAAGTGCCTTCAGGGTAGTCTTAAGAAATCTGTTGCACTGTTCAACTTTCCCGGCAGCTGGTGCATGATAGGGGATATGATATATCCATTCAATACCATGTTCCCTGGCCCAGGTGTTGATAAGGCTGTTCTTGAAATGGGTCCCGTTGTCTGAGTAAATTCTCTCAGGGGTGTCATGTCTCCACAGGACTTGCTTTTCCAGGCCCAAGATGGTGTTCCCGGCAGTAGCGTGAGGCACAGGGTAGGTCTCCAACCATCCAGTGGTAGCTTCTACCATGGTCAGCATGTAGCGCTTGCCTTGGCATGTCTGAGGCAGTGTGATGTAGTCAATCTGCCAGGCCTCCCCATACTTGTACTTGGACCACGGCCCACTATACCATAGGGGCTTTACTCGCTTGGCCTGCTTGATCACAGCACATGTCTCACAGTCATGGATAACCTGCAAAATACTGTCCATGCTTAAATCCACCCCTCGGTCTCATGCCCACTTATAGGTGGCATCTCTCCCCTGATGACCTGAGGCACCATGGGCCCATTGAGCTAGGAACGACTCCCCCTTATGTTGCCAATCTAAGTCTCTTTGACACCTCTGTCTTTGCTGCCTGATCTACTTGCTCATTGTTTCGGTGTTCCTCACTGGCTCTACGCTTAGGGACATGGGCATCTACATGACAGACTTTCACAGATAGATTTTCTACCCAAGTGGCAATGTCTTTCCATTCATGAGCAGCTTTCCTCTACGCTGCCAGTTGGCCTTTTTCCTCCTTTTCAGCCAGCCCCACAGAGCATTGGCTACCATCCATGAATCAGTATAAAGGTAGAGCTTTGGCCACTTTTCTCTCTCAGCAATGTCCAGGGCCAGATGAACAGCTCTGAGATCAGCAAGTTGACTTGATCTACCTTCTCCTCCAGTACCTTGTGCAACCTGTCGTGTGGGGCTCCATACAGCTGCTTTCCACTTCCGGTTCATTCCTACGATGCGATAGGAACCGTCAGTGAAGAGAACGTAGCGTGTTTCCTCTGGTGGCAGTTGGTTATAGGGTGGAGCTTCTTCAGCACGTGTCACTTGCTCTTGTTCCTCTTAATCTATGAGACCAAAGTTTTCACCTTCCGGCCAGTTTGTAATTATCTCTAAAATCCCAGGACGATTCAGGTTTCCAATACGGGCGTGCTGCGTGATGAGGTCAATCCATTTGCTCCATGTGGCATCAGTGGCGTGGTGGGTAGAGGGAAACTTTGCTTTAAACATCCACCCCAGTACCAGTACTCAGGCTGCCAGGAGGAGTTGTGCTTCTACGCCAATCACCTCCAAGGCGGCTTGAACTCCTTCATAGGTGGCATCTATGAGACCAAAGTTTTCACCTTCCGGCCAGTTTGTAATTATCTCTAAAATCCCAGGACGATTCAGGTTTCCAATACGGGCGTGCTGCGTGATGAGGTCAATCCATTTGCTCCATGTGGCATCAGTGGCGTGGTGGGTAGAGGGAAACTTTGCTTTAAACATCCACCCCAGTACCAGTACTCAGGCTGCCAGGAGGAGTTGTGCTTCTACGCCAATCACCTCCAAGGCGGCTTGAACTCCTTCATAGGTGGCAAAGATTTCCTTCTCTGTGGGAGTGTAGTTGGCTTCAGACCCTCTGTAACTTTGGCTCCAGAATCCCAGTGGTCGGCCTCAAGTCTCCCCAGGCACCTTCCCCCAAAGGCTCCCAGACAAGCCATAGTTCCTGGCTGCAGAGTAGAGCACATTCTTCACATCTGGTCCCGTCCTGACTGGGCCAAGGGCTACCGCATGAACAATCTCCTGCTTGATCTCGGCAAAAGCTTGTTGCTGCTCAGGGCCCCAGTGAAAATCGTTCTTTTTGTGGATGACCAGGTAGAGAGGGCTCACAATCTGGCTGTACTCGGGAATATGCATTCTCCAAAAACCTACGGTGCCTAGGAAAGCTTGTGTTTCCTTCTTCCTGGTTGGTGGAGACATTACGGTGATCTTGTTGATGACATTGGTGGGAATCTGACGCTGTCCATCTTGCCACTTTACTCCTAGAAACTGTATCTCTCGAGCAGGTCCTTTGACTTTGCTCTTCTTGATGGCGAAGCTGGCTTTCAGGAGAATCCAGATGATTTTCTCTCCTTTCTCAAACACCTCTGCTGCCATGTTCCCCCACACAATGATGTAATCGATGTACTGTAGGTGTTCTGGAGCTTCACCCTTTTCCAGTGTGGCCTGGATCAGTCCATGGCAGATGGTGGGGCTGTGCTTCCATCCCTGGGGCAGTTGGTTCCAGGTGTGCTGCATGTCCCTCCAGGTGAAAGCAAACTGAGGTCTTCATTGGAACACTGATCATACTTTCATAATTTCTAAGCTTGTTGGCAACAGAACCCACGGTCTCTCGGTTGCTATCAGCATTAATCATTGTAATGAAGGTGGTGTATTGAGATGGCCCTAGATTTGCCAGACTCCACAACATTTGCTCTGTGCACCTGACCTTGTCAGGGTCATTATCATTCTGTCCATCCCTCCCAAACTGTACCTCCAGTACTGCCACTTCTCTCAGCTGTTGGATCCCTTCCTCAAGGGTCTTGCAGCTCATTCTATGTTGCTGCTCATGCATTCTCTCCCTGTGTACAAACCTCTCTCTGACACTCATTAAAAGCCACTCCCAGAGGGAAAGGGACCCTGGCTCCCTTACAAAAATCTCATTCACGCCTGAGTCCTGGGTCAAAGGTCCCAGATTCCTTGCCTCACCACCATCCAGCTGGACGCCTGCACCCATAAGGTCCCAGACTAGACGTAGCCAGGTTGTATAAGCCTCATGTCCCCATTGTACAATGCCTTTGTGCAGATTATGGAGACTTTCATACATCAGGGACTCAGTGATGATTGCAACCTCTGGCTCCTCTGTGGCTTGTGAGGGCCCTCCCTTATCTGGGTGCTCTGATTTCATCTTAGATCGCCTTGTTTCTATAGGGGCGACTGCTGCTGGCTGTGACTGCCTTTGCAGTTCAGCTGGAACCAGGACAGTTGTAACATCTGTGGGTTCTACTGCTGCACTATTAGACTCTCTCTCTTTGAGGCAGGGGGAGGGCTTCTCACTAGCTGGGGAAATATACTCCTTCAGCATCTCTCCCATCTCATGTATCTCCTTCACCAGAACCCCCATCCAATCTGGGTAGTTTATTTCTGAGGTGGGCTGTGGGGCAGGGTCAGGCTCGAGGGCAGCAGCATCCCTAGTCTCCGGGGTAGGTGTCAGGGTGGTTATCCAGGTTAATCTTCCCTTATCTCTAAGTGCAGAGCATCTCACAGTGGGATGCTGTAATTTTATCAGTCATGCAGTGACAGTCAATGGCCCATTAACACATGATATCTCCCTGGAGGGAGGATGGGTTGTGGAAGAGATAAGGAAAACTGCCTAATTAACAGAAGATAACTGCCACACCTCTAACAGATGACAAATAGAATACACATTGCTTGGCAATCTACGACAAAAAAAAAAGGAGGATTTCAACTGCAAGTTTAACAAGTTGACAATCTTTTACATTGAGGTGTTGTAATCCCTTTAAGTCAGCATAAATCAGCACTGAAGTGTCTGCTTAACCACTTGAGCCACTGACACCTTCCTCCTTGACCTGGCATTTCAGTGTTAACAGGGGTCAGGAAACCAATCTGAATAAAAAAAAAGTCTGTTACAATATGTTAAGTTTTATCTCAGATTCATTCTCTGATCCCATTTGCTATGAAGATGCATATAGTCTTGAGGCAGTATGTAAAAGAGCATAGCACAGTGATAAAATTAACCTGCCAAAGAAAAGCATAATATTGCTGCTTTCAGCAGCACTTTAGCTCGCTCTGATCATGAAACTATGGTATTAATGGGTGCTAGAAGAGAAAACAAAATATAAAGCATTTTTTAAGTTTGTAAGTACTTTGAGCTTTAAAAGCATCAACATTAAATATTAATTTAGTATTTACTTTGCATTTTTGAAAACATTCAGTGAGCATGTATCTGAAAATAAGACATGATGAAATAAAGTCAGCTTCATTCCATTGCTTTGTTGCATGAAAACAACTTTGATTGTTCTCTTTTGTTTTCCCACATACATGTTGCTCACCTTTGAGTACCCTTTTCCTGTGTTTGAAAGTGCTCTTAAAAGCATGTGTCAAGGTACACACAGAACATGTCTGTTAGGTCATGAACATAATATACCTACCTGGCTCAATAGCAGCAGATATGAAAGATTGAGCTTCCCTTACTCTCTTCATCACTTCTTCCAGTTCCTTGGCAGCAGCTTGTGGTGTCATTTCAGGAGGCTTCACTATTGCATTATTGGAGTGATTTATTCTAAATTAAGACAAAAAAAAAAATTAACTTCCAAAACTCTTGAAAAGGAATAATAAAAAAAAAAAAAAAAGAAAGCACCTCAACTTCCATGTATGACTAAAAACTCCAAAGTTCAGCAAAACTACAAATTTTTCCTCTAACACTCATATTTTCTAAGTATATGAGATATCTGGTTTTTATTGCTTTCAAATCTTATAACTTTTAAATAATTGTGGCACAATATTTCTTTGTTAAATTTTTTCTAGTACAAGTCTATAAATCTATTTCAGATCAAATTCCTACATTAATACCTACTAATTACATACACATCATATATAAAGCTTAATTAGTACAAAGGACTTTGCAGATTTTCTCACTGTTATGGCTTTCACAAATTCAAGATTGGATGTAGAAATATCTTATTCAATGCCAACCATATTCTTCTTGGAAAAAAAGTTATGTCCAGCCTTGAAATTTGAGTTCATAAAAGCATTCCAGTTTACTAACAATAGGTCTTTACACTGAGAATATATTAATATTATAAAGAATATAATAATAATATAAAATATTAATCACAGCAGTTTCCTGCACATGAGCCATAAATATATAAGGATACTAAGACATCTCACATTCAATATTCATATAGCTAATTAATTTCTTACTTCAGTGGCCTGTCTCCAAACATAACTCCATTAAAGGCAAGAGCTCGAGGTACAGAATTTTGGTCTGCAAATTCCACAAAAGCAAATCGTGTTGGTTGTGTCTCATCACCTGCCATTCGCACAAATTTGACTTCTCCAACTTGCTTAAAGAATTCAAGCAGCTGATCTGCTGTTGTAGTCTAGAAAGAGTCAAAGAGCTCAGCTGAAGTAAAAGATATAATGAAATCCACATATTCAACATATCAGATAATCTAACAGCTACAGATTTTGTAAACACATCTCATCATCATTACACAGGTGACATGAATTTGGTGATGTTACACTTTAAGAGAGAAAGGTATTTCTTTCTTCCAATAATCTAAAAAATATATTACAATTTAAAATAGTGAAACCATGAGCCCTGAAGTCCTACATCTAGGTTAAAAAAGCACTTGTACAGGATTTTGTAGTTTTCAGACAACTTATTTGAAATAACTGATGATACACCTATGTCCAAGATACCGATTGTGAATTCCGATCAACTAAAAAAAATCCAAGCAGTATTACAAGACTTCACTTTTATCTGCTTTTCTACTAGTTCCAAGCTTGTTTTATTTTATTGCAATCAATAGTAGTTTTATACTTTAGTAGCTACTTTGGCAGTCAAAAAACAAAAAATCAAATACTTATATTTCCATCAGTCAAAATCAAATTGTTTTTCAATCAATTCAATCAATTGCTGAAAAAGAAATTTCTGACAGACCCACATTTCCTGTCAGAGCAACTCAAATATATTTATGCTAATTTTTAAACTTCTACTGGGACAAATAATTCCTTCTTACTGTACTTAAGCAACTGCAGAGTGTTGTGGGGGACAGCTACCATGCTCTCACAAATTCTGAGGCATTGTTCAGCTAATATCATCAAGCTGGACATTTGATCAACACCGACAATCATAAATGTTTCTTGAATTCAGTTAGTGTGATTTTTCTGTTTTCCTGCTAGAATGAATTCCAACAGTTTGGTCTAATCTGATTGGCAAAAGAGCATTCAAGAATTTGAAATATCTCTAGTAAACGTCTATTGGCATCAACTAATGAAAACTCTTAAAATGTAAGATTGTAATTCACAAATTAACAATTCTGTATCTTCCATTATTATTACCACCAAAACAAAAAAAGCTACCTGTGAATTCAAGTTTCCAACGTAGACTGTTCTTCTAATTTCATCAATCTTGGATGGGTCCACATTCCCCATAATTGGTGGCTGTGGTATTTCTCCCACTGTTGTAATGTTAGGGTCCAATGCTGCTGCTGGTATAGCCCCCAAAGTGCCAAGTGAAACACCAAGCTGGAAAACATAAAAATAGGATATGCTTTGCAACCAAGCACAGGAAGGAGACACTTCACCTTTTAATACTTGCCTTCCTTGTGCATTTCAGTAAAAATAAACCTAATTAATATAGGTAAGACTTTAAACTGTAAGGTCCCAGAATTGGGAATTGAAATTTCTCCTGTTATAAAAAAAAAAAGTCACACTAAAATGATTACTAAATTGGTCTGCTGAGTTCCTGGTTTGAATTTTTTCTCCATCCAAAAATCAACTTCCTTTCCAGCAAACAAAGTTTCTAACCACCAGTAGTTTTTTTTTTATGTAACAAAACTACTCTCTTTATTTGAAATCATCCTTTTATTATTAAACAGAGGGTTATTGTACTGGGTGTGGCTGAGCTGGAGTTCATGTTCCTATAGCAGCCCTCAGAGTGTTGTGCTTTGCATTGGTAGCTAGAAAGGTGTTGATAACACACCAGTGTTTTGGCTACTGCTGAGCAGCACTGGCACAGCATCAATACTGTCTCTCAACATTCCCATTAAGGGGTTGGGAGTGGGCAAGATCTTGTGAGAGGACACAACCAGGCTAGCTGACCCAAATTAACCAAAGGGATATTCTGTACCATATGATGTCAGGTCAGATATAAAGCTAGGAAAAGGAGGAGGAAGGAGGTGCATTCGTTATTTACAATGTTTGCCTTCCAGAGCAACCACTACACATGCTGGAGCCCTGCTTTCTGGGAAGCAGCTGAACATTGCTCACTGATGGGAAGCAGAGAATAAACTTTTTTTTTTCTTTGCTTGTTCACATGCAAACTTTCACTTTTGCTTTAGTAAACTGCCTTATCTCAACCTACGAGTTCTTATTTTTTCTCCCCTGTCTAGCTAGGAAGGGGAGTGGTAGAGCAGCTTGGTGGGCACCTGGTGCCCGGCCAAGGTCAACCCATTAAAGTTATATAGCTTGACTTCCTCTTTGATATTCTAAAATTCACAGATAATTTATTAAATATGTATATTAAAAACAAAGTGAATTTACCTTAGATGGTGTCATGGTTTTGCAAAACCACTACAGATGGTTAGTTTAGAAACAAATGTCTCTAAACACCACTATTACACCAGTCCTGTTTAACATATAAATCTTTATCAATGCTCTGGATGAGTGGATCAAGTGCATCCTTAGCAAATTTGACGACACCAAGATGGGTGGGAGTGTTGATCTGCTGGAGGGTAGGAATGTACTACAGAGGGATATGGATAGGCTGGATTGATGGGCCAAGGCCAACTGTATGAGATTCATCAAGGTGAAGTGCTGAGTACTGAACTTGGGTCACAACAACCCCATGAAACACTACTGCCTTGAGGAAGGGTGGCTGGAAAGCTGCCTGGCAAAAAAAGGACCTGGGGATGTTGGTCAACAGCTGGCTGAACATGAGCCAGCCCATGCCCAGGTGGCCAAGAAAGCCAATGGCATCCTGGCTTGTATCAGCAATAGTGTGACCAGCAGGACTAGGAAGTGGATGAGTGGATCAAGTGCATCCTTAGCAAATTTGACGACACCAAGATGGGTGGGAGTGTTGATCTGCTGGAGGGTAGGAATGTACTACAGAGGGATATGGATAGGCTGGATTGATGGGCCAAGGCCAACTGTATGAGATTCATCAAGGTGAAGTGCTGAGTACTGAACTTGGGTCACAACAACCCCATGAAACACTACTGCCTTGAGGAAGGGTGGCTGGAAAGCTGCCTGGCAAAAAAAGGACCTGGGGATGTTGGTCAACAGCTGGCTGAACATGAGCCAGCCCATGCCCAGGTGGCCAAGAAAGCCAATGGCATCCTGGCTTGTATCAGCAATAGTGTGACCAGCAGGACTAGGAAGTGATTCTTCTCCTGTACTCGGCACTGGTGAGGCCACACCTCTAATACTGTGTCCAGGTTCGGGACTCTCATGACAAGATGCTGGAGTACATCCAAAGAAGAGCAACAGACCTGGTGAAGGGGCTGGAACACAAGTCTTCATGAGGAGCAGCTGAGGGAACTGGGTTTATTTAGCCTGGAGAAAAGGAGGCTCAGGGGAGCCCTTATCACTCTCTACAACTACCTGAAGGGAGGTTGTAGTGAAGTGGGTGTCAATCACTTCTCTCAAGTAACAAGTGATAGGATGACAGGAAATGGCCTCAAGTTGTACCAGGGGAGGTTTAGATTGGATATTACAAAACATTTCTTCAACAAATGCTTGTCAAGCAATGGAACAGGCTGCCCAGGGAAGCAGTTGAGTCACCATTTGTGGAGCTATTTAAAAGATGTGTAAACATGGCACTTGGGAACATGGTTTAGTGGTGGACTTGGCAGTGTTAGGATTACAGTTGAACTTGATGATCTTAGAGGTCTTTTCTAACCTAAATTATTCCATGATTATTTAGGGATCATTACCAACAATTATGCAGTGAAAACCTGAGTAAGCACAGTTTTTTAATGAAATACCTAAACTATTACTTCACATATTTTAAGACAAAAAAGCGCCAACATTCTTGTGAACTAAAAATTATTTTCAAAGTCATCCAATGTCTCTCATACAATGACAGTTATGAACCATAAACAGAAGCATCCTAAACCTCTAACTGGCGACATTGGACACACTGTTTCATTATACAAGTTGCACACTTGAAAACAGCTCTTGGACCACAACCTTTAAAATGGATAGTGACCTCGGAAGGAAGGAAGGAAGGAAGGAAGGAAGGAAGGAAGGAAGGAAGGAAGGAAGGAATTTCTTTTAGGATGCTGATCAGTATCAGCTAAGAATATGAGAGTGGGAATAACGTTTCTGGTCATGGAGACAGATGAGCAATCATTTAAGTACAATATCTTGATTTAGGACAATTTAAGAGGTAGACACTTCAAAGTGAGTTGCCTCCTCTTAAGTGTTTTAGCCAACCCCTTTCCACCAATAAGAAAAGAATATGAGTAGATACAAGTGAAAAAATAACAGTTTACTAAAAAAAAAACAAAATAGCAACAGGCAGAAAATAACAGTAATAGTCACTAGTTACAAACTTGCTGAAATCTCACAGACTGCCCAGGAATAAAGAGAAACTCAAAATGGAGGAGTAACACCACCCCCACCCCCCTCCCAAGATGATGCCCTCTGCAGATGACCGCATGTGGAGAGACAAAGATGGCAATAGCCCATCCCCTCTATGTCTCCACCAGTAGTGGCAGCTCCATTGGCAAAAAGCAGATGGCACACTCCAGTGGCTGGAGTTCGGTCAATGTCTAGAACTTGTGGAGGGACTTTGCTGCCTTCTTGGCAGAAGACGACAAGCAGTCGGCTGGGGTAACTCAGACTCCATGCCTTCCCATTTCGACTGGGTGCTGCTGGTGTGTGTGGCATCCCATGAACTCTCTCCCCTCGGCCAACCCCCAAGCCCTCAGCCCTGGAAACATTAACTACTTACCATAGAGTTAGCCCTCCCAAAGGGAAAAACAGACTTCCCCGTGGACTTGGTGTCGCAACTTCCTCTGGTTTCTCCTTCCCCTCTCACTGGCTTGGCATCCCTGGTGGCCACCCCCCTTCCCCTGGAGGCCATGCCCCTCCACCCACCCCTTAGCTCTGCCCCCCCACTCCTTCCCCTTTATAAGCTGCCTGCTCCACGTGGTTCATCCTCTTTCCCCAGGTTTGTCCTTCAGCGACGGTGTTCCTCTGCTGGAATAAAACCTTGCAAAAGAGCCTTTCTTGCCTCTATCACTGAATCAGTTGCGGTGAGTGTTGAGTGGAGGTTTGACTGAGTTGCCTGAATGTTAACTCAGCTTGCTTTTCAACAGGAGAGGCTTGCTGGGGACAAGGGAGAGGCAGCAGCACCTACCACTTTAACACCCACATTTTTAGGTGTGCTGGGGCGACCACATGGAGCAGGGCTGTTATGTTCTTCTCGGTGTGATGCTGCAGCTGTAGTCAGGCACTCGCAGAATTTACCTTGAAGCAGTCCAGGACTGCAAAACACAGTCTTTCATAAACAAAACACCCGAAGCACCCCCCTCAAAGAAAAAAGACCAAAAGAAACCCAAAGGGGAGCCTCCACCCATGCTGCCTCAGCTCTATGGCAAAAGCCGAGGCAAGAGAGGCAAGAGACAAGAGAGAGCTCTGCCTGAGTGCTCTGACTTCTAAAATTCCTGGGGCATCCCCTAGCCCCTGCCCTACCATTCCATTTTTCATCTGTCAGGTCTTAAAGAGACAGTAACAATTTTGGGCACAGATAGATGTGTAATACAATAACATTTTGGGTTACCCAAGACATTATCCAGCCCTTATTCCATATCATCTACTCCTGCCCAAATGAATACCTTTCACCTGTACACATATATACAGATAAATATTTACAAATACAATTATTATTTCAGTAGCCACTGACTATCCTTCAGGATATGGATTGAATTAATTTGGTCCATGACTGATATAACCAAAGCAGTCCATTCTCATTGTCCATGGTAGTTACAACATGCAGTGACAATGACATTCAGCAACCAGTGTTACATATGCAATTCAACATTACAGGCTGTTCTCACCCAAAGTCAAATCCCCCTGAGGTATACAATGTGTTTCCCCGTCCCTCTGCATTGCCCACCAAGTGTAACCAGGTCCTTGAGCAAAAATAATCCCATGGATGGGTTTGCCTTTCCTCAAGGCAGGATTAATCCAAACTGTCTTTCCTTGCATACCTCTCATATGCACCACAGGGTCTTTATCTCCATCTGCTGTATACAGGGATCCTGATTGTGCAGGGCCGGCTCAGTTAGTGGAACATCTGGTGTTGACTAGCCTTTGCTAAGTGCAGATTGACTGCTTGAGGGTCCAACAACCCAGTGCCTTCAGTGTTGTTATCAGTCCATTATACCAGCTGATGTTCCCAGTGGCTGGTGCATGACAGTGTATATAATACACCCACTCAATATTGTGTTGTCTAGCCCAGATGTTTATAAGGCTATTTGTGAAATGAGTCACATTGTCTTCCTCAATTCTTTCAGGGGTGCCATGTCACCACAGGACTTGCTTTTCAAAGCCCAAAAAAATGTTCTGGCCAGTGGCGTGAGACATGGGGTTGTCTCCAGCCATCCAGTGGTTGCTTCTACCATTGTAAGCATGTAACTCTTGTCTTGGCGGGTTTGCAGCAGTGTGATGTAATTGATCTGCCAGGCCTCCCCATACTTATATTTAGACCACCGCCTCCAATACCACAGGGGCTTTACTGTCTTGGCCTGCTTGATCACAGTACATGTTTCACAGTCATGGATAACCTAGGATACAGTGTCTAAGTCCACCCCTCAGTCACGAGCCCACCTGTACGTTGCATCTCTTCTCTGATGACATTAGGCATCATGGACCCACCAAGCTGGAAATAACTCACCCTTATGTTGCCAGTCCAGATCTACCTGTGACACCTTGATTTTGGCAGCCTGATCCACCTGTTCATTGTTGCGGTGCTCCTCATGAGCCTGACTCTTAGGTACGTGTGCATCCACATGACAGACTTTCATGGTCACCTGGGTAGCAATGTCTTGCCACACTTTGGCAGACAAAGGGGTTTCCCTCTGTGCTGCCAGTTGGCCTTTTTCCATCTTTCCAGCCACCCCCATAAAGTATTTGCTACCATCCACAAGTCAATGCAGAGGTAGAGTGTTGGACACTTCTCTCATTCAGCAATGTCCAAAGCCAACTGGACAGCTTTCTGCTCTGCAATGTGACTCCATCCACCTCGGTAGCTTCCGCGACCCACCGTGTAGGGCTCCATACAGTTGCTTTCCATTTCCTACTGGTCCCTATGGCAAGATATGGCAAGATCCATCAGTGAAAAGAGAGTATCACCTCTCACTCTCCAGTAGCTGGTTATATGGTGGGGCGTCCTGTGCATGTCACCTGCTCTTCTTCCTCTTCAGATGATAATCCAAAATTCTCACATGTAGGACAGTTTGTGATGACTTCCAAGATCCCAGAGCAACTCAGATTTCCTATACAAGCTTGCTGTGGGATGAGAGCAATCCACGTACTCCACATCATATAAGTGGCATGATGTTTTGCAGGGACTTTCCCTTTAAACATCCTAGCACTGGTAGCTGAAGTGCCAGAAGAAGCTGTGCTTTGGTGCCAATCACTTCTGAGGCAGCTTGAACTCCTGGGCTCAGATCCTTTGAATCCCTGACTCCAGAACCTGAGAGATCATACTCAAGTCTCTCCAGGTACATTCTGCCAGAGGCTTCAGGAAGGGCCATTCTCCCTGACTGTGGTTTAGAGCTCATTTTTCACATCCTGTCCTGTCCTGATTGGCCCAGAGACCACTGCATGAGGAATCTCCTATTCAATTTGTTCAAAGTCTTACTGTTGTTCCGGGTCCCACTTGAAATAATTTTTCTTTCATGTCACAAGGTAGAGAGGGCTTAAAATCTTGTTGAATTCTGGGACATGCATCCTCCAAAAACCCACGATGCCTAGGAAAGCCTGTGTTTGCTTCTTGCTGGTCAGTGGAGACATAGCAGCTATCTTATTGATCACCTCTGTTGGAATCTGTGTGCACCTGTCTTCCCATTTTATCCCCAGGAACTTAATTTCCTGGGCAGGTCCTTTGACCTTACTGTGCTTTATGGCAAAACTGGACTTCAGGAAGATTTGGATTATTTTCTCCCCTTTCTCAAAATATTCCTCTGCTGCGTTGCCCCAATGATCAGGAGTCTTACCACAGAAGGGTCCTCTGAGAGACCAGACAAGGTGTTCAATTGTCTAATGTCTTCTGCCTCTACAGCAATCCCAAAAGCCCACCTGAGGGCCAGCTGAATGGCTTTGAGTCCGGCAAGTTGGCTCAATCCACCTTCTCCTTCAGTAACTTCTGCAACCTGTCATGTGGGGCTCCATACGGCTGCTTTCCACCTTTGTTTCATCCCTACAACGTGGCAGGAACTGTCAGTGAAAAGAGCATAGCATGTTTCTTCTGCTGGCATTTGGTTGTATGGTTGAGCTTCCTCAGCATGTGTCACTTGTTCTTTCTCCTCTTCATCAGAGAGACCGAAGTTTTCACCTTCAGGCCAATTTGTAATTATTTTCAAGATCCCAGGGCACTTCAGTTTTCCAGTACAGGTGCACTGTGTGATGAGAGCAATCCACTTGCTCCATGTGGCATTGGTGGCGTGGTGGGTAGAGGGAAACTTTGCTTTAAACATCCACCCCAGTACCAGTAGTCAGGGTGCCAGGAGGAGTTGTGCTTCAGTGCCAATCATCTCTGAGGCAGCTTGGACTCCTTCATAGGTGGCCAAGATTTCCTTCTCTGTTGGAATGTAGTTGGCTTCAGACCCTCTGTAACATCAGCTCCAGAATCCCAGTGGTCAACCCCAAGTCTCCCCAGGCACCTGCTGCCAAAGGCTCCAGGACAAACCATGGTTCCCAGCTGTGGAGTAGAGCACGTTCTTCACTTCTGGTCCTGCTCTGACCTGGCCAAGGGCTACCACATGAGCGATTTCTTGCTTGATCTGGGCGAAGGCTTGTTGCCGTTCAGGGCCCCAGTGGATATTGTTCTTTTTGCAGGTGACTAGGTAGAGAGGGCTCACAATCTGACTGTACTCAGGAATATGCATTCTCCAAAAGCCTATGGCACCTAAAAAACTTGTGTTTCCTTCTTGTTGGGCAGTGGAGACATTACTGTGATCTAATTGATGACATTGGTGGGAATCTGATGCCATCCATCTTGCCACTTTACTCCCAGGAACTGGATCTCTCGAGCAGGTCCCTTGACTTTGATCTTCTTGATGGCGAAACTGGCTTTCAGGAGAATCCGGATTATTTTCTCTCCTTTCTCAAACACCTCTGCTGCCATGTTCCCCCACACAATGATGTCATTGATGTACTGCAGATGTTCTGGAGCCTTACCCTTTTCTAGTGTACTCTGGATCGGTCCATGGCAGATTGTGGGACTGTGCTTCCACTCCTAGGACAGTTGGTTCCAGGTGTATTGCATGCCCCTCCAGGTGAAGGCAAACTGAGGCCTGCACTCTGCTGCCAGAGGAATGGAGAAAAACATATTGGCAATGTCAGTAGTGGCGTACCACTTCACTGCCTTGGACTCCAGCTTGTACTGGAGCTCTAACATGTTTGGCACAGCAGCACTCAATGGTGGAGTCACTTCATTCAAGGCACGATAGTCCACAGTAAATCTCCATTCTCCTTCAGATTTGTGTACAGGCCAAATAGGACTGTTGAAGGGTGAGTAGGCCTTGCTGACTACCCCTTGGCTCTCCAGCTCACAGATCATCTTGTGGATGGGAATCACAGCATCTTGAGTTGTCCGGTACTGCTGGCAGTACACTGCCAAGGTGGCAATTGATACTCGTTGCTCTTCCCCCTTCAGAAGGCTTACTGCAGATGGGTTCTCTGATAGTCCAGGCAAGGTGTTCAATGGCTTAATGCCCTCTGTCTCCACAGCAGCTATCCCAAATGCCCACCTGAGTCCCTCTGGGTCTTTGAAATACCCACTTTGGAGGAAGTCTATGCCCAAAATGCACAGGGCCTCTGGGCCAGTCACAACGGAATGTTTCTTCCACTCATTTCCAGTCAGGCTCACCTCAGCTTCCACCAGGGTCAAAGTATCCTATTGCAAAAACATCCTATTGCAGCATTTTAATATTAAGAAGAACTCTTTCAATTTAACTATGATTTTTTAATAATTTTAGGAGGTGGATAGCATTGCTAGTGGATCAAATTAATGGGTATAGCGAAAGGACAACAACTAAAATGAACACAACCAAACCCAGTATTTACTCACTATTTTGCTATCCGAGAATCTGAAAGAAACACCCAGGAAAGGTAGTGCATGGACATCTTGTGATCTACCCTCTCGGCACCACAGCTAAATCCTCACTGATTTAGCATATGAGAAGACAACATCCACAGATCAGATAGTTCTTGTTCTCTGAACACAGAGAGGCTACTGAGTATAATGGAAAACCAGAAATCAAATAGAGACTGAATTTTACTTACTGTACTTAAAGGGGTTGGTGTAGGTATAGGAAGCAACCCTGCACCGGGCATCAGACTTGTCATAGTAGGAGCAGGTGCCAATAGAGAAAGGGCTTTGGCTTCATCTGGGATTTTACCTGAAGAAGCAAAGGAAAGCATTACACAGAGTTGGAACACTACACAGATGTTACTCTTTCTATGATTTTACAATTACCCTTGCATTTAAAAAAGTAATAAGTAAGAATGAATCTATTTACCAGATCCTTACAAAGAAAGGGATATGAGCTTAAGTATTTCCTTTTACCCTGCGTCTACTAGGAAAAACAAAAGTGAGCAGAACTTCAAAGACTAGCAATGTCATTAATGGATTATTATTTTAAAAACTGAATAATGTACACAATTATTTAACACTTGGAGCTATGGGTCACCTGTACTGGAAACTTAATGTTCATGAACCAAACGATATCAAGCATGGATGCTTTCCCAGGGCGGTGTTTTCACGGTGATCGAAAGCTGTTTTACACATGACAACCGTTCGTGTTGGCTGCATCACTAATAGCACACAGAACATCAGATACAGAAAAGAAGAACATTTTTTAAAGTTTAATCCCCAGAAATGGCAAATAACCAAATCAGTAAAAAAAAGAAAGAAACAAAGTATGTGTTAACTGAAATTCACCCTCTGGTGTTACCTACTTTTGATGTAAAAATAAATAAAAATAAAAAAAGCCCTACTGTGATTCTACACAAGACATACTACAAATGAAGTTGGGAGTGGAGGGAGGGCTGAAAAATTCATATTTGTACTGTCTTACATTCTAGGTCACCTCAGTTTATCTAAAATTTTGATAAATTAACTTTAAATTTACTGAAATTAAAGAGAATCATAACTTATCAGCTAAGCAAGCTATATTTTCCTATATTTCCTACTATTTCAACCATATTATATTTTCCCTGTCATGCAAAAAGTTTAAGCAATATCTAATCTGAACTAAACACAGGTTTCATTCAAAGTTAGTTACAATTAGACTGCTAAATAAATAATAAAAGTCTTAAAAAATCAAAAGATGCAACAGTTAATTACAAATGAAATTAAACGTATGTTTTAAATTTTAAATGCAAAGGCATTGAAACTGGTACAAATATTAAACACTGAACTGAAAAAATAAAGAAAACAAGTGCTAATTACATTAGTTATCTATGATTTATTCAAAATTACTGGAGTAACTGTATATATGCTACCCATCTGAGCCCTTTGATATTACCCCATGCACTTTAATAATATAAATGCTTTTATTTAAACATTGTTTTAAAAGTCAAGGTATATACAAATACTGTGCCAGTGGCTTTTACTGCTTTGGTTCAAACTTTATGTGTTTTAACTATAAAGCCCTTAACTTCAGAATTTTAAAATTATTATAAATATTGTTCTCAAAACCTAAATTATTATATTATTTTCAAAACACTGCAATTTTAGCTATATTTGTGAAAACAAACCCCACAGGAATCATACTACTTAAAAAAAAAAAAAAAAAACAAAAGTTGCAAACCTGTTCTACAGATCTGCAGCAAGGACTCGGTTAGAGTTGGAGATACAAAAGACAAAACAAATATAAATGAAAATTAATTTATATATAGCATGAGTGGATTAGAAAAGTTAAAACAGTACTCTTCTTTTTTCTCACACCTTCTATTTAGAGTTATTTTATTTAAGTTTTGAGGCATCTTGCTCCTTAACATGTAACAAACCACTTTATTTTGCTATCTAAAGA
Organism: Pyrgilauda ruficollis; assembly: GCF_017590135.1. Lineage (NCBI taxonomy): Eukaryota > Metazoa > Chordata > Aves > Passeriformes > Passeridae > Pyrgilauda > Pyrgilauda ruficollis. Next base: position 42,459 of record NW_024524767.1, on the reverse strand, counting down.
GGAAAAATAGGAAAATTATTAACAATTAAGAATTAACTGTGCTATTATGTTTTCCAGGGCTTTTATAAAAACATGCATAAATCTGAGTCATCATCACAATGCTGAGCACTCTCAACAGGTCTCATTTTGAAGTCAGGCATGCAATGAGAGGTGTACTTGATTTGCCAGACTGCTCATGAGAATCAGGTACCTTGCCTCACATCCTGCCTACTATGTAGCTAACTAACAGGCTTCCAAATATACAGTTCCAACAACTGTGTGTGCAAATTAGGCATACAATTATATACCAGTTCTTCTGAAAAACAAAATACTTAAGCATTTTCAAATAATTGCTGAGCCAGCATCTTGCAATTAACTGGATACTCATAGAGGTTTCTACAGGATCAACAGACATGGCTCAAGTTAATTTAATGGCTCCTAAAGTGGTACATCTGCATTGTAATTTAGATCCTTGGTCAATAATATACATAAGCATAGGCCTAATTTAAGTATGCACTTACATACAGCCAATTCAATACACACTTAACCAGATAAACTTAAGAGATGCTTAAGACATTTAGCCCTTTTAGATAGGAAATGAGTTATGCATATGCATATAACTAAACTGACAGGGAGTCAAGTTCAGAAATGTACTTAAATACAATTCTAAACTTTAAGCATATGGTTCACCTTACTGAAATAATTGCAGTTATTCATTATTCATTTCCTCAAACATTGCTTAAGGAATAAATTGAACAATTTCAGTTAAATAAACTATTATAGTTTAAAAAAATGAATTACATACATATATAAACTATAAAGCTAGCAGCATTATTTCCAGAATACTTTGGTCCCTCAACAACATAATGTTTAATGTTAATTACAAAATTTAGTTATCAGGTCCATGCCACAAAGATCTGTTCATTTATTTTATTCAAGAATGAAGAAAGGCCTACCTCTACAGACAGAACCCTGAAAATTTGTTTGTATTTTCAGATACTGTCTTTTGAGAAGATACCCCTTACTAGGTTTTAAGATCAGATTAAGCTTTTAAACAATTCTGTAGAAAATAAACTGTTGAGGGAAAAAAAACCCCAAAACCAAAAGCCTGAAATATCTTGCAAATTTATTTCCCTGGTTTTTAGACAGTTTTGAAAAACAAATTAATATGTAAGGCCAAATAACCTCAGAAGTTACAGCCTCCATTAATTTATTTTAAAAAGGGATACAAGCCCACAAAAATACAACAAAATATGTCAGTAATGACATAACAAATTAGGACACTTTAGTTTAAGAATAACTGTTTTGGTTTTTAAACTCATGGTATTTAAAAGCTGAATGGAAATGAGGCAAATATATTTATTTTCTAATAAGGGAAACAAGCAAAATAAATTTGCCACATCTATACTGCATCCTTAGAAATATTTATTTGAATGCATGAGTGTTTAGTAAATTAGATTCTATGATAATTTATTTATTTATTCTTCACTTTGCAAAGGAATCTGAAAGCAAATGTAGATTAACTCTGTATTACCTAGATACCTTATGCTTCTTCAGAAATGTACAGTTTTCCTAAGTGCTTAAGAGCCCTAGTTGCTTAAGAGCCCTAGTCAACCTAGTCTGTACCAGAATCCATTTTGTTAAATGCTAAACAGAAATATCTGTGTTAAGCAGGTACTAATCACAGTATTTTTATCGCTGTACATGTGCTCAGAAACTAATTTCTTACTCTTTATACTGAAACTACATGGTTAATCCTCCCATCACCCCAAAACAGCTTCAAAAATAACTAAGTACATTTCTTTTTTAAATACTTTCTTTTTTCATTTACTTGAAAGAATTTTAAATGAATTGTTATTTTTCTACTATTTTAAATCAATGGAAAATGCACACTTACAAACAAAATAATTTCTGTGTGATTCAGTTCATGATTCTTATTGGATTTAGCGGCAGAGATTAAAAGGATTACAACTACTTGTAATTACCTCAACTGGCACAGCTAAATCCAACAGAGATCAGGAAGCTCTTCCCAGCTACAGTTCTCAGCTTGGTGCATTATGAGAATCAAGCCAATTGGTCCCAATGCAGCTGGCTGGGAAGAATAATGCCTGAGGACTAGACACATTACCTGGTCCAGCACTTCTGTTTTAGGGCTTCTGTTTCACAAGAACAAACATCATTTAGGGATAAGAACTTTCTCAATCACTCCAGCATGAACTGCCAGGGCTTCTGAGATTGTGAAATGATAATTTGTTTTTAACCTCTTCTTGAAATAATGACCACTGGAGCATGTAAAAGTGCAATACACACATACACGCACACAAAACTTTTCAATCTTCCCATGAATAACAGTGTTGAAAGACAATGTGCCTCACAACACATTCCAACAAAAATCTCAGCGACGTAAACATGAATACTCACCTAAACAGTTTTTTCTCAAAATTACAAAAACAAAAGGATGAAATCTTACTGCCACTGACCTCAATGGAGCAAGGTTTCATCAGAAGCAAACAAATATTTCATGACATTCAATACTCGTGAAATCTCAATATCAGAAATAATTATTTTAAACTCTTCTTATTAGATATAAATAGAAAGCCTTCTTTTAAACAGATCATGCAGCCTCAAAGTACTCTGCTGAGAAAAGGAAAAATAGCAGAGAAAAATAATGATTTTACTTTGTAAAGTGAATTTCTCCAGAAAGTTTTAACTTTTCTTTCAAGATAAGCTCACAAAGCATAATATATGAAAGAATGCATCTTAAAACTGATATAGTTTTCACTATTCCAGTATGACACAATGTGTTCATCTGTTGAATTTAGATGCTTAAATGTATTCCAAACAAAACTTATCCATAACTCACAGCATAAAACTTAAACATATCCTAAATTCTCTGTATACCATCCACAAGTAGCTTCAGGTCGACTTCAAAATGAAAGACTATGAATCCTTTACAAAGCATAATTTTTTTCACAGCTGAATTACCAGTTCACAAGTACAAGGGTAAGGGATTTAACGGAACAAAACAAAAAGGAAAAAAAAAATTAAAAAGTGAAAATAAAAGAAACAAAAGAAGGAAAGCAAAATAAAATGAAAACAGAGACAGGGCGTCCATCTTCAGCAGGCCAGACTTCAATCTCATTTCCCCCATGAAGATTTCACTTGGCGGCAGGTTTAGTGGCATGGCAAACAATGCCTAACTCAGGCAAGTGTAACAGGTCTGCCTTGGCCAGTCTAGTCATCTAATAATGCACAAATATCACACAGAGAAAACATACAAAACCAAATTAATAGTCAAAATCCATCTACTAGACAATATGGACATAAAATTTAGAATTATTAGGGTGGTATCTTTATCTTTCAACTTGTGTGTTCTCAAACTATAATGTTTAAAGAAAAACCTAATGATACACACAAAAGAAAGTTATATTTTGAGAACTTGATAATGTTAATTTACAATTATATTTTTGTTAAATTGCTTATTAAATGTCACAAAATGAACACTGTTTTCATTGTGTAGTGATTCATTCCTCATACTCTTAATTTACCACTGTTTAAATACACTACAAATTTCATATTTTATTCTATTTTCTAAAACCAAGCTTTCAGAGTTTCATTTTACCCCTTCTATATGTTTAATTCAGCACATGAAACATTTTATTGCTGGCACTGTTGGCTACTGATATAATTTAACCTTTTAGTAGAATATAGCCATTGCTATTTTTAAAGCCCATTGTACACTCCACTGATTCCGTTAACAATTATACATAGTGAATAAAAGATGTTGCACTATGGTCTCAGAAAGTTAAACCTATATGAATTCATATCTTTGCAAATTAAAATCAGTTATTCTGTTAGAAAGTTACATGAAAACAGCATTCTGACTTGAAAATAGAAATTGACCTCACGACCCAATCACTTGTTCACCGAATTATATATAAATCTCTGTGGGGTCCAGAATAGTCTGGAACAGTGACAGTTTGTCTGTAACACATTTTCTGAGAAACACCTAATAAGTCAGCTACAAACAGGGTTGGAACAAGATTTCTCAGAACTCTGATTTTATTCTCCTTCCCCTAATTGTCTGCCATCAAGAGACACAGGAAAATGTAGTTCTACCTGCCTGTTGTCATATCACATCATGCAGTGATCTCAAGAAAAATACCAGGAAGTGTTGTTCATTCATTAGGTAGCAATCTTTCCTCTCTGGCAGTACTGAACCAGTGTTAAGATTCTGAAGAATTTGCAGTCAATTACTTAAGGGCAATTTTTCAATAAGGATGCTGTTCTGATACATTTTGCCTACCCAAAGCCTTTACAAAGCTTCAAGTGGATACAGCAATATCCTCTTTGTGGTTTAAGAACAAGTTCCAAAAATAAAACCCAAAAGCCCCCCAAACAAACCATAAAAGCAACTAAAAATCTAGGCTTCACAAAGACTTATCATTATGCCCATGTTAACAAGGCTACAAGAATAGACAGTATACTGTAGGTCATCTAAGAGTCTATGAAATTTTTAAGACTTGTCAGAGTTTGCTAGGAAAACCCCAGATCATCATTGCAGCAGCACTAATCTCATACTATCTAGATCATGATGTGGCAAACATGCCAAAAAATGGCACTCTGGGACCACTGTTAACAAACTCCAAAAAGTCAACAGTATTGTTTGAACCAAAATCTGACTATTGAAGTTATAAAAGTCCTGTTAATAGCAGATATTTATGAACTTGCTGCAGTTTATGGATCAATCTTTCTAAATATTTTTGTTCATGGCAAAACAGCTATCATGTGAAGTTATCTTTACTCCATCAACTGAAATACTCCACTCTAAAGAGGCAATCCAGATTCAAATGGGCAAATGCTCAATTCTCACAATTATCACAATGAAGTCAATGGGGCTCTGCCTAACTCCAGTGATCTGCCTACAGCAAGTAGAGCCATGCTTCATAGAATTGCATTTAAATCTGGGATAGTATACTAACAATAAGAACTACCTTGTATTCAACACATGTAAAAGCAGGACCTCAAAGCTAGCCAAAGAAACACTTGTAAATTTAGCATTCATCAAGCAGTTTATTTTACTAAGAGTTATAAAAATATTTTACACTAAAAGCATTCTTTACAGCTGATTGCATTTTTAAAGACATCTAAAATCAAAGAAGAGTACCAGTATGCATAAGAAAGCCTTTTTATTGCATACAAAGTAATATTTTCCACAGGAAGAAGAAAGAAAAATTGAAACATTTTTTAATTAAATTAGAAAGTAAATATTTATATTCAAACAGCAATTATCATCACAAATGCAAAATACATAAGATTAATCTAAAATAGTCAAATGCACATATAACGTCTCCAAGACAAAATTGGAATTTGGTGTAAAAAACTGAAAAATAACTACTATCTTAAAAAAAAACACAAAACCAAAACACCACACCAAGGGCAACACATTAAGATCCAAACTGCAGTGTTATCACAGTGCCAGGAAACTGTTTTATCTTTGCAGTGCTCCATTGACTTCAGAGAGAACTTTGTGTGGGAATAAGCTTGCCAATCCAAACCATAATGAAGAGTATTAGTTTACCTTATTTTCCCACAAAATATGTAATAACTGTGGAAAATTGAACTATCCTAATTTAAATCAACTAATTTTTTTTCTAATGCTGGATTTCAATTTAATCTAGATAATTTGGTTTCTTCATTTGATTTTCAATTTTGTTTCAAGGCTTTTTTTTTTACAGAAATAAAATAAAATAAAAGAGCACTGCCTCTTTAGATAGAAAGCTTAAAACAATTAACAGACAGGACAAAGACCAACATTACAGAAGAATGTCTAAAATACCAACCTTCTGCGCAGGGCACAACTATCAAAGCTCTGTCAATAAAAACCGTGTTAGTTAGATGCTGGGCCACACCAACACTTGATGCTTCACGAAACTTAATATAACATACTTTGGAAGAAAAAGTAAGAGGTGTGTTGCTGCAAGATAAAAGGAAAAAAAAAACAACAATTAGCCATATTAAATAAATGTATGCATATATTTTCAACTATTATTTCTTAATCAAAAAAAAAATAAAAATAAAGAAGTCAGATTTCCTGGAAAAGTTACCCAAAAGACAAGTATAGAAATTTACTAATTTGCCTACTTAAAAATTTACTAATTTTTACATTTACAAATTTACTAATTTGCCTTTTCACTTAAAAACTCATAGTATATCCCCTCTTTCTTTTTAATGGAAACTTACAGAAGCCAAAAGCCCAAATTAACAAGGCTGATTTTCTTTACAAATCTTGCTAAACAAAATTACATTGCTATTATAAATAGCATATTTACAGGACACTCTTGTCAAGTAAATAATTTATAGTTTATCTTTTATCCTCCAAGTAAAACTTGTTTAAAAACATCAAAGTGTCCAACTGAGGGCCAAGAGGATGGTGAAGGGCCTTGAGGGGAAGCCATACAAGGAGCAGCTGAGGTCACTTGGTCTGTTCAGCCTGAAGAAGACTGAGAGGGATCTCATCACAGTCTACAACTTCCTTGTCAGGAGGAGGAGGAGCAGACACTGCTCTCTCCTCTGTGGTGGCCAGTGACAGGACCCAAGGGAACATCATGAAGCTGTGTCAGGGGAGGTTCAGGTTAGATATTAGGAAAAGGTTCTTCACCCAGAGGGTGGTTGGGCACTGGTGGTGGTTTGGTTTTTTAATGTCCACAGGTTTCTTTGTTTGTTTTGGGTTGGGGGGACAGAGGTCTGTGTGGGTAAGTTTGAGGGGGAGGGTCTTTTGGGTTTTTTCTTGTTGTTTGGGGTTTGTTTGTTATTAAATACATATGCCAGTGTTACAACCCAAATGGTTGAAGCCTCCATTGAAGATTCTCTGGTTCAAACTTCTAACATCCCTTAGATTTTTTCTTTATTGTTTTCATTGGTAACTCAAAACCATAATTCTGTTCCAGGCAGTTACAGGCTACATAAATAAACCTTATAAATTCCAACAACTACAGAGCCAGTTATGACAAGTGTCATTTATATATTTCCCTCTCTGTATTTCCTGGATTTCAATCACAAAAGCTATCTGAGAAGTAGGTTAAAAATATTAACATAAGAATACTACTGCAACAAGGCTCTAAAAAAAACCCTTGCTACAAAGTGTTTTCTGAAAGTTAAGCTAATCATGAGATTCACTGGAGAAGTGATGAAAAGGAAAAATTCTCTAATAAGGAGACCACCTCTGCTGAAAACACATCAATGCTGCATCTACATTGAGGGAGACGATTAAGATCCAAAAGTTCTGAAATTCCAAAAAGTTTCACAGCGACTGAGTCCTCTTTTTTTGCAAAGTGGGCCTCCTAAACTTCCCCAGTAGGCTTCGTAAGAAGTCTTTCTTAAAGCAGAAAAGTCCTATTCTGTTTTAATCCCTTTTTTTTTTTTTTTTTTTTTTTTTTTTTTTTTTTTTTTTTTTTCTTTTTTTTAAGCTTTTTTTTGCCAATCCTTTTCAAGGCTGAATTGAGGTAGTCTCATAGACTTCTTCCTACGGTTACAAAGCATTGTTGAAAAAAAGCAAGTCCTACATCTCTGATTTAAGGTTACTATAATCCAGTTTCTTCAGAAATGCAAGAAAACTCAAAAAGGAAATAAAGATATAAATAGTATTCAGATGTTTCTACCATTTTTCTTTTCCTTTGTAGGGAAACAGCAACATCCATCCCCCAACAGAACAAAAACCAACCAAAAACTTAAGAATGATCTATTCAGAAATCTACAGTGAAAAATCAAATAAAAGGCTACAAAATATCTCTCTAAGGGTCCAAATTTTCTCAGGGTGCTGATGGTGGAGAAGACAACAAAAACTAATAACCTGTCAAAATAAGATGTTCTGGAATAATTGTGCAGATCACATTTAAATAAAGCTCTGTGTATTTTATCTCAAAGGCCTTATCTATACTGCAGCCACTGCAGGATATAACAATATCTAAGAAACACTTGTGTGTATTAGCTTCCAAGACAGCTCCAGAACACCCATAAGCAAACAGTATTATAGCAAGGCTTTCAATACCTGATGCAGACATTTTGTGCCTCCCTGCTTTGGAACAATTCATTCTGCTAAAGTTCAATTTCCATAAAGCTTTTCAATACTTAACTAATCAAAAATCCTCTTACAGCCACATTTGAAGGTTTATCACTACAAATGTAATTTTAACGGCTTCTCTGAAACACAGATTTCAACTGGGTGACAAACCTAACGCAAAAGCATGGTTTTGCAAATGGCAAACTGAGGAGCACTTGTTAAACAATGACAGCAATTCTCCATTCTCAACATGAGAATTCAGATCTCTACCTAAATCAGGACCATACACAGATATTCAAAATGTCAGGAGTTTTTCCCTCAGACTTTGATGACAAAATATCACTGAAGATGACAGAAACCCCACTAAAGCCACCCTCTTCTACACACAAGTGGCAAATCCACACCAAGGCCCTGATGTAGTTACAACTCGTAGGACATAAATTCTCTTACCAAGGCTGTGACTGTAATATTATGTTCTTGTTAACTGCTTCACCCTATCTAACAACAATTTTCCAAGTAATTTTCATATACATCTTTAACTTTTCTTTACGATATTTAAGTCTTTATCTTCATAAAAAAAACAGATCTCATTTGGTAAAATTAGAAACATGCAATTCAGTCCTCCTACTTTCCTCAAGATGTAAGCAAAAGGGAAAAATATTATATGCACAAGTAAATTTAAAAAGCCAACAACATAGAAATCCTATTTTCCTGAAAGGATTTTACAAGCATCCCTTACTTTCATTTCTGAGCAGTTAGGAAAAGAAAAAAAAAACCCCTCAAATTCTCTGAACATACTTCTTCTCAAGGTTAAAGCTCTGTTTATGGGACAGGGAAGAAGAGGTGACCAAAATGCTTGGCAATAGTAATGAAATTGAATAAAAGAGGTCTTTGAGCACTGAAAGATACTTATAGCAGTCTATAAGAGAGAGGTCTTATGAGGAAATGGTTAAAAATTTCATTAAGTCAAAGTTTCTTGGGCAAGTTTATGACACCAATTTTAAAGCAATACAGCAGACAATTGCAAGAAGATAAAATATAAACTCAGCTAGTCTCTTTGAGTTTTGATAATCAAATACAAATTACTTAAGAGTAAAATAAGTGGATTTAAAAAAAAAAAAAAAAACCTCTTCCCACCTCCACATAACTTGTTTACTGAGGTTATTCATCAAATAGGTGCTTTCAATTTTTAGATTAAAATTTCAATGGAAAGCCTTCTAGAGAGCAGAACAGTATATAGTTGTACAGTCGAGTCAAATTTAAATTTTTCTTGTAAGAAAACAGGTAAATACAAACAGCCACCAGTAACAAGCATTATGACCTACTAAAATATGATACACATTCATAGCTTTTCAATAAAAAGAAATATTGTTTTCAGTGTCAATGAAGTCTCACTGACAAGTAGCTAAAATCAGAATGATGACCATATGGAAACTTCTTCAGTATCAAGAGTTTCCTATGCCCACAATGCTGAATCTGAAAGCAGCTTATTCACAGTTCACACAGACCTCTTCAGAAAATAACAATAATAATAAAATAGCATTTACTGGCAACTGCCTAAAGTGCAAAAACCTCTCATACACAAGAGAGACACTTCCTCACAGAGAACTAGGCTTTCAGGAAAATTACATATATGAAATCCATCCTTCTTAATGGGATGTCTGCTTAACAATGACTGAAGAAACTGAAGGGCTTTGATGAATGAAGATAAAACATGAAGTGACAAACTACCAAAGAGCATAGTGTGATTTTGCTCAACATTCATAAAAGTCATCCCAATCATTTCAGTATACAAAATATAGGACCTTGTCAGAAACTGCTACTTTAAAACCCCAGTCTTAAGATATTAATTGCCAGGAAAAGTCACTGGGTTCAGGAAGCTCACTAGAAATACTGAAGAGTCATCTTAAAGAACCTGCCTTTTATTTAATGCATTAAAAAACTGAGATGGTTTCTCTCTCCTCCACATTGTGCATCCTTACAAGAACTTTAAGTGAACTAATCCAACATTAATATTTTCTCTTTAAAGTAATTATATTCAACAATTGAGACTTCCTGTTAGTTTTTTAAAGACATTCTCTGTTGCACCCTATAAAACCAAGGGATATGTTAATGACAGTGATGTCTTTGATGGGTTGCTTGTCAATAGAATCGCCTTGTTGGGGTTTAGGGCTTGACATGGTTTGGAGGCCACAGACCTAGGGGGAGGTTACTGATAATGGACAAGAAGAATGCAGAATTTACAGACCAAAAGGACATTTGCCCAAGATAAGTAGAAACTAACAAAGCCAACTAATCAACTGTGCTGAAAGCAGGTCCAACTGGGTAAAAGGTAATTCCATCAGGGGGAGATCACAACCACCAAACAACCCCCAATTCAAATTAAAGAGCCCTGACAACACGCAGTAGCTAATAATGAATTACAAAATACCTTATGCAATTAGCCTTTTTATGAGTAGCCAATAGTAGAGTAGTAAACATTGAATATGTAGTAGATAGGTGGAATATATTAGATTAACAACGTATAAATAATGATCAAGTTCTCTGCTCTGTGTGCTAGCTTTGTGGATTTACCACCCAGCACCCACCTTTGTGCAAATATGAACTAACCAAATACCTTGTCTCTGTGTGTGAGATTGTCTTACTGCACACCAGGTGACGAATCCCACTTTTAGAGACAATAACAGGAGACTGGAAAAATATAGAAAATTGCTGAAAAGTAACTTCTCTCTCATGATGCTAGTTCATAGCACAGCCCTATACTTTGTTCTACAATCATTGAAGAGCCTATAAGTAACAAGATACATCATCCTCACCCCCCAGTAAGTCATAAATCTTCTCTTTTTTTTCATTCATGTCAGCAGTAGGGTGCTGCACAATTAACTATAGTGGAACAGTGTTATCAAAGGAATTTCCTATAAAGTTGAAATGATCACCTGATCAAATTCACCACTTTATAAATCTCTTGGATTGCTCTGACAAAGCAAAATATCAGAGAATTAGGAAGAAAAAGATAATCCAAAGTTAAACATGTAATACTGCATCTTTCAAGAATGGGGAAAAATATTTCAAAAATAAATTACCAAGATCAATACTTCAAAATGGTCCATGTCCTTGACCAAGTTAATTCACAAATACCAGAATGAGATCTATTTCCTTTGAAACAAAAAAAAAAAATTAATAACAACACTACTGAGTATTTAATATAAGATTTTATGTATTAGACTTCAGCAGATTAAGGGAAAAAGTAGAAGGCTGACAAACATTATTGATTTTGAAGAGGTGAAGGAAAATTTATATTTTATTTGGAAAGATCATAATGGTGAATTAGAAAAAGGAGAGTTTATATGATTTATCAAGTGTATATACACATGTACATATACATATAATGTCTATATATTCTGCTTAATGTTGAGCATCAACAGAACTACAAGTTCATATCTATTAGAAAGAAACATGCCCAGCAAAGGCAATGGGATTCCAAATATTGCAGTAAATCTTTAAACTTCAATGTCTTCTTTTTAATAAACAAAATCATGCATACAGAAGAGAACACAACTTCATTGTACTCTGCAAACTCATGCTTGACTAAGTAAAAATATTTTGTGTGTATGCTGAATATTTTCAATACAGAATAAGAGAGAAAACAGGCTACAATTCTACACAATGCAACATACAACTTTGTTTCATCACATTGTTTTACCTGATAATGTGTGCTTGCAGCCCAGAAAGCCACCTGTATCCTGGGCTGCATCAAAAGGAGCATGGCCAGCAGGGTGAGGGAGGTGATTCTCCCCCTCTGCTCTGCTCTTGTGAGACCCCACCTGGAGCACTGCATCCAGCTCTGGGGTCCCCAGCACAGGAAGGACATAGGCCTGTTGGAGAGAGTCCAGAGGAGGACCACGAAGGTGATTAGAGGGCTAGAACACCTCTCCTATGAAGACAGGCTGAGAGAGCTGGGGCTGTTCAGCCTGGAGAAAAGAAGACATCGTGGAGACCTTATAGCAACCTTTCAGTACCTAAAGGGGGCCTACAAGAAGGCTGTATGTTTTACAAGAGCATATAGTGACAGGACAAGGGGGAATAGGTTAAAACTGAAAAAGTATAGGTTTAGATTAGATATTAGGAAGACATTCTTTACTGTAAGGATAGTGAGGCACTGAAACAGGTCGCCCAGAGAAGTTGTGGATGTCCCATCCCTGAAAGTGTTCAAGGCCAAATTGGATGTGACCCTGAGCAACCTGGTCTAGCAGAAGGTGTCCCTGCCCATGGCAGGGGGGTTGGAACTAGATGATCTCTAAGGTCCCTTCCAACCCAAGCCATTCTATGATTCTATTCTCTGATAAGTGTATTAAGTGTATTGTGGAACAAGTCCAAAATAGAAACCTAGATAACTGTGCAAAAATCACTATAAATCTATTAAAGTGTTTAAAACTTAGGTAAAGCTGTTTTATCTTGACATGAATGGATGCCTACTATACATACTTTATGTGTTAAATCACATTTAAGTTTTCTGAACATTCCTCATCCAAACATAGCTATGTATAATCTAGTAACACATTAAAATGGACAAATACCATCTTCTTTTACTAGTTTTTTTATAATTAAATTTTATTCCTGTCTTCTTTGTATTAAAATTGAAGTCTGAATGTGAATGACTCCCCCTGCCCCTTTCTGATATTCCTATTTAATTTTCATTTATATATAAGTTTAATTCATATACATATATATATATATATATATATATATAAATGGTTTGAAAGGGCCAGTCTGCCATTCACTTCCTAATACAACAGATGTGTTAAGAAAAAAAAATATTTATTTTCCTCTTCTGTTCCATTTGCTTTGAAGAAACACTGAGGTTTGCAAAATAACAATATTATCTCTCATTTGAGCAGATCCCTTACATGCAGTTGACATAACAAGGACAGCTACAATTTAGAGAAACGTGTAATGTCCGTTATTAATTTTCACTTACTCCAAACGTCCTATTGGAAACATTTCTAAGCCCAGGCCAGGTACCGTTCCTCTGTTAACAGCTATGCTGACTTCTGTTCGAGTGACCCTTTCTCGCGGGAGAAAACAGCCGTTCGAACAAAAAGAGCTGGTCTCGCCGGCCGCACCACTCGGGCGATGCGCGCCGGCAAGACCAGGTAGCCGGGCGGAGGTCAGGCCTGGGGCGCTCCCGCTCGCCCCCGCCCCCTCCCCCTCCCCTTGGGATGAATCCGAGCGAAGAGAAAGGTGGGGCACAGAAAACAGGTTTTCAGGAAAACGGGGGAAACGAGACCTGCATCTAGGAAGCGCTTCGGGGCAGCCTGCGAGCACGCGTCTTGTCAGGCTGTGACTCAGTGCCGACAGCTGCCACGGGGTGACCGCGGCTCCGACCGCCACCACGAGAACAAAACTCGCCGTGTTTCTACAGGCCGCTCCAGAGATACCGCGACTGATCCCCTCCTCCGGACCGAGGTAACCATCTTAGGTCCAGACTTAGCCCCTTTCCCCTAACGTTCCTGCCCCATACAAAGGGGTGGGACCACGTGACAGACACACACCCACGTGCGGGAGACTGATGCCCACACTCAAGATGGCACATAGGACCTTCTGCCTCTTCCTTTCCCTCCATCCTCTAGACCCCTCTAAGCCTCTTCCTCATTCTGAATCTCTATTGCTCTGAGGGCCGACGCAGACCCTGCTTACTCCGGGGGATAGAGGCGCAGCTCCTCGATATCTCCCAGGAAGCTGAAGAGAGTCCGCATCTGCTCACTGGTCACAGCCGAGGAGAGGTTCGTGATCTGGATGACAGACGTGGGGGCCAAGGGGAAGCCTAGCGGCACCCCGATCCCTCCACTGCTCATCATGGCGGAGCCTGCACAACTGCTCCGCTCGCGACAGTGCCACACAGTCGGAAAGGCGGGCCGGACGACAGAGAAGCGTGTGGCGCCTGCCAGAGCGTCCTAGCATGCGGGCGCTCTAGCGGCGGACTCGACTGCTCCCTGGAGGTGATTCTGGGCGGACAGCTGTTCTTCCCGTGCTAGCTGGGGCTCACGGTGGAGCGGGCGCCCTCGCTCCGCGCCGACGGGACTCCGAGTTCCCCTGCAAGAAGGGAAGGGGGGAAAAAAACCTCACTTCCCTCCGGTTTCCCAAGGAGCTACCCAGGCCACCAGTACGGGACCGCGTCCCCCTCCTCCCCCGGCCTTCTTTCACACGCACTACCCGCCCCAGGCTGCCAGGGGACTGGATCGTAGATCTTGCGATGGGGAGGTCGCATAGCAGAGGAAGCAAGCATGACGGCCCGGATGCCGCACACAGAACGGTTAAATAGTTCCATCATACGTGGGGAAGGCGCAGCTGCGAGCGCCTGACTAATTCTTGCATGAACAGGGCCTGAGTACCTTGTTAACTGGTTTCCTTGTCCTTTAGCAAAGCAAAAGGCTTATTATTTTAAAACTGGAATACCAAAGAGTCTAGGTACCAAACCTCATCTTTAATAGGTCATGTTTAGCTCTATTAACTGATTTGGCATGAAATTCACTGAATGCTCTGCCAGCAAATTAAAACATGCCCACAGGAAATGGAAGGAAAAATAGATCCCCCATTTAAATGCTCTTTTGGAAGCCAAGTTCAATAAGCGGCAGTTTAATTACCCTAGAGAGTAAACCCTTGAAAACTTGCTCTGTGTTAGACAAGAAGAGTTGTAATGGAATAAATTGTTAATGGTTTTGATGTCCAGGTGTTAGAGAGATAAATTACTTGTCAGTAGAATTGCCTTGTTAAGGTTTGGGGCTTGACATGTTTCAATGATCTCAGACCTAGGGGGAGGTTAACAAAGCTTGATAAAAAGGATGTACCACTGATAGTGGACACAAAGAATGCAGTATTTATGGGCCGTTAGGACATTTGGCAGAACTCCCAAGATAAAGAAGAAATTAATAAACCCAACTCAGCAACTGTGCTGAAATCAGCACAGACTGAGTAAAAGGTAATTGTTGCAGGGGGAGATCGCAACCACCAACTCATGGAACACCAACCCAAAAGAAGAGAGACTCAGCATGCGGACTAATCAGCATGGGAAGGGAGAGACTCATTAACCAATATAAGATAGAATACTAATTAATAAGAGAACTATGTAACTTTTAGCAAATGAACACTAATTCCTTTGTTTGCTGAAATGTATAAATAGTTTAAAATTTTGATAGTCATCGTGCTGGCTTTGTGCATTTGCCACCCAGCTCCCCTTTCTGCACAGGACTGTAAATAAATCAAATACTTTGACTCAGTGTGTGTATTGGCCTCTTGCACACCGGGTGAAAGGATCCATTTTGGGACAAATTTTGTTGTAACTTGACTGGGAATTTATAACAATTAAATTGATTTTACCTGGAGTAACAGTTCAAGTTCTCTTTAAAAGTTAAATTGACTGGAGAAAATGAGACTGAGCACTATGCATATGAGTGATCAGTATTAAGGATCTAACTGCAGTCTTGCTTAGGTGTTAAAGAACTTTGTATCTTGGCACTGAAAGACTTAAGGTTACAGACATGAATATTTTAGCTTTTAAAACCTTCCATACCCTAGACTTGAACTGACAAAATGGATTTTGAAGGTTGAATGTGTTCAGCCTCACCTCCAAATCCCTCCAAAATCCCCTGAGACTGTGCTCCCAAAATTCATCTCTGTTTTGCTCTGATCCTTTTAAGTTCTTTCATGGATTATTTAAACAACTTGCAGTACACCAGAACAGAGTGAAGCCTGTCCTAACAGACCATAACAGGAATCGGGGAGAGAAGTAAAATCAGGGCAGGCTTCCCCAGAAGACATTGTCATGATTAAGCATCACCCATTGCTCTTATCCTTGATAGAGCCCATCCATGCTGTCTGGTCCCCTGAGGGAGCAGAATTATTTCCAGATCAAATTTTGACTCAGTAGCTCTTATATAAAGCAAAATAATTTTTAAAATATTTTTCCCTGTCCTGAGTAAAATATTTCCCCCATTAGATTCCCTGTATCCTTCTTGCAAAATACTAGCGTGTGGTTCTCCACTGAAAAATCACAACCTAATAGGTGAGAAAAAGGTTGAAAATTGCAGATGATTGAAAAGAGAATTAGAATGGCAGAAAGCCGGAAATTTTTAAGATGCTACCGTAACTACCACTATTATGGATAATTCTTTTTAAGTCTATGGAAAAGTAGATAATGTTAACAAAACTATTAAAATATGTCTTGGTTTGAAAAGACAGGTGTCTGCTAAGGAAGGCAGGAGCCTCCCCTGAAATCGAAAATGTAAAACCTCTCCCTCCGAATTGTTATAATTTTGAAATTAAGGGGGGCTCTAAGGCAAAGATATGGGAGCAGGAATAACAGTTCTTTATTAGGGAAGAAAATAATAAAAAAAAAAACAATGCAGTAATACAAAACAACACTGACAGAGTCAGAATATGACCTGACACCCTGTTGGTTAGGGTGTTGGTAGCAGTCCAATTGAAATGGTGGCTGCAGTCCTCCCAGAGTGACAGATGTGGTTCTGTTGAAGCAGGGATCCTGTAGAAGGGTGTAGTCTTTCTCTGAAGATCCAGTGGTGGTGTAGATGGGCCTGGTCTTCCTCTGGGAATCCAGTGGGAAAGGGCTGCCCTGGTGTCCCAAAATATCAGATTATATCCAGGAAGGAATGCTTGGCTCCTCCCCCAGGGCAGAGCATCTCACAATGGGATGATGTAATTTTTATCAGTCATATTTCCCAGAGGGAGGATTGGTTTGTGGAAGAGATAAAGAAAACTGCCCAGTTAACAGAAGATAACTGTCACACCTCTAACAGATGGCAAATAGAATACACACTTATCTTACAATTCAGGACAGTATCACCACACACCACTATAAATATAATTCTTGTTGTCTCAGAGTAACTGCTTTCTAATAACACACAGTGAGTTTCATTAATGTATAGATTAATTCTGCTGGTTTGTTGCTTTTATCTGTAAATTCAGTGTCCTGGGAAAGAACTTACTTTAAGAAATATGCAACATGTAGCTAATTTTTGTCAGTGCTTGGTACCATGATAATGGTCTTGAAATCAGTATTCAACCCATCTGATTGCTATTTTTAACCTGTCTTAGGTGAGGATTTAGTAAGGACAGGGCACTAAAATCTCTGCTGACTTTTCTGTGGCAGCGCAATCTGCCATTGAGGTTTCTAATAGGTTTATTATAGATCAGAGGCACTAATTCTCTCAGGTTGTGAATCTTCTTAATTACTAATTTTGTTACTTGTCTCGTGGAACAATTGTTCTGGGAGCAGCATAACTGATGAAGTCCACTTTCTTATAGACTTGCATCCTACAAGCCTGTGCCTTGAGACCACAGTCACCTTCACTGGGGTCCTTTTCTGCTCCCTTGTACACCCCAGGAGCTCCCAGCAGGTATAAATGCCATCAGCCATCAGCCTCACCACTTTTGATGCCCCTGAGTACCACTTACCAAGAAGCAGCTGATAGAGGAGCATGTTTTTGGTACTAAGCCCATACATCAGGCTCAGGAGTCATAGAATCATAGAATGGTTGGGGTTGGGAGGAACATTAAAGATTATTCCATTCCCACCCCCTTGCTATGGCCAGGGAACCTTCCATTAGACCAGGTTGCTCAGAGCTCCATTCAACCTGGCCTTGAACACTTCCAGGGATGGGGCAGCCACAGCTTCTCTGGGCAACCTATGCCAGTGTTTTACCACCCTTTGAGTTGTTGTTAAGTTCCTGTTGAAGTCTTTTGATCAGTGAGGACACTGCACCCAAGAACTGATTTTCATTAAACTTGTGATGACTTCCTTTATTTGAGATCCTTAATCTCTTGGCAAATTTGGTTAGAATTCACCAAAATGCAATAGCTGCCATAGAGGGTTTAAAAGACAGTCAGACGGGATGATCAATCAAAGTTAAAAATACAAAATTACATAAACTGCCATGAAAGATGAATTCATACTGGGATTTTGATCTAGGGCTTAAAATTTTTGGGTTTAAAGACTTTTACCATTTTTGTGTCTGGCCATTCCAGTAGTCAATGAAATCTTTAATTCTGTGCTCAGTTTCTCTTTAGGACTGTCTTGGTCACCCTAGAACAAGGACCAAGTAGGGTCAGTGCTTCAGTCTCCCGTAGTTTAGAAGCAGCTGTAATTTCACTTCTAAGAACCAATGGACCCAGGAGAGCAGATTACAAAAGAAGCCCTTTGGTGTTTTGCGTCTCTGGTGTCCATCAGTCTTTTGAGTTCTGGACCTGCTGGATGAGCAGCACATCCCCTCACTGGGACAGTGACTCCTTCAGTGGTTGTATTATACTGAGACCTCTACAGTGCTGTACTGTCCCCTCCCTAGGCTTGGTGTGAACTCAGGGGAGAGAAATGCTGGATATTGTGGATCCGGTGCTATAGACGTAGTGAGTAGGATTCTTTGGGAGCAGGTGTTAGCCAGGACCAGGGAGCAATACCATTTTCCCCCAGTGTTTTAGTGAGACCATTGCTTTGCTGCATATTATAGTCTATGGAAATTGAATTGTTTTCTATTTTCTATGACTCTGAAGTACCAAGGCCTGAACAACAGGCCCTGAGCCAAATTTGACCTCTAGATGAACCTTCCAACCAAATGTTATATGTATCCACTCATTAACAAAGTACTATTAGCAATATGATATATGTATCCTCTCATTGGCAAAACATGTATTTACCTTTCCATATTTAGAAACTGGACAAGGCCACATCTGGCCTTGTTTGGGGGTATAGGATCAAAGACAACTCCCTT
Source organism: Pyrgilauda ruficollis (assembly GCF_017590135.1). NCBI lineage: Eukaryota > Metazoa > Chordata > Aves > Passeriformes > Passeridae > Pyrgilauda > Pyrgilauda ruficollis. The sequence goes on along the minus strand of NW_024524767.1, from coordinate 23,637 downwards.
GGTTCCTCCTTGAGCCCTGGCCAGGCTTTGGGAGAAACCCAACAGGAGAATTAAACCAAATGTTCCTGCACTAGAAGTTATAGTAGCTTGTTTATTTAAGAGTATAAAAACAGTACCCTCTCACAGCAAAGTCAGAGAAGCCTCTTTGCCTGTAGGTGGATGCACTTGCTGGATTTCCCAGTTACTGGGAGTGGTTCTCCAGTCTTTCACTGTGACAGCTTCCCCCAGTTGATGTGCAGACCTGGATGATAGTTAAGTACTAGGGTAACTGGTGATCTATCTTTCTTAATCACTTTAAGCAATCTTTTGTAGTAATAATTAGGTGCATTGCTTAGCTTATCCTTTTGTGATTCTTTGCAGTTTTACATTATAGTAAATTACACTTATTCCTTAAGTTGGTGTCTGTGTCTTTTGTGCTGACCCTGCCCACCAGCAAAACACTCTCTTCCCCCCAGCACAGAAGAAAACATCCTTTCCATCTTACCTCTGCCCCACTTGTAGCTTAAGAAGTTGTAGGAAATTTCTATGAAAGAAGGAGCAATTAGTGCCTTGTAGCCCCAATCCCTTGGGTTTTAGCTCATTCAACCTGATGTGGAATAGGAGTGGCAGATGGCATCAGAGGTCTAGTGTACCTGTCTTCCTAAAACTAGCATGTGCACAGGAAAAGTCTAGTGAGTTTTGTGGACTTTTAATGAGTTATATATGAACAGAGCCCCAGATCTGTCTCAGCAGTAATAGATATGCCTTTCATGAGCTCCCAAAGTATGGCAGCAGCTCTCTGGCCACAGAGAGCAGACACAGGCCTTCCCAGGCATTTTTCCCTGGGGAAGGCTGCGAGAAGCTGTGAGAAAGCTCAGAGAAAGAATTAAAACAATTTTTATCTCTACTTGCTGCACCTGTTGCTAGGCAAATGTGGAATGTGTTATGGAGATTTGTTTACCAAAGGGTGGTGGTGTTTTGGTTGGTTGACCAATGAGGTAAAAGCTGTATCGGACAGGCTGGAAGGGGCTACGGGTTTCTTAAGAATATAGTATGAATATAGCATAGAAGAATAAAGCAATGGTTCAGCCTTCTGCATCTTGGAGTCAGTGCTAATTACACCCGCGTCAGGGGGACCCCTGCGTCGACACGATACCAAAGGTTTATGCATGGTGGGATGCTGAGCCTGCCTGCTTATGTTGGAAGTAATGGCTGGGTCATCTGCTGATTGTGAGAAATTTACTGTTAAAAAATTACATCTCCATAAAATATGTATATGTTGGGCACAGTCATATGGCTTATTTTTAAGTGCATGCAAGGTCAAAGCAGCTGCAAATCTTTCTCTTAAAAGCGCTGTCCTTGAGTTACCCTGGTGTGCAGCATGCATTGCACACAGGGCACCTGAAGTTTTCCAGCTCCAGGATGATTTTGCTTACTGTGCTGCAGATTCACAGGCTTTATTAAACCAGCCATTTCTATGAGACAGGGAGAGGAAACTAACACATATAAATCTCTTATCTTGTGTAGGTATTGCCTTGCCTTTATGTTAAACGCATCCTTACCTGTTTAAGCTGCTCCTCTTCCATAGCAGATTTTGTCATCTCACTCCTTAAAGACCTTGTTTGAGCTCTTAGTGCATTGATGAGCAGCAATGTAGATCCCAGCTGAGATTTGGGATGGCACCATAGGCTTGTTGATGCCCCATTATGCCACAATTGCCACCTGTCTCTTTGTGCTGTCACATTGCATCACAGCTGGGCTGGACCTCAAAACTGTTTTTCACTGCTGGCTTGGAGGTTGGTTTAGGCTGCCAAAGAAATAAAGGTTATGTGAGTCTTCCATCTGGCTGTCCATCTGTCACCTCTCACCTTCCTTCCTCTCCTTTTTAGTTATTTACTATCAAGTGAGCCATAAAATGCTTATACAAAGGGTAAAGAGCAAAGATTTTGAGTCCCTTTAAAACTGCCAGGTGGACAGGGAAGGGCCATCACTCAGTCCTGGAGGTGCAGGAGGGAAAGCTGAGCTGTTCTCATGTCTCAAAGTGATGGGCAGCTGCAGGAAAGGAAAGGGAGTCCCTCTAGGACCCCCAATATAATTTTGCTATCAAGCACTGCAAACATCTGGGAGATGCAGAGCTTCTGGAGCTGCACATTGGTGAGTTGTTGGCCAATTTCACAGCTGACCTTTTTCCTCTGCTGTTCACTCCCTAAAGGAGACACATGCCTTACAAAAAATGAAAGTGTTAGAGAGCTGTCCAGATTATTTAAAATCTCACTTTCCAGGAAATTTGGACTCAGATGTTTCTCTTTTTATTTTCAAGCTGGATGGCAGCCCTTATTTCATGCAATTTTACACATTTTACAATAAAATGGTGGGCTGAATAGGAAATTCAAAGTGACTGAATTAATGGAATTCCTGTGTCAGGAAAAAGGTAATGGAAAGAGCAAAGTAGCTGTGGCATCTGGGCAATTACAGATGGAAAAAAACTTCTTAGATCTTCATCAGTCTCTTGATATTTTTTATTTATGTAAGATCTGAGCATTTCCCATTACTGAATTTACTTACATGTGGACTCCTGTCTCAAGCTGATTTGTGAAGATTTTTATTGCCTTCCTGAGGAACAATGTATTTTGTAATTCATGCCATAAAAAGCAATTAAAAATAAGCATTATTATTTTATTACGTAGATGGGAAGAGATAGGAGCAGCATAAAAGAGATGCTCTATGTTATGCTGAAAATCTTGCAAAGGTAGCAGTTGAATCCAGGACATCTACAATCCAGGCAAAATGCTTTTTATTGCACAGCCATCTTTCTCCTCCTCCTTCCATCTCTGGGCTAACTGGTCAAAATACAGATGGTTTTGCTGCAGGTCAAAAGTAGTCCTTTACAGATAAATATTGTTTGCGATAAAGCAGCTCATACCTGAAAGGAGGTTGTAGCAAGGTGGGGGTTGGTCTCTTCTCCCAGCTAACAAGTGACAAGACAAAACGACCTCAAGTTGCACCAGAGGAGGTTTAGATTAGATATTAGGAAAATTTTCTTCACTTGAAAGGGTGGTCAGGTATTGGAACAGGCTGCCCAGGAAAGTGGTGGAGCCATCATCCCTGAAAGTGTTCAGGGGGTATGTAGATGTGGCACTTGGGGACATGGTTTAGTGGTGAACATGGCAGTGCTGGGTTAACAGTTGTACTTGATGATCTTAGAAAACTGTGCCCTGGCCCCATTGGTCCAGATTATGGTTTGGAGCTGTCACTTCAGCACTGTGGCTCGGTGTGGCATTCACATTCTCTGAACAGAGAGAGACATAATTCTCTCTCTCAGGTTTTTTCCTGGAGAAGCACAGAGGGAAAACAATTTTAATCTCTGCTTGCTGCTTCTGGTGTTTTGCACATGTGGAATGTGTTGGGAAAATGGTTTACCTGAAGGAATTTGGTAATTGGATTCTGGTGGAGATTGTTTATGTTAATTAGCCTATCAGGTCCAAGCTGTGTGGACTGTTGGTCTGCAGACAGTCACGAGTTTTTTTCAGTTAGTAGTAAGTATGATATAGTATAGTATCTCTCTTTAATATAGTTGTAATGTAATATAGTATAGTTTTAATAAAGTGAGTGTTCAGCATTCCGAAGCCTTGGAGTCAGATGCAAATCATTCCCTGGTTGGGGGCACCCTGTTATACTACAGCTCGGGAGCAGCCCCGCTGCCTCTTCTCAACCCCCTTGCCCTACAGAAGCATCCTAGAGGGATGGGAAATGGGAGGAGACCCACCAGGCATACAGTGCCAAGGTCTGCTGATACCTTCACTGGAGTGAGCCAGACAAAATGAACTCCCTTCTGGTTCCAGCCATGGAATCTCCCCTGCCAAAACCATGCCCATGACTATGACATAAATGATATTTGAATAAACAGCACTGAAAACTCCACTCCCTTGCCTCTATACCCAAGACACACCCCCAGTCTTCAGGAAAAATAGAATTACTAGAACATTCAAAGAAAATGATACCAGATTATCCTTGTCGCTGCTTTGTAATGAAGGAATGGGACCATTGTCGGGTTAAGAACGATTTATTGCTCAAATAAACATCACTCTCAGAGGCCATGAGATTTTAAAGGAGCAAGCAGTCAGCCATAGCTCAAAGTAGTCACAAGTTCTTTGTTACAAGACAATATATAACTTTCCAATTCAATGGACAGTCACCACAAGGTTTATTTTGCTTCTCTAACCTACTAACCTATCACCTTAACTCACTTCTACTGCACTGTGCATACTTTTACCCAATGGGCTATTATCACAAATATACACATATGCTTCTATTATAACTCTTAAACTCTTAACTTACTCTATACCAATAAATTACTATAAATTACTATACTATAGACCCTTCACCATCTTACCCAATACAGTTTCTTACTTACTTAAGGTATATTCTTACTTACAACTATAGAAACATAAGTTTATGATTTTTCTACTTAATGTCTGCGTACTTTATTTTTACATCAATCCACACTCCTTCCAAGGCTGCAGATCAAACCCTCCTGGCTCGGTGGAAGTTTCTATCTTTCCATCTCCCACACCAGATGATAAATTGTCTATACCTGGTGAGCTAATACAATGTTTGTTCTTCTGAAACCACTGGCCTATGGAACTGCACAATGCCCATTGTGTAAGGAGAACTGGAAGTTCACCAGCCCCAGTGCCCTGCCAAGTCAACTATGTCAGCTGTAACATTGGGGTCCATGACTACTAGGGACCACCAGAGAGACCCCCAGGACAGAAGAACATATGCATAAAGGGGAGGGAAAATATATTAATTATTTCAGGGAAATTATTATCATATGTATGTTTATTCTGGGACAATCAATGAATATGTGCATAAAATACAGTACATAAACAGAAACTTTCCTGTACTCAGCATGCACAGCTTTAGGAGGAGCTATCTCTCTGTGCGTCCTGCCGATTAAAGAATGCCTGCTTCTTAATGCTACCTTGGTGCTAAGGAGTTTTTTTATTTTACCAAATTTTTGGTAACAGTTTTGGCAACCCAGGTGGAACATACTCCTGAATTTCAACAGATCTGAGGGATCACAGGACCTTCAGCTGGCACTGAGGGATTCTCAGGGAAAACCTTTGATCGCTGGTCTGAAGGAAATCAGAGCAAGACCCCTGGTAAGATAAAGGTATTCTTTACTTTACTTTCAAGGTGTTAACTGTTAACCTGCCTGTAAGGTGCAGCAAAAGCTATGCAGGCATTGGTTTAATGGTACCTAAAGTAGGAAAAGGGAAGGGTTAGAGTCCCTTCAAAAGAGAAGGGTTAGAGTCCCTTCTAAGGAGCTCCTAAATGGTAATTGGTTATAGTGGGAAACAAAACCTCAAAAGAGGTATCACAGGTGTCACTGCTGGAATGTATCTTGAAACATTGGAAAGAAATTGGGGGTTATCCCCTTACATGAGAAAAACCTATAAAATATTGTAATCAGTGATGGCCACTTTACACAATGGAAGATCAAGAGAAGTGGCCTAAGGATGGAACCTTACAGTATAACACCATATTGCTATTAATGTTGTTTTGTAGAAGGGAAAATAAGTGGGATGAAGTTCCTTATGTTGACTTGGTTTTCACCCTAAGAAATCATCCATATGGGCAAAAGGAATGTGGGAGGACCACCAAGATCCATTAATTTTATCACTTGAAAGGAAAAGAAAGGCAAAGGGTTGAAGAGATGTTGCTCTGCATGCATCATAGGACAGAGGCATTTAAAGTGCAGGCAAGAGGAGAAGGATTCAGAGCTGATGATTGCTCTGCAGCAAAAAATGGGGGGGGGGGGAAGTTGTGATGGCTCCCTTCCAGCAGACAGTCTGGAATCATGGACCAGTAAGAGTAAAAACCCCATTTTTAATAGTGGATTCAATGTCATGGAGAAAGGTGGGAGGAGTTTATAGGGAAGATCTCGATAGAATTGCTAAAGAATTTGAAACCACAATTAGAACTCAGGACCCCCCTCACTTGGAAACAATTGGTTGGATATTATAATAATTGGTGGCTAAAGTATACTTTGGTAATATGTATTAATTAGTGGCTGAAAGTATATTTGGCAGTTTGTGTTGTGATAGTTGGTGACTGAAGTGTATTTGGCAATTTGTAAAGAAAGGGGACATTGGAAAAGGGAGCGTCTCCAAGCCAGGGGAAATCAGACAGAAAACCTAAACCTGGATCTTCAAGTCATCAAGCTTAAGAACTTAAGTGAAAGTTAAGAATTCCCCTGAAGGGGACTGGGAGAATAATCCTCAGCTGAGCCCCTGGTTACATTATCACTGGGAAATTAAAAGGTAAATTTTTTAAATTGATACAAGAACAACTTAGTACTCAATACATGCAGAGGAAAACTTAGCTCAGAACCTGTAAGTGTTGTGGGTGCAACAGAGAGGAAAGAGAACAGGCCTTTTTTTACAACTATTACTATTTAAATTTAAAAAAAACAGTGTGGGAAACACTAATCTGTATATGCCTGAATGCCCAACACCCTTGTTGAGAAGAGATTTATTGGGAAAATTGGATGCGCAAATAACTTTCCAGGATGGGGAAAAACAAATTCAAACACCAGAATCAAAAGCTGTCAAGGCAAAGATTTAATGCTACAGGAATCAGAAGAGTTGGAAGAAATCCCAGAGGAGGCAGAGAATGCTGTAACCCTGTTGGTATGGGCAACTGAGATGCCTGGATGATCAAAGGTGGCCAAACCAGTGAAGATTACTCTCAAACCTGAAGGCAGATGAGTAAAAACAATATCCTATTAAATGGGAGGCAAAGAAAAAGTTGGAGAAGCTTATAGAAAAATTTTTAGAATATGGGTTATTGAAAGAGTGTAAATCAGAATATAACACACCAATATTACCAGTTATAGATTAGTACAAGATTTTAGGGCCATTAATAAAATAGTACCTGATATTCATTCAGTAGTACCTAATCTGTACACACTCTTGACAACACTGAAAGGGGAATACAAATGGTTCATGGTGCTCAATCTTAAGGATGCTTTTTTCCATAATACCTTGACTCAGGTAGTTAGAAATTGTTTGCCTTTTATTGGGGGAATCCAAACACTGGGTGGAAGGCACAACTAACATGAATTGTGCTACAAAAAAAAAATAATTGGAAAGTATTCTGCCAGCAATCATAACTGAAGCTAAGTGCCTCAATGCTACTGTAAGTCTGTTAAATTTCTTGGGACAATCTGGATACAGGGTGTCAAAGAAAATGGCACAAATATGCAAAGAAGCAGTAATATATTTTAGTTTTGAGATCTTGCAGGGAAAAAGAAGCTTGGGAAGCAGATGAAAAGAAGCTGTTTGCCAGACACTGGAGCCAAGAACTACAAGCCTTCTTAGGTATGGCCAGATGGTGTCAGTTATGGATTGCCAATTATTGGGTACTGGCAAGACCCTTGTATGGTCCTCCACCGAAAATACTTGATATGGACTCCTGAGAGTCAGAGGGCCTGGAAAGCCCCGAAAGAACCTTAATGCCAACCCCTACATTGGAACTCCCACACTTAAACCAAACCATTTGAGTTATTTGTGCATGAAGGGATGCACCTGGCACTGGGGGTACTGGTGCAGCATTTGGGGTCATGGAAGCAGCCTGTCCAAACAATTGGACAATGCAAGTAAAGGATGACCTGGATACCTGAGAGCAGTGGTAGCTGCAGAGAAGTGCAAAAGCTGATATGTACCCCACATGGTAACAAATGGTTTGGAACAAAAAGGAGGACATTAGATATCACCAGCAAAATGCTGACATACCAGGTCGCCCTACTGGAGCAGGACAATGTTGGGCTTAAGGTAATGACTACTTTAAACTCAGACATGTTTCTCCAGGCTTCAGAAGAAGCTTAGAGACCTTTGTACTATGACTGCCTGGTAACCATTGAACAAGTGTTTTCTGGCAGACCAGATCTCAAGAGCAATCCCATCCAGTGATGCCTTATCAAACCTAGAAATAAACCAACACAATTTCAAGATAATATTAGTATAGGAGGTAACATAAAGACTGATCTTTATTAGAGGCCCCCAGGGGCTTTCCATAGTGTGATTTTCTGCACAATATGTTTACTCCTTTTCCTGGTGCCAATTCCAGGGATCTTCATAACTGAGGTGTACATGGGCAGCGGTGCAGCTTCTATTATCTTTGTTGGCTTGACTACTGCATAGTCAGCTTTTCATTTTCCATCTTTCACAAAGCTACTTCTGTCTGTTATGAACTCTGGATCTTCAGTGGGTGCGTCTTGTAGGTCTGGTTGGCTTGCATAAACTTGCTCAATTGTCTGTAAGCAATCATGGGTTAGATGCTCTTCTCCTTGCACTGGGGTATTCAGAAATAGGGCTGGATTTACCAGTGTGGTTACTTTCAACTCCACTTCTTCTTGCTCCAGTAGAATGGACTGATATTTCGGCATGCAGCTCGGGGAAAGCCAATGCCCACCTTTTTGGCCTAATACAGTAGGTATGGCGTGCAAAGCGTACACTACTATCTTTTGTCCCAAAGTTAATTTCCTGGCCTCTTCTATGAGGAAAACAGTCATTGCTACAACTTGCAGGCATGTGGGTCATCCTTGGCTGACCTTGTCAAGTTGTTTTGAAAGTACCCCACAGGCCTCTTGAAGTCTCCTACCTTCTGAGCTAAAACTCTGAGGGCTAGGTGCTGTTGTTCATGCACAAAAAGCTCAAAGGGCTTTGTTAAGTCTGGGAGTCCTAAGGCAGGTGGGGACATCAGGGCTGTAAGAATTCATGTCTGGACGGGCTGTTCAGGTCCAATCCGGCTGGCTATGGACCCCAGCCCACACGATCTTACATGGACAAAAGGCAAAAGACCAGAAGTGCTCTTCTCCACGTGGAGACCAACGTCCTACATTTATTTCCAAGGTGGGAAAGAAGCCATCCCGTTCTCACGGTGGGGGGGGGGGGGGGAGAACTGGGGGGAAATGGGATGACCACACTGACACTTGGGGGGGAGAAGGGGAAGACCATTTGGTGATAGGATACGAATCATGTGAACAGTGCAAATTAGCAAACACCCAGTGCAAACAACTAAATAACTATTTAGTGCAATACAACACCAGGCTATCTTTAAATTACAGAATGTATGTTCACTCTCAGGAGTCCAAATCAAAGGTCCTTCCGGGGCCTCCTTTAAAAGCTCATACAATGATTTGACCAAAAATCCATCATTTGAGACCCAAAATCTGCATCATCCAGCCATACCCAAGAATGCTTTTAAATCTTGAGCAGTGACAGGTTGGGATGATGCCTTAAAGAACCTAAAAATGAAACAACACACTTTTGAGATAATATTACTGTAGGAGGTAATATAAAGGTTGGTTTTATTGGAGGCCTCCAGGGGCAGATATAGAAAATGCACACAAAATGCCCACCCCTACATGAGGTGAATGCAGTTTTGGTTTTTTTTGAGGGTTCCATTCACATGTTCAGCCTTACCACTCGTCTGGGGTATGTAGGGAATTTGCAGATCCCAAACAATTCCCAACATTTGACAAACTTCCCTGATCACTGGGGGACCAACCCCAAAGGAACCCCAAACCTTGGAATTATATGATTGAACAAAACTCACCACCTTTTTTGCTGTGTTACTGCAACAAGGATAAGCCTCAGATCATCCACAAAAGATGTCAGCCAACACCAATACATACCTGTATCTATTTGCTAATAACCTCCAGGAAAATCCCCTGCCTCTGTTATTTCTAACACAATTCTTTTGCTCATGTTTGGGTTGTTTCTATAGCAGATTTCACATTTGCTTGTAATAGACTGTACAGTATCAGTCATTTCTCTTTCTATTACTACCATCTACAGATGTTTCAAAAGGTTCTTTGTTTCCCTATGACTGCTTTCATGTTGTTGCTGCAGTGGGACTACAATCTGTCCCTCTGGTGTAATAGTCCATTCACTTTCATGCTGATGCCTATATAACTTAGGTCAAAGTTACAAGGTGCTTATGTAGCTTGAATTATAAGGTATTAATATAACCTGATATCAATATAACCTAAATTATGAATGTTTATATATTTATATAACCTGATACCTATATAACCTGAATAATAGCTTTTTATACCTATATAACCTGATATAAATAACTTTCTATACAATGTAATGGCTAGTATATGGTTAACTAGTTGCTTAATGTTAAATAGACAAAAAAGAAGAAAAAACTCACCAGGTGGACAGCTTTAGAGATAGATAAGTATAGTACTAATGAGAAATTGGCAAATGTAAAGCAAATTAACCACAAAATAAAGAATTTAGACCAGTTAGGACCAGACAGACCCAGGAACACTGTAACTGCGCATGTTCTGAAGACAAAGTTGAAAAGCTCAGATGCAAAGAAGACCTTGGAAGCCTTCATCAAAGACCCCCGATGACCCCCACATTGGGGAGGTGCAAGTGCAGTGCAAGAGAACTATCTAATAACCATGAGATCATACTATGTAAATTAGTTCCGGCATGTATGTGATGATGTAGTGACATAGTGACACTGAGCAATACTTACTGTATAAATATACCACAGCACTTGACAAAGGTGGGTGAGTTAGGTGGAGATATCCCCCTCACCACCAGCGCTACAATAAACAAATACCTGCTGTATAGACATCGGTCTATGAGGATTTATTTCCAACCTATCTTTCAGGCATCAGTGCTTTGGGGCAAACCTTGACAGATCAATTTCCTTCTATGGTACCACTGTTAAGATGCCCTTTTTTTGCCCCCCCCCCCCTTACTATTTCATCAGCAAAATTATTCTCTAATTTGGGAGTTGTTTCCCCATTTTGATGAACTTTGCAATGCATAAAAGCCGCTTCTTTAAACATCCACATATTCTGTAGCAGTGCATGGATCTGTTCAGTATGTTTCATCCCATTACCTTGAACAGTTGGCAGTCCTCTTTCCTTCCAGATGACTTCATGGACATACACAACATTAAATGCATATTCAGAATTAGTCCATATTTTTACCTTCTTTCCTTCACTCAGTTCTAGATTTTTCGTTGATGCAATCTGTTCAGTTCTCTGCAATGACATATCTGATGGCAAGTCCTTTGCCTTTGATTACCTTATCTGTGGTTGTCACTGTATAAACTGTCATTTGTTTGCCATCTCACACGAAGCTGCTCTCGTCTGCATACAGCTCCCAATCTGGATCTTCTGGAGGCACATCCTTCAGGTCTGGTCTTCTGGAATAGGCCTCTTTGATGGTCTGTAAACAGTCATACTCAGATACATTATCAGTTAGTGTCGGGAACAAAGACATACCAGGATTGTCAGCAAATGTTTTCAAAATAACATTCCCCTGTTTCAGTAACATGGCATGGAATACATGTCGCCAATGTTCACAGGACAAACTTACAGTGAGTTGTATGCAACTGTTAGATGCAGCAATTCTTGGCTGCTGGTTGAATGCAGCAATTCTCAGCTGCTGCCTTCTCCAGTTCCTTTGCCAGCAGATTTCTGAATATAGTTGGGCTGTTCTTTAAACCCTCAGGTAGGACTGTCTCAGTGAGCTAGCTCCTTTTCCCTGTTTCAGGATTCTTCCACTAAACAGCAGAGTCCTTGGCTTTTCTTATTTACAGGGATGCAGGAGAAGGTATTTTTAAATATAGAACACCCTCTTAAGTTATCTGCTATTCTCCCCACTCTGCAAAATTTCAATTGACTCTTCTTAGGAGAATTTGGCAAATAGAGAAACTGATGAACCACAGAGTGTTTTCCCAATTCATATTTCAAAGGCTGGAAGAAAGTGCCACAGGGGTGAGATGAGACCTATCTATTCTCACAATATCCTGACTCAGTTTCCCTTCTAAGGTGTTCATTAAAACAGGACTCTGCTTATAGCCTGTCTTAAGGGAGCCTGAAATGTGGCTTCTTCCTCTTCCTTTCCAATGTTTCTTCTAAGAGGTACACTGGTCTTGCCAGATCAGGCAGATGTCCATAACTGGACCTTGCCTTTTCCTCTTGGGTAACAAAGAGGAGAGGAGCAGATAGCATAGCCCCATTCCCATAGACCCGCGCGGCAGGGCAGGGGAGGCTGCTCTGACCAGAGCTCAGCAGCACAGACGAGAACCACCCACTGCCTGGTGCTTGTTGCTCCCTGCAGGAGCGTCTCCGAGCGCAGACCCAGCAGCGCTGCACGGGGACGGACACACAGTGGGGACATACCTGCCTGGGGACACGCCCGGCACGACTAGTGCTGTGCGCTCCACTTCAACCGCGCCCGCTCCTTGCCGCCACCACTTTTTGTTTCCGTATCTATCCAAAACAAAACTCGTTACAATGGAAACCTCAATAGAGGCGTCCATCATAGGAGCTGTGTTCCCACCTACAAAGGTGACATCAGCTTCTCCGAGGGGCTCAACCCCACCTCTGCCTCCAACCCTTGCGGTAGCAGAAGCGGCGCTGCCCACGGGGATCACGTCACCGACCGCAGGTCCTGCACTCCCGGCCCCATCAGGGGCCATGCAGGCAGGGCCCAGGGGCGGTGGGCAGACCGGGCCATGGCTGCATGGCGGCCCCGTCAGCGGACCAGGGGCAAGCTGCCCCGGGAGCCCCAGCCCTGGGCCGAGTCCTGGTGTTGTTCCTTTTTTGCCCCATCTCCCGGCCGTCGGCAGGTCAACGGCAGGGACCACCTTGGCCCCTCTCAGGCCGGCTTTTCTCCCCCTTCCTTTATGGGGGATGTGGCCTCCACGCTCACGGTGCTGTCTCGTGACTTTGACTGCAGTTCTGGGAGCTGCCTACGCCCCAAAAATGCCATAAAATTTCTTCCTTGCTCACAGCATGTGAGAAATTATGCTCACTTTTAAAAATTTCAAAGTGTTATAAATGAAAAATAGCAAATTTTAATTAAAAAATGAAAAATAAAATTTATTGTGCGACCGTAATACAGTCTCAACAGCCACCACCCAAAACGGACAGCATACCACCCCCGGGAAGTGATGCAGGTGAACGTGAGGAATGGACTCACTAGTACCAGACCTCCCCGTCCACACCAACTGTCCCCAGTCCGTGGTTCTTATACGTTTTATTTTGCCCGTGGCAGAGATCCTTTGTTTCTGGTTCGAAGTCTTCATATTCATGTTTGGTCTTTCCTTCGGCTCAAGCAGCACAAAGCTTTCGCCCGGGAATTGAGTGATGTGTTTCCCCGATTCCCGAAATCTGGCATTCAGTCTGTAGGTGTTGATGGCCCTGGTCCGGCCATCATCTTCTGGGTATCATGGGGCGCATACCTCTGTGACTGCCCATCTCCCGAGCAGCCGAGGCTCTCTTTGGATGCAAATGCTGTGGTGTCCATCTGCCACGGTTTCGTGGTTTCGTAATTTCATCATCCTGCTTAGGGTTTTTTCCATCCTGAGGAAAAAGGGATTCTCCCCCCCCTCCACAGTTTATTTTATACACCTATATTTTTATATAACGCTTATTTCCATGAATTACTAACTATATTCCTAACAAAAGGTTTATTAAAACCTTAAAAAAACCCAAAGGACTGAATAAAGAAAAAGGACAGCACGCTAGGAGCACGTGACCTGACAGCCACGAGCTCGTCTACAAAATGGCTGCTCCACCTTTTATACCCCTGTGGGCTGCATCAGGCAACCCTGGCCCCTCCTAAAGTCTGTCAGTCAACTCTTCTTATTCAGTCAACTCTTCTTTGCCGTTCATTGGTGGAGGCTACTTTCTTGCAACTTGATTGGAGGTCAGGTGTTGTCATGCCGCACTGCCTAAGCAATCAAGCTTTTCCCATTCCCAACTGCCCCATGCAAGGGGCACATATACATGCCTTCTTTCTACATGTACCAGACAAACCCAGGCTTTCCAGTTGCAACAATACAGAGGGGGGAAAGGGGACTATGGGGAGAACAGAGGACATCTAAACAACAAATCACAATAACATAACTATACATCAATAAAGCTTCTCTTAACATACGCTGTTATATGAGCCTCCTTGAGCCAGGTCTCATAAGCTCTTGGAGGTCTATAACACACCCAAGATAGCTCAGCTACCTTTGGAGGTATAAAAATCAGCAGGATGGCTTCTGTTGCAGTGTTGGAAACAAAAAGGTTTAATAAAAGGCAAAATAACAAACAGAGAAAAACTGAGCCAGGTGCAAGAGGTTCTTGCTCCTGGTAAAACACCTCACAAAAACGATTAGTTTCTTTGTTCACTTCTTTTTCTAGTAAATTGCTCAGGCGGGACTTTTTTGGCTTCTGTCCAATTAGCTATCCTTAAGTTTGAGGAGAAGTCCCCTAGGCCTATGAGATGCCTTTTCACCTAATCCAGGAGAGAAACTTCTGGGCTTCTTTCCTTTTTAAGGGGACAAAGGACAGTTTTGTCACTCCGTCAACAGGGGGCACATTCCTACAATACGCACAATGTTCATCCCTTAATTGCGAGAGCCAATCATCCCATTACTCATCTATAACAAACCCCCTTTTTCTGTTTCTATGAGTCATTTGGCTTGAGCAATTAACTCTTATTTTCAATTTTAATGAACCACTCATTCTTGTCTTAAGTCAAATTTGATTTTGGATGAGTCATAATAACGTCTGTTGATGTGGGTGAGGACAGTGGAAAAAGGAAAAGAAACCTTGGGCTTTCTCTAAGCAAAATGATTTGTGGAGTTTGTGACATGAATTGGTCTGAACAGACAAAAGGTAGTAACAGAGGTCCAGTATGGCTTTTACCCCCACCTACCATGCCTACAGAGTTGCTGTCTGCAGCAGGGTTATAATCTTCTTGGTGGGGAACACAGGGGCCAACCTGGTCTTGCCCTCTGGTTCCCATCATATTCCACTTGTCAGTTTCCAAGTGAATTACTTCAACACTTCTCACTGTTCCTCTCCTCAACAGGCACTCATAATGCTCATCCATTTAAAATAGGACAATTACATTAATGACTAATACAATTAAAATTCCTTGCTAAAAGTGTTACTTAAGCAGTTTTCGAGCTGGCCGGTGGAAGCTTGACTCTATTTTTCAGACGTTTTGGGGGCTTTTCTGGTTACTTCTCAGTTTTCTGGTTACTTCTCAGTTTTCTGGTTACGAGTCAATCTTGTCTCACCCGGTATGGATGTTATGGTCCATTCTTTGGGTTCTTTCACCGGGCTTCTTAATTTTGTCTTAGAGAGTATTTTGAAGAGGAGAAGCAGCAGAGGTCAGGCAATCTTCTTGCCAGCCTGGCCAGAACTGCAGTGCTGGCTTATGAACCATTGTAGGCAGGTGTCTCTTGGCCCTCACATCTGGCAGAGACACTGCAGTTATCTTAGTTGAGCTTAAATGGAAAAAGAAAGCCACCAGCATAAAAAAACAAAGCACAAGTAGTTTTTCTCCAATAAACAGGTGGATTTATCTAGGTTGTAGCAGCAATGCTTACTAGCTTACATCCCCCTCCAAATTTTTGGTTCTCAGGTTCTCTAGGATGTTCCAGGCTTATCTGCTCTGGCAAGACCTGGGTGTCTGCCACTCTAGGCTTTGGAGATGTGCTAGTGGCATGGGCTTCTCCCGGGACAAGAGAAAATGTTGTGGTTTTGTGCTGGCAAGTGAAAGGCACAAGCAGCAGCTGTCACTGATCTGGTTATTGCTGTCACCAATGGGGGCACTGCCGCATTCACACCGTGGGCTGCACATAAGATGGAAGAGGGCAACTTTGTGAGAAAGGTAACAAACAGGACTGGTAACCACTGAAAAAGGCAAAAGGGGTCTCGTTTTTTGGCCAAGGTAGAGCTGGTCTAGAGAGGAATAATATTTTCAGCAGTTACCTACCCAACAGCACAGAGACAATGACTAGAGGAAGGCAACACCACATTAGGATTTGCCATCAGCATTCTCCAAAACTTTTGGGTTTAGCAAAAGCTTTTTGGCCACAGCTGCCTGCTTTTTCTGTACCCAGCTGGGTCCTCAGCTGTGCTAGGCTGTCCAGCCCTTGGGCTCATGAAAAGGACACTTCTCTTAGAGAAAAGGGACAAAGGGACTGGCCATTGTCAGAACCCAGGATGTCCCCCTGACGGTCCTGGATGATCCAAGCCCCAGCCAGGGGGCTTTGAAGCCCTGGCAGGGGGGTTGGAGACCCTGGCATGCAACCAAAGACCCCTGTGGCTTTGAGTTTGACCCATGGAACAAATTAACACCTTTGTATGAAGAATTAAAGGTCACAAAAGTTTAGATAGCATAACAGTAGTTGTCACAGGGTGAAAAGTGGAATTTTGTAGAATTTTACTATGGGGGTCTAGGGCACAAGATGGAGGAATCTGTGCATTGTCCTGTCCTTCTTCCTTGCCTCCATTTTGTTGGTGATGGTGGCACTTTGGGATTGGTTTAGACTAGAAAGTCACTGTCTAACATAGGTGATAGGTATTGGGACACAACTGTAAATATCAAATATGTAGGTTATCATATAAAAGACAACACCAGCCCTGTGGGTGGGCACTGTGCCTCAGACTGACCTGCAGAACAGATCTTGGCAGGCCAGACAGAAAATGTTTTAGATAAAAAATAATAAACAACCTTGAGAACGTGAGCTGAAGGCTCCTGATCAGTTCTTCGATGTCTGGGTTGGGGAAAAGAGACCTTCAACACACCTCGGGATCATCTCAACCAGAGGAAATCTGAGAGCCATGCCTAAGATGCTTCCCCTTCTTTCTAGAGCAGGCAGACTCTTTTTCCTTTAACAGCTATAAAAGGCAAAACGCAGAGGAAAATTCTTTTTTTTTTTTTTTTTCATGAGAACAGAGGGTACACAGAGAGCCAGGGGCCACTCCAGCCACAGCAGAGCTCAGTAGTGACACACACACACACGTCCGTTTTTCCCAGGTGGGACAGCAGCCGGATGCATGGAGCTGTGTATCCAGAGCTGTGTCTCTAGAGCCATGTCTCTGGGCGTGCCTAGCTTGTGTGTGCACCTAGGGACATGTGCAAAGCTAGTGAACACACACAAGCACTTGCTCACCTGCACAGAGCCCTGGTACTTGCTTATAGCACTTGCACACACACATGGAGCTGTGCATACCTAATCTGCACACACCAGCACACGTGCATAACAGAGCTGTGCACACTAATGTGTGCAGTGTCATACACATCAACACACACATATCCCACACAGGGCCATGCTCACATCTACAGAGCCTGTGCACACTCACAACTACAGAGCTATGCACAAACCTACTCACACTTGAGAGTGTGCAATTCAACACACATGCACACAGCCATATATGCTGTCACACCTGTGTACCTCAGCACCTGTGTGTGCACACAGAGCCGTGCACACTGGCAGACATGTGCACAGCACTCCCCTAGAGCTCTCCTGCCCTGACTTCTCCACAGGTCTCTCCCTGTGGAATTACAACATGGTGGGGATGGGGACAGGAGAGGGGAGTATGGGGGGGGACATTGTGGCACAGTCTTCTTCACTTTTTTTGTTTTTCTTCATACCACTTAATCAGTTAATTATGCTCACAATTAGTTAAAACATGCTGCTATAAGTACAAACAAGAAAGGCTAGGACAATCTTGACATGAGATGGATCACATCTACTGCCTGTTACCTTCTGGGCAATATTTAACTGTTTAGCTTCACAGACCCATGCTCCAGCGCTCCCAGTGGGGTCCTGGAAAGAGAATAGTAGCACCCTGCTGTGGCAGCAGCTCTCTGGCCACAGAGAGAAACAGACAACTTTCCCAGGCATCGTTCTGAGAAAGGCTGTAAGAAGATCAGAGAAAAGAATGAGAAACAATTCTTATCTTAACTTGCTGCACCTGGTATTGTGAACATGTGGAATGTGTTATGGAGATTTGTTTACCAAAGGGTGGTTTCTTAATTAGCCAATACTGATGGCGTTTTAAGTAAAGGACCAATTAGGTCCACCTGTAGCAAACTAGGGTATAAAACTATGGGTTTCTTAATAAAAATTATCAGCCTTCTTTGAAATACATGGAGTCTATGTCAATTATTACCCAGCCAGGGACCTGTTGTGCTGACACCCTCCTAGTGTTAAATTTGAGTGGAGAACGATTGTTTTCTGTTACACTTGATTAAAAAATTAGTGTTCACAGAGAAAGAGAAAAAGGTAGGAGGTTGTTGTAGTATCCCTTGAACTCTCACCCCCAGCCAGTTCCCAAGGGTATTGCCTTTGAAAGACTTACCATAGAGTTCATTCCTCCTGTGGGACAGACAAGTCTCCCTCATGGACCTCTGTCTCACTGATTCCCATATTTTGCAACTTTCTCTGGTTTCTCCTTTCACTGTTTCCTCATTGGTTGGGTACCCCTGGTGGCTGCCCCCTCTCCCTCCTATCCCTTCCCATTCTTAAGCTGTCCACAGCACGTGCTAGCTCTCTTTTCGTCTGGGTTTCCCTTCAGCATGTGCACCAAATAAACTTTGCTGGAACTAACCCTTACAAAAGAGCCTTCTGCCTCTCTTTGCTGAACCAGCTGAGGTGAGTGTGGTGTGTGGATCTGACTGCGTTGCCTGAATGCTAATCCAACCGGCTTTTCCACAGGAGATGCTTGTTGGGAACAGACAATACGTAGCAGCACCCACCATCCAACTCGCGCTTTTTACAGGAGATGGCAAAAGGAAAGAGGAAAATAAAGCATACCCCAAGCCAGTGTTTTTCTCAAATCCAGGATTTTTTGTTTGGACAGAATGGGGTACAGAGTAGCTTTCTTTTGAGATTCAGGTCTGAGAGGCTAGAGCTAGATGGGTTGTTCAGTGAGAAGTCCCTTCTCCCTGATCTGTACTGGGGTTGTTTTTCAATTATTATATGGATGTTTAAAACTTGGCACACCCACTCTTCCTTCGACTTACACCACAGCCAGTACACCTGGTTGGACCCAATCTCCCTCTCAGTCCACTCTATTACACAATACTGCATAACCTTATTTTCACTTTTGGTGTTGGGGTCACATCTCCACCGGGTTAGTCTTCTTCTTAGGGGGTTGTTTAGGGGTATCTTTTCATTTCTCCCTCGCTTTGGGGATTTTTTACTTGCTCTTAGACTCATCTTTCTAACAGCCTCTCAAAACAGAAGCCCCCCCCAATGTGGAGTTCAGCGGGAGAAATGTGGCACGCAATATGAGTGATCAGCAAGTCTCCGAAGTTCTCAGTCCACATCTGTGTGTCTTCTTTGCTTGTCGAATGGTCAATGTTTTTCTTGCTCTTGACAGAGTTCCACATTCTTCATTGAAATCCATCTGGACTTTGCATCTGTTAAAACACACAACAGTAAAAAGAAAAGGAAAGAAAGAAAGAAAGAACCCCTTACATTCCTCTAAGAAAGCAAAGGTAAGCAAACAACCCGGCAAGGTCTGGATGTTAAAAATGACCATATAATATTGGCTTTGGTATTTATGTATTAGATTTTGCATGTTGTTATTGATCATAAGTATTTAGATACGGTGCAATTTATAACTCCTTTTAACTGCTTGTTAATATAACATAATCTATTAGTTTAAGGATGCACTGTATAGCTCATAGAAATAGTAGTTTAATGAATATATCTTGTATAGTGTCGCCCTGATTTTTTAAGATTTTCTAAGCCTTCTGATGTTTGCATTCTTGTAGCAAACTTTCTCACACACTTTCTGTAAACAACTTATTGTTTTGCATTATTTTATGGAGGAGGAGAAACTTGATGGACTGTTGGTTTGTCCAGTGGCATTGGAGAGGTGGCACTTTCACCCTCCAATCCACTGTCACCTTTGGAAATCTGTAAATGTTGGAGTCAGAAAATAAACTTCCCTTTTTCCTGCCTTGAGAGCAACAGCGTGTCTGCATCGTGTTGTTTCGTGTCCTATAGTGACAACTCTGGGAATCATACAACCAGGATTTTTTCTTTTACCAGAACAAGATAGAGATCAATTAAGAGTACCAATTTATGAGGACCTAAAAAGAAATAAAATGGAATTGATTAGAAGATTTCAAAAATAGAGAGATGAGGAATGGCCTCCTGAATGCATATTGGAAGCATATGGGCCAGCCACCTGGGCACAAGATGGGAGTTGGGGATATCAAACCTCAATTTACATGCTGAATCATACTACAAGACTCCAAGCAGTTGTAGAGATAATAACAAACAAAACTGCTCAGGCATAGGAATGAATATCTGTTGGCAATAGAGAGATGGGGAGACTGACTTGGTGATCAGAATCTGATTTTATTGTGGGATACAAACACTTATATACTATTTTAGGGAGACTAGTAATGTGTACTATAATGATTAGGTTAAAATCACATACACAAACTTATGCATATAACAACATCTCTTGCTTGCAGAGTTTAATAGGATTTTCTTTTTCCGGTCAACCCGTCTGATTTATTCTTCTTGCAATCTAGGTCTAATTTTCAAAGTTCCATTTGCTTTTGCCAAGGCATCCTGTTATTAAATCTCTTATGTTAACCAGGTCCAAAGTCCATCATCTGTCTTGTGTCCCCCAACATTCCAACATCTGCCCCTTTCCTTTTGACCAAAAAACCTCTTGTAATGGCTTTGTTATTTAACCTCTGCACACACTGAAAGGTATCATGATTAATACAATTATTATCAAAAATTATCACATACTTACCTATCTTAAAAAAAATCTTTTAACTAAAAAACTCCAGCCACTATAAGGCTCAGGCTTGATCTTTATAAACTAAAAACATCCCTGATGGCAGCCGCTTTACTGGATTCAGAAAGTGTGAAAAGTTAATATTATATGATTGGCTCTTCACAAATATTAAAATGAATACTATATGTGTTATGTTGGAAAGTTATGCTGTATTAATCTCTTTTAAGTAGTGTGGTAAATATAGTTTTTAGGCTATAGCATAGTATTAAAATAGAAACTATGTGATGTAAGATATTTTTTGTAACTAGCTCAAGGAATGGATAAGAAAATCAAGAAATTCTTTGCATTATCCTCTCTGGATAGAGATAACAGCAACAAGGCACCAAGATCCCAAGAGAAGAATTATTGCCTCCTTATCAGGAAAGCTCAGACTTTGAGGGACCAAGAAGATAGATTTACAAGATGAGGGGGGGAAGCTAAAATTGAGCAGAAACACCCTAGTTTGAAAGGAATGTTTGAATCATGTATGAGATCTATGAACATGCAATAGGCTATTGCTTTTAAGGGGTAATCCTTTGTTAGCCAAGTGTGCTTTGAGACAGAGTGCAAAGCACCCGGATGTCCGTAATTCTTTGATTTTTATTGTCTCTTATTGTCCTAATTTTTATTACTATTTTCATTACTATTAAACTTCTAAAATGTTAACAGAAGTGAATGGCATTTTTCACAACTGGTGCCGTGACTCAGATCTAACACCTTGCTGCAGAAACCTCAGAGGATTCTGAGTGAGGGAGGTGTGCCCTGTCAAGTTTGGCAGCCTCGCTCTGTTTCTTCTGGCATGATCGGCAGATGCAGGTTCCTACCCAGTGGACAAAGAGACAATAAAACAAAGAAAAGGGAAAAGGCTCCCTAAAACCACCGTAATTGGCCCCCCAAGACTAGTAGTGTACATGAAGACTCAGAAAGGAAAAAGGATTGTAAGTTCTTTTTGGGGGTGCAGATACGGGGGGGTTGTGAGATATTTGAATGAGATGTCGGCCAGCTACTCCGGACCTGCAAAGTGATCGTGGAGTTTCTGAGTGCTGCGGTTCCGTTATTTCATGAGAAATGCTGCCAGCGAGGAAACAAAGTGAATGAAAAAGGAATGAGAGAGACCCCCGGGGTGACTGGGATGGGGTCCCAGGGAGGGGTTGGACCCCTCGGAGGAAGGGAGCAGAGGAGTTTCCTAGCACAATCCACTAGGAAATGGGACAAAAGGGAGGGCCCCCTATAAATCTTGCCAGGTTGAAGGTCTAAACCACACAAGAGACTTGGGAGGGCCAAACTCAAGAGCACCTAGGTTTAAAAGCTGCTAGGCTGAGAGTAGCAAACTCAAGAGCACCTAGGCTTAAAAGCTGCTGGATTGAGAGTAGCTAACACTAGAGACTGAGGGGTGTAGGATCCAAGAGCACCTTGAAATGGCCAATAACATCTGAGATTTTAACAAGTGATCTGAAAGTAAAAGGTACCTTATTGTTGTCTTGTTGTGTGTGAGAGTGAGCGAGAAATAAAAGCGAGTAAATGTAGATGAATGAAAGTATATGTAATGTAAATTGTTTATTTTAAGCTTCACTTAATCTCCTTGGAGGGAGGTGTATTGAATTGTATTGCCATAGAAAGGGATTTTTGTGTTGTGGGAAGAAGGTGGTATTTAGGTTGTTAGAGAAAGTGGGAAACAGAGGCAGGGGACAAATAGATAAGATCTTGAAAAATGGGACAGAAAACCAGTAAGTTGGGTACAGGAAAAAAAAAGGGGGGGGGAATAAAAGGGTACCAGCAGAGATACCCCAAGATAGCCCTCTGGGAGTTATGTTAGCTAACAGGGATGCAAATCCTTGTACAAGGAGAAAGGACAAGGTAAAGATGATCCAATTTTGTGTGATAAAAAGGGCAAAGAAAGAAATAAGATCTGACCACGTTTATTGGCCCAGATAGGGCTCTTTCAAAGTTTGGATTTGTCAGGCTCTGAATTTATTTGTAAATTCAAAAGAACTGTTTAATCCAGAAAAAAGAGAATATGCCGCATGCTGGACGGGAGATCATAGGCGAATAAAAATCTTTAAAATATCAGAAACCCCCAAGACAAAGCAAGAAAATAAAAAGGGGAAAGAAAAGGGCTGGGAACAAGAAGAAAAAAAGAAAGAAAAAGATTGGGATCTTTTACAAGTATTGCCTCCTCCGTTCCTGCTTGTTTCCCCACCATTCGCAGCTGCACCACTCGCCCCAGCCCCTGGCCCCGCCTCTTGCGGCTGCACCACTCGATCCAGCCCTTGTGCTGGCTCTGGCCCCGCCAGTCCCGGTTCCAGCCACCTGGCCCGCGCTGCTCCGCTGGCTGTGCTGGAGGTCCCATTTGTTCCAGCTGTTCCATCCCCGACCCGCGGCTGTCCTGAGGCAGTCTCTTATCTCCTTTCAGGGTTCTCCATATTCATGTTGCTTTCTTTATCTGTACTGCGTTGAACAAAACCCCATCCGGAAAGGATGTATGTTTATCCTTCGTTACCGGAATCTGGTATTCAGATGTATGTTCCTGATGGCTCTGATTATCTGTATTGAGCATCTTCATGGGCCATCACCCCTGGGCGACTTCCTGATCACTCCAGAGAGAACGACCATCTCCTGTGCTGGGCTAGGTCTTCTTCATATGTTAATTGCATTCCTCCTCCTCTGCTGCCAGCTGCGATTTTGCCATCCTGTGAAGCAACCCCTTTGTCTCCAGCTAGTGTGCTTTTTAGGATTTTATATTTCGAACATATGTCATACACATATATTCTCTACCAGCACGAATTACCATAATACACACGTTAGAAATATGGGGAGTAATTCATGGGAATAAATGGTGTATCAGTTGATATAAATAAAATAAACTGGGGAAGAGAAGAAGGGAAGGGGGGGAGTTCCTCTCATGCCATTCAGGTTAAGAAATCCAGCCTGGAGACGCACTGCGAAACTGCGGCAGAGGGACATTTGCATGAGAAGGAGGTCATAGCTGCCAAGACAGGAAGTGGCCAACGACCCTA
>NW_024524766.1:0-1815 GCF_017590135.1 Pyrgilauda ruficollis | reverse complement strand
GTGTCGTGACCGCCCCAACAGCGACAGTTGTAGGGCAGTTTCGCAGTGATGTTGGGGTACAAATTGCTTGTTATATCTGGTTCTAGAAGATTTCCGACGATTGCAATGGTGGAAGCTTTCTTGTAAAGAGATCTTTCTACTTTTCTGCATCCTACCTTAATTTCTTCACCAATTGTTCCACTTAACACTCTAGCCCACGTTGTATTGTACTAAATAGTTTATTTAGTTGTTGTTTTGCACTGGGTGATTCGAGATTTGCACTGAGTAGTCTTTATATTGCACTGAATAGTTTATATCACATGGTTTGTTCTTCCCCTCTCATGGGATTCCCCTCTCTTATCACATGTTTTTTCCCTCACACACCCCTCTCCCCAGTACCCCCTGTTGGTGGTCTCTGCCCTGGTTAGTTCCTCCCCTCGCCCCTCCTGTCACTTGTACTCATTGTCTGTAGTCCCTCTCCTCCAGCCCCCTTTCCCAGTTCTTAAAACCCCCTAGGGGTAGCTGGCCTGCTCTCTTTTCCATCTGGGGGGTCGCCTGATCTGGTGTCTCCTATCAAGGCAATAAACTTAGGACATTTGTCCCCAGGTGGAGAAGAGCGCTTCTTGTCTTTTGCCTTTTGTTCGTGTAAGATCATGTGGGCTGGGGTCCACAGCTAGCCGGATTGGACCCGAACATCCTGCCAGGCGCAAATCTTACAAGCCCAATCTTTTTGGTCCCAATCCCAGTCACTTGGGCAGTATACTTCAGAGTTGTGCAGTACTATGGTTGCTAGGCTTGGGCGATGATCTCTGGGGTAGAGTGCCAGAGCACTGGTTTACCTGATAGTTGCTTCAGACCACAGTCACTCAGCCGAGTTTTGGCCATGGCGTTGTGGTAGCATGCAGAGGAGTATCACTAGTGTTATCATGGTTTATCAGGTCTTCATGTCCCTCAGAGTTCTTCTGTGAAAAAGTAAACTCAACAGAGTCTGCCACCAAGAGGCAGGAAATTAAAATTATGGAATTATCCAGCGTGTGTTTATCCAATGCTCTTTCCCCAGAGCATCGGAGGCTACCCATGCGCATTTATTCAGAGGGGTTTTTAGCACAAGTGGTACTTCCCCACAGAGTAGGGAGGTTCACCAGAACAGGTTGTCCAGGGTAATGTGCTGGATTATTAGGATCATTTGGTGCCCGTTGCATGGGGATGATGCTTAGGGCTTTTGGACAGAAAGCAGTGATTTTGGGACAACCGTTTACCCTCCATCTATCATTTACACCTTTTACAGCTTCCCTTAGTCAAAGATCCCAACTTCCCTCCTGTGGTCTAAGGAGTCATTTCAGGAGACCATTAGTTCTTTCTACAATCCTGTTAGCTTGGGGATAGTAAGGGGTGTGAAAAGTCCATTTCATTCCTTCACTTTTTTGCCCAATCCTGTACAACTTTAGCAATGAAGTGGGACCCATTATCAGATTGAATTTCCTGTGGTTTTGGGAAAGTTCCAAACCACCCCTGCAATGTTTTAACAGTATTATCTCCTGTAGCTCTTTTAAAAACTTTGGTTTGGACTAACCCAGATATAATCACCACTCCTACCAGCACAAAATGTTTACTACCTGAACTCCTAAAGGGACCGATATAATCTATCTGCCATGCGTCCCATAAGCCTTTACCCTTTCTTAAGTGCAGAGGGTCTTTTTCCAAAGGATGTCTTTCTAGTCATCTGCGACATTGCTCGCAGGCTGATATGCATGTTTTACACATTTCCCCAACCTGAGCACTGCCTTCTCCCTCAGTAATAATTTGTTTACCAGAGGAAATGTGGAGGGCTGCTGC
>NW_024524765.1:0-1816 GCF_017590135.1 Pyrgilauda ruficollis | reverse complement strand
AAAATGGGAAAATTGGGAAAAAACGGGGGAAACGGCGAAAAAATGGGAAAAAATGGTCAAAAATGGCCTAAAAATGGCCAAAATCGGGGGGAAAGGAGGTCATTGTGCTGGTGGGGCTGCTCATGGACCTCTGGAAGATCACCAAGGTCATGGACGTCAGGGTCAGTCTGGGGAAAAAACGGGAAAAAATGGGAAAATTGGGAAAAAATGGCAAAAAACGGCCAAAAACGACGAAAAATGGCCCAAAAATGGGGAAAAAAGGGGGGAAAGGAGCTCATTTTGCTGGTGGGGCTGCTCATGGACCTGTGGGAGATCACCAAGGTCATGGATGTCAGGGTCAGTCTGGGGAAAAAACGGGAAAAAATGGGAAAAATGGAAAAAAAGGGTGAAAAACGGTGAAAAAATAGGGAAAAACGGCAGAAAAATGCGGGGAAAAGGGAAAAAAATGGGGGGAAAATGGGAAAATAAGGGAAAAAAACATGGAGGAAATGGGGGGAAAACTGAAAAAAAAATGGGGAAAAAATGGGGGAAAACAGGGGAAAAGTTTTCTTTGGATTTCCTGGATTTTCCAACGGGTTTATTTGGGATTTTCCCATTTTTCCAAGAGATTTATTTGGGATTTCCCGAGGCTTAATTTGGGATTTTCCCATTTTTTTTCCTATGGGTTAAATTGGGATTTTCCATTTTTCCAAGGGGTTAATTTGGGATTTTCCCATTTTTCCAAGAGATTTATTTGGGATTTCCCGAGGGTTAATTTGGGATTTTCCCACTGAGTTTTTTTTTTTAATTTCCCCATTTTCCCGAGGGATTTATTTGGGATTTCCTGAGGGTTAATTTGGGATTTTCCCGGACAGTTTTTATTTTGAATTTCCCATTTTCCCGCGTGATTTATTTGGGATTTCCCGAGGGTTAATTTGGGATTTTCCCACAGAGATTTATTTGGATTTTCCCATTTTCCCGCGGGATTTATTTGGGATTTCCCGAGGGTTAATTTGGGATTTTCCCACAGAGATTTATTTTGATATTTCCCCATTTTTCCGAGTGATTTATTTGGGATTTCCTGAGGCTTAATTTGGGATTTTCCTGGACAGTTTTTATTTTAAATTTCCCATTTTCCCGCGGGATTTATTTGGGATTTCCCGAGGGTTAATTTGGGATTTTCCTGGAGAGGTTTTTTTTGGATTTCTCGGATTTTCCAGCGGATTTATTTGGGATTTTCCCATTTTTCCAAGAGATTTATTTGGGATTTCCCGAGGCTTAATTTGGGATTTTCCCACTGAGTTTTTTTTTTGAATTTCCTATTTTCCCACGGGATTTATTTGGGATTTTCCCACAGAGGTTTATTTGGATTTTCCCATTTTCTCAAGTGATTTATTTGGGATTTCCCGAGGGATAATTTGGGTTTTTTTGGGTTTTTTTGGCAGCTGGACCGGGAGCAGCGGCTGGCCGGGCTCCTGCCCCGGCCGCGCTTCACCGACAAATCCACCTACGTGGAGTCCTCCACCAAGGTCTACGACGACGTGAGTGCGGCGCGGGCCGGAGCCAAAATCGCCCGGAATTCCAGTGGGAATGGCCCCAAAAATGGCCCAGAATTCCAGTGGGAATGGCCCCAAAAATGGTCTGGAATTCCACTGGGAATGGCCCCAAAAATGGCCTGGAATTCCACTGGGAATGGCCCCAAAAATGGTCTGGAATTCCAGTGGGAATGGCCCCAAAAATGGCCTGGAGTTCCACTGGGAATGGCCCCAAAAATCGGCTGGAATTCCAGTGGGAATGGCCCCAAAAAATTGCCTGGAGTTCCACTGGGAATGGCCCC
>NW_024524764.1:0-1817 GCF_017590135.1 Pyrgilauda ruficollis | reverse complement strand
GGGGGAATTTGGGGAGATTTCGGGGGAATTTTAAGGAGATAAAGGAGATTTTTGGAGGGGAAAAGGAGATTTTTTTGGAGAAAAGAAGATTTTGGGGGAAAAAAAGGAGATTTTGGGGGAGTTTGGGGAGGAAAAAATGAGATTTTGGGAGGAAAACAATTGATATTTTGGGTAATTTCAGGGCAATTTTGGGGTTAATTTGGGGTTAATTTGGGGTTAATTTTGGGGTTAATTTGGGGTTAATTTTGGGGTAATTTTGGGGTGTTTTGGGCTCACCCTGAGCTCACAATTGAGGTACAGTTGGGTATAAAACAATTGATATTTTGGGTCATTTCAGGGTAATTTCAGGGTAATTTTGGGATGATTTTGGGGTTTTCAGGGTAATTTTGGGGTTAATTTGGGGTAATTTCTGGGTAATTTCAGGGTAATTTGGGGGTAACTTTGGGGTTAATTTTGGGGTAATTTTGTGGGTGTTTTGGGCTCACCCTGAGCTCACAATTGAGGTACAATTGGGTATAAAACAATTGATATTTTGGGTCATTTCAGGGTAATTTCAGGGTAATTACTCGATAATCTCTGGGTAATTTCTGGGTAATTTCAGGGTAATTTTGGGGTTAATTTGGGGTTAATTTGGGGTAATTTTGGGGTGTTTTGGGCTCACCCTGAGCTCAGAATTCAGGTACAATTGGGTATAAAATAATTGATATTTTTAGGTAATTTCTGGATAATTTCAGGATAATTTCAGGGTAATTTTGGGGTTAATTTGGGGTTAATTTTGGGTTAATTTTGGGGTGTTTTGGGCTCACCCTGAGCTCAGAATTCAGATATAATTGGGTGTAAAATAATTGATATTTTGGGTTATTTCAGGGTAATTTCAGGGTAATTACTCGATAATCTCTGGGTAATTTCTGGGTAATTTCAGGGTAATTTCAGGGTAATTTGGGGTTAATTTTGGGTTAATTTTGGGGTGTTTTGGGCTCACCCTGAGCTCAGAATTCAGGTACAATTGGGTGTAAAACAATTGATATTTTTGGGTAATTATAGGGTAATTTCTGGGTAATTTTAGGGTAAATTCAGGGTCATTTCAGGGCAATTTCAGGGGTAATTTTGGGATAATTTTGGGGTGTTTTGGGCTCACCCTGAGCTCAGAATTGAGGTACAATTGGGTATAAAATAATTGATATTTTGGGTTATTTCAGGGTAATTTCAGGGTAATTTGGGGTTAATTTTGGGGTAATTTTGGGGTCAATTTTGGGATGATTTTGGGATATTTTGGGCTCACCCTGAGCTCGGAATTGAGGTACAATTGGGTATAAAATAATTGATATTTTGGGTTATTTCAGGGTAATTTCAGGGTAATTTGGGGTTAATTTTGGGGTAATTTTGGGGTCAATTTTGGGATGATTTTGGGATATTTTGGGCTCACCCTGAGCTCGGAATTGAGGTACAATTGGGTATAAAACAATCCCCAGAAACAGCCCGCGAACCCTGGAACCCAAAAACACACGGAATCACCCCAAAATCACCCCAAAAATATCCCCAGAAACAGCCCGCGAACCCTGGAACCCAAAAACACACGGAATCACCCCAAAATCACCCCAAAAATATCCCCAGAAACAGCCCGCGAACCCTGGAACCCAAAAACACACGGAATCACCCCAAAATCACCCCAAAAATATCCCCAGAAACAGCCCGCGAACCCTGGAACCCAAAAACACACGGAATCACCCCAAAATCACCCCAAAAATATCCCCAGAAACAGCCCGCGAACCCTGGAACCCAAAAACACACGGAATCACCCCAAAATCACCCCAAAA
>NW_024524763.1:4132-6553 GCF_017590135.1 Pyrgilauda ruficollis | reverse complement strand
TGGGATTTTTTTGGGAATTTTTAGGGATCTTTTTGGGAAAAGGATTGAATATTGAAGATGAAAAAATCTGAATTTTTGGGTTAAAAAATGGGATTTTTTTGGGGAAAAAATTCAAATTTTGAGGAAATTGTTTGGCATTTTTTAAGGATTTCTTGGGGATTTTTTGGGAATTTTTTGGGGAAAAAATGGAATTTGGAGGGAATTTTTTGACGATTTTTTGGAAATTTTTTGGGGATTTTTGCGGAATTTTTTTGGGATTTTTGGGGAATTTTTAGAAATTTTTCTGGGATTTTTTGGGGGAAAAACCAGAATTTTGAGGACGAAAAAATCTGAATTTTTGGGGGAAAAATTTCGAATTTTGGGGGAAATTTTTGATGATTTTTAGGGATTTTTTTGGAAATTTTTTGGGGATTTTGGGGAATTTTTTTTGGATTTTTAGGGATTTTTTAGGGAATTTTTTGGGAATTTTTGAGGGAATTTTTGGGTAAAAAATTGGAATTTTGGGGGACTTTTTGGGAAAAAAAAGGAATTTTGAGGACAAAAAAATCTGAATTTTTGGGGAAAAAATTAGATTTTTGGGGGATTTTTTGTGAATTTTTTGGGGAATTTTTGGGTAATTCTTTGGGATTTTTTTGGGGAAAAAATGGAATTTTGAGGACAAAAAAATCTGTATTTTTGGGTTAAAAAATAGGATTTTTTTTGGAAAAAATTTGGATTTTGAGGGAATTTTTGGGCATTTTTTAGGGAATTTTTGTGCAATTTTGGAGGGAATTTTGGGGATTTTTTGGAAATTTTTTGGAAATTTTTTGGGGATTTTTGGGGAATTTTTCTGGGATTTTTAGGGATTTTTGAGGGATTTTTTGCGAATTTTTGGGTAAAAAATTGGAATTTTGGGGGATTTTTTAGGAATTTTTAGGGATTTCTTTGGGAAAAAAATGGAATTTTTGGGTTGAAAAAATGGTATTTTTTGGGGAAAAAATTCGAATTTGGGAGGGAAAAAACTCAAATTTTGAGGGAATTTTTTGGCATTTTTTGGGGATTTTTGGGGAATTTTTTGGGGAAAAAATGGAATTTTGAGGGAATTTTTTGATGATTTTTGGGGATTTTTTTGGAAATTTTTGGGGGAATTTTTTTGGGATTTTTAGGGGATTTTTTGGGAATTTTTTGGGAATTTTTTTGGGATTTTTGGGTAAAAAAATGGAATTTTGGGGGATTTTTTGGGAAATTTTTGGGGACTTTTTGGGGAATTTTTTGGAATTTTTTTTTGGGAAAAAAAGGAATTTTGAAGACGAAAAAATCTGAACTTTTGGGTTAAAAAATGGGATTTTTTGGGGGGGAAAAAATATCGTTTTTGAATTTTCGGGGAATTTTTTGGGGATTTTTAGGGATTTTTTGGGGACTTTTTGGAGAATTTTTTGGGGAAAAATATAGAATTTTGAAGACGAAAAATTCTGTATTTTTGGGTTAAAAAATGGGATTTTTTTGGGGAAAAAATTCAAATTTTGAGGGAATTTTTGGCATTTTTTAGGGAATTTTTTTCAAATTTTCGGGGAATTTTTTGGGGATTTTTAGGGATTTTTGGAGGATTTTTTGGGGAAAAAATCTGAATTTTTGGGTTAAAAAATGGGATTTTTTTGGGAAAAAGTCAAATTTGGGAGGAAAAAAATTTGAATTTTGAGAGAATTTTTGGGGCATTTTTTAGGGAATTTTTTTTGAATTTTCGGGGAATTTTTTAGGGATTTTGGGGGAATTTTTTGGGGAAAAAATGGAATTTTTTTGGAGTTTTTCGATGATTTTTGGGGAATTTTTTGGAAATTTTTTGGGGATTTTGGGGGAATTTTTTTTGCGATTTTTAGGGATTTTTGGCGAATTTTTTGGGATTTTTTGGGGATTTTTGGGTAAAAAATTGGAATTTTGGGGGACTTTTTGGGGAATTTTTTGGGATTTTTTTGGAGAAAAAATGGAATTTTGAGGGAATTTTTGGGCATTTTTTAGGGAATTTTTTTGGAATTTTTTGGGGATTTTTAGGGATTTTTTTGGGGAAAAAATGGAATTTTGAAGACTAAAAATTCTGTATTTTTGGGTTAAAAAATAGGATTTTTTTTTTGGAAAAAACTTGAATTTTTAGGGAATTTTTGGGGGATTTTTTGGGGATTTTTGAGGGAATTTTTAGGGATTTTTTTGGGGAAAAAATTCGAATTTTGAGGGAATTTTGGGGCATTTTTTAGGGAATTTTTTTGGAATTTTTTGGGGATTTTTGAGGGAATTTTTGGGTAAAAAATTGGAATTTTGGGGGATTTTTTAGGAATTTTTAGGGGTTTTTTTGGGAAGAAAATGGAATTTTGAGGGAATTTTTGGGCATTTTTTAGGGAATTTTTTTTGAATTTTCGGGGAATTTTTTGGGGATTTTTAGGGATTTTT
>NW_024524763.1:0-1727 GCF_017590135.1 Pyrgilauda ruficollis | reverse complement strand
TTTTTCCGCCAAAAATCCTTTTTTCCCGCCAAAATCAGCCATTTTTTCCTGCCAAAATCGGCCATTTTTTAATGCCAAAATGTCTGGTTTTTTCCCGCCAAAATTCCCAATTTTCCCACCAAAAATTCTCCAATTTTCCCGCCAAAATCAGCAATTTTTTCCTGCCAAAATCAGCCATTTTTTCCGCCCAAAAAATCTGGGTTTTTTCGCCAAAAACAGCCATTTTTTCTGCCCAAAAAATCTGGGTTTTTTCGCCAAAAAATGCCATTTTTTTAACCAAAAATCACTTTTCTCCCCCTAAAAAATCCAACTTTTTCTGCCAAAAAATTCCCATTTTTTTGCAAAAAAAATAACCATTTTTCCCGCCAAAATTCCCATATTTTTTCGCCAAAAATCCTTTTTTCCCGCCAAAATCAGCCATTTTTTCCCGCCAAAATCAGCCATTTTTTCCCGCCACAAATGCCGATTTTTTTCTCCTGAAGTTCCTAATTTTTCCTGCCAAAAATTGCCGTTTTTTCCCGCCAAAAATTCTCCATTTTTCCCGCCAAAATCCGCCATTTTTTCCCACCAAAAATTCTCCATTTTTCCTGCCAAAATCCGCCATTTTTTTCCCCGCCAAAACTGCAATTTTTTTCTCAAAAAAATCCCATTTTTTCCTCAAAATATTTTGGGATTTTGGCGCCAAATTTTGAGATTTTTTGGGTCAAATGTTGGGATGGCTCGCCCCGGGGCCCACTCCTGCACAAAAAAATCCCCAAAATTTTGCCCAAAATTCTCCTTTTTTTTCCCAAAAAAAATCGCCTTTTTTTTGGCGAAAAAATCAGACTTTTCGCCAAAAAAATGTGATTTTTTTCGCAAAAAAAAAGCCATTTTTTCGGCCAAAATTCACTTTTATCTCCAAAAAAAATCTAATTCTTTTCCCCAAAAATTCCTATTTTTCCCGCCAAAATCAGCCATTTTTTTCCCGCCAAAATCGGCCATTTTTTCCTGCCAAAATTTCCAATTTTTTCTCCTAAAGTTCCCATTTTTTCCTGCCAAAATCAGCCATTTTTTCCCGCCAAAAGTTCTCCAATTTTCCCGCCAAAATCAGCCATTTTTTCCCGCCAAAATTCACCCTTTTTTGCAAAAAAATCGCATTTTTTGGTCAAAATTCACTTTTATCTCCCAAAAAAATCTGATTTTTTTCAGCCAAAAAATCCAATTGTTTTCCCAAAAAACACCTATTTTTCCTGTCAAAATTCCCATTTTTTTCCTCCAAAAATCCTTTTTTCCCGCCAAAATTCACCATTTTTTCCCGCCAAAATTTGCCATTTTTTCCCGCCAAAATCGGCCATTTTTTCCCGCCAAAATTCCCAATTTTTTCTTCTAAAGTTCCCATTTTTTCCCGCCAAAAAATTCTCCAATTTTCCCGCCAAAATTCACCATTTTTTCCACAAAAAAAATCCCTTTTGTCCCGCCAAATTCCGCCATTTTTTCCCCATTTTTCTCCCATTTTTTACCCATTTTTCCCCCAATTTCCCCCCAGTTTTTCCCCATTTTATCCCCAAATTTTCCCCATTTCTTCCCTCAATTTTTCCCCCATTTTATTCTAAATTTTTTCCTGAATTTCCCCAATTTTTCTCCAATTTTCCCCCATTTTATTCCCCAATTTTTCCCAATTTTTCCTCCATTTTATTCCGAATTTTTCCCCAATTTTCTCACATTTTATTCCAAATTTTCCCCATTTT
>NW_024524762.1:0-1770 GCF_017590135.1 Pyrgilauda ruficollis | reverse complement strand
ATCCTGGGAATTTCCCCTAAAATCCCACAATTTTGCCCAAAATCTCAAGGATTTCCCCCAAAAACCACCAAATTCTGCCTAAAATCTCAAGGATTTCCCCCAAAAATCACAAAATTCTGCCCAAAATCCTGGGAATTTCTCCTAAAATCCAGGAATTCTGCCCAAAATCCTGGGAATTTCCCCTAAAATCCCAAAATTCTGCCCAAAATCCTGGGAATTTCCCCTAAAATCCCAGAATTCTGCCCAAAATCCCAGGATTTTCGCTCAAAATTCCCATTATTCTGCCCCAAATGCCAAGAATTCCACACAAAATTCTGGAATTCCACCCAAAATCCCAGGAATTTCCCTCCGAAATCCCAGAATTTTGCCCAAAATTCCCAAAAATTCCCTCAAAAATCCCTGGAATTCCCCAGAATTCCCAGGCTGGGGCTCCCCCTATAAATATAGTGCAAAAAAAAATCAAAGAAGGGGAAAAAATTTTGGGAATTGTCCCAAAAATTTGGGAATTTCCCTCGTGGGGGTGCAGCCAAAGCAGGGCCGAATTCCTGCGATGGGAGAAAATCCCAAAATTCCTCCGGGAATTTCGGGAATTTCGGGGGAATTTGGGATTTTGAGGGGGATTTTTGGGAATTTTGAAGGGATTTTAAGGGGAGTTTGAGAGGATTTTGGGGAATTTTGAGGGGGTTTCGAGTGGGAATTTTGGGGGATTTTGGGAGAATTTTCGATGGAATTTTGAGGGAATTTTTGGGAGGATTTCAAGTGGGATTTTGGGGAATTTCGAGGGGGATTTTTGGGAATTTTGAGGGGATTTTGGAAAGATTTTTGGGAATTTTGGGAGAATTTTTGAGGGAATTTCGAGGGGATTTTTGGGAAATTCGAGGAGGATTTTTTGGGAATTTTGTGAGGATTTCGAGGGGGATTTTGGGGAATTTTCGGAGGATTTCCAGGGGGATTTTGGGCGATTTCGAGGAGGATTTTTGGGGAATTTTGTGAGGATTTCGAGGGGCACTTTGGGCAGTTTCGGGAGGATTTTGAGGGGCATTTTGGGCAATTTTCGGAGGATTTTGAAGAGGATTTTTTGGAAATTTTGTGAGGATTTCGAAGGGGATTTTGGGGAATTTTCGGAGGATTTCCAGGGGGCTTTTTGGCAATTTTGTGAGGATTTCGAGGGGGATTTTGGGCAATTTTCAGAGGAGTTTGAGGAGGATTTTTGAGCAATTTCATGAGGATTTCAAAGGAGATTTTGGGCAATTTCGTGAGGATTTCGAGGGGGATTTTGGGCAATTTTGAGGGGATTTTGGGAGGACTTTTGAGGGATTTTTGAGGGAATTTTTTGGGATTTCAAGGGGGATTTTGGGCAGTTTTCAGAGGATTTCGAGGGGGATTTGGGGCAGTTTTGGGAGGACTTTGAAGAGGATTTTTGGGGAATTTCATGAGGATTTCGAGGGGGATTTTGGGCAGTTTCGTGAGGATTTCGAAGGGGATTTTGGGCGTTTTTGGGGCCGTTTTTGGGGGCGCTCAGCCCTCCCCCCCCGGGAACATGTGGGACCCCACCAGGCTGGAGATGGGGGAGGGGTCCCCGGCGGGGGGCTCGGCCAGCAGCTCGGGGGGGCCCGGGAAGAGCGGGAATTCCGGGAATTCCGGGAATTCCAGGAAGGGCCCCAGGGCCGGCCCGGGGAAGGCGCCCAGGAGGGCGGGAAGCGGCTCCAGCGGCTCCGGCTCCGCGGGAAAGGCGGCGGCTGCGGGGGAAAGGGGATTTTGGGGGGAAAA
>NW_024524761.1:0-1820 GCF_017590135.1 Pyrgilauda ruficollis | reverse complement strand
AATGAGGGAAAAAATGGGGAAAAATTGTGGGGGGAAAAATGGGGAAATTATGGGGAATAAAGGGGGAAGATTATGGGGAAAAATGGGGAAAATTGTGGGGAAATTTGTG
This sequence comes from Pyrgilauda ruficollis, assembly GCF_017590135.1. Lineage (NCBI taxonomy): Eukaryota > Metazoa > Chordata > Aves > Passeriformes > Passeridae > Pyrgilauda > Pyrgilauda ruficollis. The sequence continues at coordinate 1,711 of NW_024524761.1, read as the reverse complement.
GGGAATAAAGGGGAAAATTATGGGGGAAAAAGGCGAAAATTATGGGGAAAATTTGTGAGGAATAAAGGGGGGAAATTATGGGGGGAAATGGAGAAAATTATAGGGGGAAAAGTGGGAAAATTATGGGGAATAAAGGGGAAAATTATGGAGGGAAAATGGGGAAAATTGTGGGGAATAAAGAGGAGAAAATGGGGAAGAAATGGAATAAAGGGGGAAAATTAAAGGGTAAAAGTGGGGGAAATTATGGGGAATAAAGGGGGGGGGAATTAATGGGGAAAACAATGGGAAAAACACCAAGAAAAGGGGGAAAAAACAGGGAAAACACCAGAAAAAGGGAAAACAGGAAAATGGGAAAACAACTGGGGAAAAAAGGGAAAATAATGGAAAAAACACTGGGAAAAAATGACAGGAAAAACACCAAAAAAAAAAGGGGGAAAACAACCAGAAAAACACCTGGAAAAGGGGAAAACAATGGGGAAAACACCAAGAAAAGGGGGGAAAAGAACTGGAAAAACAACTGGAAAAGAGGAAAAAAGAATGGAAAAAAAGCCGGGAAAAACATGGGGAAAACAATGAGAAAAGGAGGAAAAAACAGCTGGAAAAGGGGGAAAAACAATGGGAAAAACTCCAGGAAAAGGGGAAAAAATACCGGAAAAAGAAGGAAAAACTCCAGGAAAAGGGGGGGGGAAACCAGGAAAAACTCCAGGAAAATGGGAAAAACAACGGAAAAAATAATTGGAAAATGGAAAAACCTGGGAAAAACATCTGGAAAAGGGGGAAAAGGAAAACACCGGGAAAAAACAATGGGAAGAACAACTGGAAAAAGGAAAATCACCAGGAAAAGGGAGAAAAATGGGGAAAAAACACCTGGAAAAGGGGAAAAAATATGGGGGAAAAAAACCCAGGAAAAGGGAGGGGAAAAACAACCAGAAAAAGGAAGAACACTGGGAAAAACAACGTGAAAAACACCAGGAAAAGGAGGGAAAACTCCAGGAAAAAAGGGTTTGGATCCCAAAATTCCCAAATTTCCGGGAATTCCGGAACGTTCCGCCCACCTCGGTGATGGGGGGAAAACCCCAGGAAAAACAATGGGAAAAACAGCCGGAAAAGGAAAAACAACAGGAAAAACAACCGGAAAAGGAAAAACAACAGGAAAAACAACCGGAAAAGGAAAAACAACAGGAAAAAGGGGAAAAAAAACAGGAAAAACACTGGAAAAAGCAGGAAAAGCTCCAGGAACAAAGGGTTTGGATCCCAAAATTCCCAAATTTCCGGGAATTCCCACCTCGGCGATGATCTTCTCGAGCTCGCGGTTCTCCTTCTCCAGCAGCCGCGACTTCTCCTCCTCGTTGTTGTTGGTGGAGGATCCGGTCTTCATGGTGTCCTGCTGCTCCGACTGCCACTCGCCGCGCGTGATCAGGCGCCGCATCTGCACCGAAATTCACAGGTTTTATTAATTCCATGGATTCCCAAAAAAATCCACCCCAAAAATGGGAAAAAATTGGAAAAAAATGGGAAAAAAACAGGAAAAAATTGGAAAAAAAACCCGAAGAAATGCCTCAAAAATTCGGAAGGAGTTGAAGAAAAAAGCCACAAAATTTCCACCAAAAATGCCACAAGAAATTCATCAAAAATGAAAAACAAATTCCGAAAAAATTAAAAAAATATTCTCCAAAAATTTAAAAAAAAATTCCCAAAAATTTAAAAAAAA
>NW_024524760.1:0-1821 GCF_017590135.1 Pyrgilauda ruficollis | reverse complement strand
CCCAACCCCATTTTTGGTGCCCCCAACCCATTTTTGATGTCCCCATGTCCCCACCAGACCCTGGACGACCTCGACCGGCGCGTGAAGGAGGCCGGGCTGGAGATCACCTTCCGCCAGAGCTTCTTCTCCGACCCCTCCGCGTCCGTCCGCAACCTCAAGGTGAGACCCCACCCCCACCCTGAGGTCCCACCCCACCCTCGGGACCAACCCGAGGTCCCATCCCACCTTCAGGACCCTCCCCAACCACGGTGGACCCCCAAAAAGTGGAGAAACCACCCCAAAAATCCATTGGGGTCAATGAGGAATGGGCGAAGCGGTGGGAGAGGGAGGCAAATTTATGCAAATGAGGTGGGCGGGGCTTTAAAAACCATCCAATCCCGCAGCGCCAGGACGCCCGGATCATCGTGGGGCTCTTCTACGAGACGGTGGCGAGGAAGGTCTTCTGTGAGGTGGGAACGGGGTGGGAACGGGGTGGATTCCGGTGGTGGATGATGGGAATTGATGGATTGTGGATGGATGGAGATGGATGATGATGATGATGATGTTCAAGTTGTCGTTGGTGGCTCCCAAATGCACCTCAGTAGGAACCCCAAAAACGCCCTCAGAGTCCGACTGACGCCCCAAAATCCATCCCGGTGTCCAAGTCCATCCTGGGCTTTGGCAGCCCCAAAATCCTCCTTGGTGTTCCCAAAATTCTCCTTGGTGACCTCAGATTGTCTTTGGTGGCCCCCAAAGACGGATCAGTGGTGGATCAATGGTGGAACTTGATGGATCATGGATGGATCATGGATGGATGAATGGATGGAGATGATGATGACGGATCAGTGGTGGATCAATGGTGGAACTTGATGGATCATGGATGGATGGATGGATGGAGATGATGATGATGATGATGATGATGGATCAATGATGGATCAGTGGTGGAACTTGATGGATCAATGGATGGATGGAGGTGATGGTGATGATGATGGATCAATGGTGGAACTGGATGGATCATGGATGGATCAATGGTGGATCAATGGTGGAACTTAATGGATCATGGATGGATGGATAGATGGAGATGATGATGATGATGATGGATCAATGATGGATTGATGATGATGGATCGATGATGATGGATCAATTATTGATCAATGGTGGAACTTGATGGATCATGGATGGATGGATGGAGATGATGATGATGATGATGATGATGATGATGGGAATTTATGGATCATGGATGGATGGATGGATGGAGATTGATGATGAAGATGATGATGATGGATCAATGATGGAAATCAATGGATCATGGATGGATGGATGGATGGATGGAGATGGATGATGGATTCCAATGAAGGATGATGATGATGATGGATCATGGATGATGGATCAATGATGGATCAATGGTGGAAATCGATGGATCATGGATGGAAATGGATGATGGATTCCAATGATGGATGATGATGATGATGATGGATCGATGATGGACACTGATGGATTCCAATGATGGAAATGACGAATCACGGATGATCTCCCCACCCTTCCAGGTCTACAAGGAGAAGCTCTACGGCAAGAAGTACGTCTGGTTCCTGATTGGCTGGTACGCCAACAAATGGTTCCGCACGCCGGACCCTTCCATCAACTGCACCGAGGCCGAGATGGCCGAGGCCGTCGAAGGTCACATCACCACCGAGATCGTCATGCTCAACCCCGAGAACACGCGCAGCATCTCCAACATGGTACTGGGAGCACTGGGAGGGCTCAGCCCACCCAACCCTTGGGTGACCCTTGGGTGGTGGCCAACCCAACCACGGGGTCACCTTTGGGTGGTGGCCAACCCAA
>NW_024524759.1:0-1821 GCF_017590135.1 Pyrgilauda ruficollis | reverse complement strand
CCGCCCGCCCTGCTGCCTCCGCCGGGCGCCCGCCGGGAGGCTGTGCCTGCCGCGCCGCCCTCCCCTGCCCTGCGCTGCGGCTGCAGGCACGGAGGCAGGCGGGCAGGGAGGGAGGAGAGAGCGGGGCGGGGAGGGAGAGAAGGAGGAGACCTCCCTCTCGCTCCCACCGCACAGCGGGGAGGTGCTGCCCGCGAGGGGTGATGCTGCCCGTCCGCCGCCCGGGGCTGAGTGTGGCTCTCGCTCTCCAGCTTTAGGGGCAGGGCCGGGGCCGCCCGCGCCGGGCCAACGGAGAGAGATAGCCCGGCCTGTCGGGAGCACCATGGGGTGCCCTCAGAGGGTGCTTCTGCTCCCCCCAGTGCCCACCAGGTTCCCCAGCAAAATACGAATAAGGTTATTTGTTTTGCTCATCTGAGTGAACAGCTGTCATTGCCAATGTGTAATACTTGCTACGATGGGTGAACTTATGCTGTGCTCAGCCTCACCGACCTTTTGTGCTGATCCGGTTATTCACAGCCTGCTTCGGGTTTACCACGGTTCTTGCGAGGGTGACTTTATTCTCCAAGAGGTGCTTCTGTGAAATGTGCTGTGTTGCAGCAGTTGCATGGCCTGTCATAACGCAGACTTTAGGAAACATCACCAATTGGTTGCCTCTCTCGCTCGAACATACTTTCTCTGTTAAGCATCTTCTACTCTGTCTCTGCAAAGTAAACTTTCTATTCATTTTGTGCAGCAAAGAATTTTGTTGCTTGTCTCTAGTTGAGTGCACCTGAGCAGATGGGTTTTAGAAAGATCCATCTCAACTGTTTTGCTTTAAGGTGAAAGCTGCCTAAGATGCTGCATAGAACAGAAAATGAATTGGCATTGATTTCCTCTGGATTGGTTTTTTTGCCTCTAACTATACAAAACTGTTTTATCTCCATATCGGCCATTGTCAAAAAAGAAACTTCTAGGTTAGAAGGACCAGTGCTATGGCCATAGAGAGGTGGTCTTTTGAGGGAAGGGCGGGACAAAAGAAATGCATTGCCAAATGTCAATTTTCATCATTAAACCTCAGTCCAGTGAGATTTTATCCAAGTAAATATTTACGTCTCTGAGTAATCTATCTGAATCATATTAGCAAGACAGTGCGGGACCAGCCTTTGTACTGCAGCAAAACCCGCTGTTTTTTCTCCTAGGAATATTTGCAAATTGGTTCATGAACACTTATATGTATGCCTATCATTTTAAATTCTTATTAGTATAAGAGAAAATAGCAAATAAAAAAAGCAACTTGATAAAAATCACTTTCATTAGTTCCTTGCACAACTCTTGCACTGACTGACTCAAGCCAGCTTTGAAGACACAATGAGTTAAAAAATAAAAACCTAGTACATGAGCATGCATTTCTTTTTGTAGTGTGTTTGTGTCACAAAGCTGATGAAACTGACTGAAGCCATGACTGCATTAGCAACCCTGTATTATTTGCAATGGGAAACAATTTTCAGGCTTTGTGAGTTTTATTCCTTTAGCTGAAAGCAACTCAGATTCATTTTAAGGAAGTAGAAAAATATTACTCATTGTTAATAACCCAAACCCAAAATCTAATGTGCAGCATCCCTTTCTTCAAATACAGCCTGTGTTCATATTTTTACTCTTTGGTATATAGATATATGGCAGCTGGGTGTAGTAATCAGGATGGATGCACTTGGTTGCAATATACGACATTACTGGCATTGCAAACTTCCTTGTAATGATTTGCTGTTGTTAAATATTTTTTAATAAAAAAAAAAAAAACCAGCAGATTTGCTTTTCATTTGGCTCAACACACTGCCCCCACCCCCC
>NW_024524758.1:0-1822 GCF_017590135.1 Pyrgilauda ruficollis | reverse complement strand
GACCCCAAATCCCAGCCCAGGGTCATGGGGGAACCCTAAATCTGAGCTGAGGGGAACCTGGAGACCCCAAATCTGAGCCCAGGGGACACGGGATGATCCCAAATCCCAACCGGGATCAGGGGAAGACCCCAAATCTGAGCCCAGGGTTGGGGGAGACCCCAAATCCCAACCCAGGGTCACCTGGGCACCCCAAATCCCAACCCAGGTCCAGAGGGAGACCCCAAATCTGAGCTGAGGGGACACTGGAGACCCCAAATCTGAGCCCAGGGTTAAGGGGAGACCCCAAATCCCAATCGGGATCAGGGGGAGACCCCAAATCTGAGCCCAGGGTTAAGGGGAGACCCCAAATCCCAACCGGGATCAGGGGGAGACCCCAAATCTGAGCCCAGGGTTGGGGGAGACCCCAAATCCCAACCCAGGGTCACCTGGGCACCCCAAATCCCAACCCAGGTCCAGAGGGAGACCCCAAATCTGAGCTGAGGGGACACGGGGAGACCCTAAAATCCCAGTCCTGGATCTGGGAGAGACCCCAAATCCCAACCCAGGGCCAGGAGGGGACCCCAAATCCCTGCCCAGGGTCACGGGGGGACCCTAAATCCCAACCGGAGTCACCTGGGCACCCCGACTCTGAGCCCAGGGACACTGCAGACCCCAAATCTCAGTTCTGGGGTCAGGGGGAGACCCCAAATCTGGGCTGAGTGTCATGGGCAGACCCCAAATCCCAAATGGGGTCATGGGGAGACCCCAAATCTGAGCCCAGGGTCACGTGGACACCCTAAATCTCAATCAGGGTCAGGAGGGGTGGGAGTGACTGGTAGTGACTGGGAGTGACTGGGAGCACTGGGAGTGACTAGGAGGGAACTGGGAGCACTGGTGTCACTGGTTTCCATCCCAACCCAGGGTCATGTCACTGGTCTCTTACTGGTGTCACTGGTGTCCCTTACTGGTCCCTCAGCAGTGCCACCCAGTCCCATCCCAGTCCCTCCCAGTCCCTCCCAGTTTGGTCCCAGTCCATCCCAGTCCATCCCAGTCCATCCCAGTCCATCCCAGTCCATCCCAGTCCGTCCCAGTCCCATTCCAGTCCATCCCAGTTTGGTCCCGGTCCATCCCAGTCCCTCCCAGTCCCAAACTGGTTTTCCCTCCCCTTGGACGGAGCCGGAAGAGGAAAAATGTGAATAAAATGAGAGAAAAAAAAAGAGCAAAATGAGATTTTTAATCACTGGGGGAGGGGAAAGGGGGAGGGGCAGGTCCTGGCAGGGCCATGGAAATGTCCTGGAAGGTCCTGGCAGGGAACAGCCCCAGGTCCTGGCAGGGCCGTGGAGAGCAGCCCCAGGTCCTGGCAGGGTCATGGAGAGCACCCCCAGGTCCTGGCAGGGCCGTGGGAATGTCCCGGCAGGTCCTGGCAGGGAACAGCCCCAGGTCCTGGCAGGGCAGTGGGCAGCACCCCCAGGTCCTGGCAGGGTCGTGAACACCCCCAGGTCCTGGCAGGGAACAGCCCCAGGTCCTGGCAGGGCAGTGGGCAGCACCCCCAGGTCCTGGCAGGGTCATGGAGAGCACCCCCAGGTCCTGGCAGGGCCATGAAGAGCCTCACGTCCTGGCAGGGCCATGGAGAGCACCCCCAGGTCCTGGCAGGGCTATGGGCAGCACCCCCAGGTCCTGGCAGGGGACAGCCCCAAGTCCTGGCAGGGAACACCCCCAGGTCCTGGCAGGGCCATAGGAAGCACCCCCAGGTCCTGGCAGGGTCAGGGTCAGAGCAGGGTCAGGGTCAGTCCATAAAGTGCCGAAAACGCCGCGGGGGCTCCCCCGGGGGTCCCAGAGCCCC
>NW_024524757.1:0-1822 GCF_017590135.1 Pyrgilauda ruficollis | reverse complement strand
CCTCCTCCTCCTCCTCCTCCTCGGAGCTGGGGGGGGCGCGGCCTTGGTGGGGGTGGGGTGGGTGGCCTTCATCCTCCTCCTCATCATCATCATCGTCGTCGTCGTGGTGACGGCGGCCTTCATCATCCTCGTGGCCTTCATCATCGTCATGGTGATGGCGGCCTTCATCACCCTCGTGGCCTTCGTCATCGTCATGGTGACGCCGCCGGTGGCCTTCATCGCCCTGGCGCCGGTGGCCTTCGCCCTCCTCATCCTCGCGGCCTCGGGCCTGGCCTTCGTCGCCGCCACCCTCGTCATCCTCACGGCCGCCGCGGCCTTCCTCCCCGCCGCCGGGGTGAGGATGATGATGGTGGCCAGGGGAGCCTTCGTCCCTCTGAGGATGATGAGGAGGAGGATGATGGTGATGGTGGGGTTCACCGGGGGAGCCTTCATCCTCCTGGTGATGATGATGATGGTGGTCACCATGGGAGCCTTCATCACTCTGAGGATGATGATGATGATGGTGGGGGTCACCGGGGGGTTCTTCCTCCTCCTCCTGGTGATGATGATGATGATGATGATGATGATGAAGATGAAGCTCCCGGGGGTCCCCAGGCCCCCCCCCCGAGCCCAGCCCCCCCCGCAGCAGCAGCAGCCCCAGCAGGAGCCGCGCCAGCCACGGGCCGGGCATCAGAGTGACCGCTGAGTGACCGCTGAGTGACCGCTGAGTGACCAGTGAGTGACCAGTGAGTGACCAGTGAGTGACCGCTGGGTGACCAGTGAGTGACCGCTGGGTGACCGCTGAGTGACCGCTGAGTGACCTGGAGTGACCGCTGGGTGACCGCTGAGTGACCTGGAGTGACCGCTGGGTGACGGCTGGGTGATCAATGAGTGACCGCTGGGTGACCACTGAGTGACCGCTGGGTGACCGCTGAGTGACCCAGAGTGATCTGGAGTGACCGCTGGGTGATCACAGAGTGACCACGGAGAGACCACGGAGTGACCGCTGAGTCACCACGGAGTGACCGCTGGGTGATCACAGAGTGACCATGGAGAGACCGCTGAGAGACCACGGAGTGACCGCCGAGTGTCCGCCGAGTGACCACGGAGTGACCAGTGCTGAGTGACTGCTGAGTGACCACTGAGTGATCACAGAGTGACCGCTGAGTGACCACTGAGTGACTGAGTGACCAGAGAGTGACCGCTGAGTGACCACAGAGAGTCCACGGAGTGACTACAGAGAGACCATGGAGTGACCACTGAGTGACCGCTGAGTGATCACAGAGTGACCGCTGAGTGACCGCTGAGTGATCACAGAGTGACCGCTGAATGACCACAAGAAGCCACGAAGAAACCACGGAGCCACCAGCGCTGAGTGACCGCAGAGTGACCACGAAGTGACCACGGAGAAACCACGGAGTGACCAGCGCTGAGTGACCGCAGAGTGACCACGAAGTGACCACAAAGTGACCACGGAGAAACCACGGAGTGACTGGCGTTGAGTGACCGCTGAATGACCACGGAGAAACCAGGGAGTGACCACTGGGAGAGTTCACAGAGTGACCACGAGAAACCACGGGGTGACCAGTGCAGAGTGACCGCCAAGTGACTGCTGAATGACCACGAGAAACCACGAAGAAACCATGGAGTGACCGGCACTGAGTGACCACTGGGAGTGACCACGGAGTGACCACGGAGAAACCAGGGAGTGACCGCTGAGTGACCGCTGAGTGACCGCTGAGTGACCACGGAGTGACCGCTGAGTGACCACGGAGTGACCGCTGAGTGACTGCTGAGTGACCACAGAGAGACCACGGAGTGACTGCTGAGTGACCGCTGAGTG
>NW_024524756.1:87663-178723 GCF_017590135.1 Pyrgilauda ruficollis | reverse complement strand
AATTACTAATTACATTCCTGACACTGGGAAGACTTACCATCACTACACAGATTGGTATGAGCAAAGTGTAGCACACACGTTTAGCCCAGATTGCGATGATAATGTCGAATCCTGGAACCTTGGAGCCCGAGTGTTTGCCTCAATTATTCCATCCCTAGGCACGGCACATGCAGTAAAAACTTCAAATAACATTGGCTGTTGGCTTGAAAAACAAACTAATGCTAGTAGCTCTGCTTTAACAGGCTTATTAACAGATGTTGATAATGTGAGACATGCTATGCTGCAGAATAGGGCTGCAATAGAATTTTTGCTTTTGGCACATGGACACGGTTGCAAGGACCTTTGAAGGTTTATGCTGCATGAACCTTTCTGACAACTCCTTGTCAATTCATGCCAACATACAGGCCCTTCAAGACAGAGTAACCAAATTAAGAGTGGTAGATGATAGTGACTGGCTCAGACATATACTCGGTGGCTGGGGGCTTATTGGCTGGCTTAAACATGTAGCTAAACAGGAATTTATATTTTAGCCATATTATTGCTTATGATTATCTGCTTTCCATGTGTATTGCAATGTGTTCAGAGACTGATAAATCCACAAAGAAAATTTTAATGGTGGAAAAGAAAGGGGGAGATGTAGGAATACAGCTAGAAAGCCGAGCTGGGAGCACTGTCCAGCTCATGACAGAAGTGATTATGTTAGCATTAGTACGCCGCAAGTCTTGGCAAGAGAAAGCAGAACCCTGAAGAAGGAATGCAGAAGTTAGCAGTGTGTTTGGTACGATGTGCTTGGGCAAGCATAATTCATATAAGATAACATATACCTGTGCTAGTCTGTACTAGGCTTTGAATTAAGCAATGTTACCTAGTTACATAAATGTTACAGTTGTGCTATTTTTAGTAACTGCTGAAAAGGTATATAAGCTCAGCTTTGCGAATCAATAAATGGCTTCATGTCTGCAAACCATGGAGTCCATGTCTCTTTTGTCAATTGCTGTCAGCCGGGTGCTTGGCATTCAGCCAAGAGCACACCTGCTATTTCAGAGACAACCTTTACATACCTTTTCTATTACATCAGCCTACTGCATATTCATAAACAATTATGCATATTTAAACTTTTCCTCAAACTAGTTTACATGTTCCAAGAACTATTTTGCATGGCTTCTCCTCAGGTCTGCCCTTTTAGAGCATGCGCATTTCTTGGCTGTGCTTTTAGTCCATTCTTATTATCACCTCCAGCTTGGGCTTTGGTCCATACTTTCTACAGATGCTAGGTGCTGATAGTAGCAGGGGTCTTTATCATAAGTTCATTGGATGTTATCCCAACCAAGCAGGCAGTTCAATTACCACAAGCATAACTATATCAGCTAGTTCACTACTATGTCTAAGTTTAGTTAATAGCAGAAATAAAAACTATATCTTTACAGCAAAGTTACTTCAACATTATACATATAGAATCCATTTTTAATATTTGCAAAAAGCCAATATTATAATATGTATTTATAAAAATTCACTTTCCTTGATGTTATAAATAGATATATTGTTGGCTTTTCGCAAATATTAGGATGAATGGTATATGTATAATGTTAAAATAACTTTGCATTTATTTTTGCTATTAACAAAAACTTAGACATAGTAGTAGTGGTAGCTGATATAGTTATGAGTGAACTGTCTGTTTGGTCAGGATAACATCCAGTGAACATATAATGAGGACCCTGCTGTTGATATCCCAACTATCAGCATCTGCCATCTGAAGAAAGTATGGACCAAGGCCCAAACTGGAAGTGATAAAGAGAAGGAGCCAAAACCACAGCCAAGAAACACGCATGCTCTAAAAAGGTGGACCCAAGGAGGGGCCATGTAAAATAGTTCCTGGAATATGTAAACTAGTTTATGGATATGCATAAGGGTCTAGGAATATGCAAAGGGCTGATGTAATGAAAAAGCTATTTAAGGGGTATCCCTGAAGGTGAAGGTGTGCTCTTGGCTGAGTGCCGTAATCTTTGCTTTACTGTCTTTGTCTCCTATTGTCCTTTATTAAACTTTTTACATTTTCACAGGAGAGTGAACATGTTTCTCACACTTGATTTCAGCCTTTGTGCCAGAAAACTGATGGTCCTTTTGATCACACTTTGGGGAAAACTTTGACAAATCGATTTCCTTCTGCGGTACCACTGTTAAGATGCCTTTCTCTGCAGCCCCTTTTACTATTTAGTCAGCAAAACGATTCTTTAATTAGTGAGTTGTTTTCCCATTTTGCTGAGCTTTGCAATGCATAAAAGCCGCTTCTCTATGTTCTCTACATTCCCAAATACTCTGTGGCAGTGCATGGGTCTGTTCAATGTGTTCAATTCCATTAACTTGAATAGTTGCCAGTCCTCTTTCCTTCCAGATGACTTTGCTCAGTTCTAGACCTTTCATTGATGCAATAATTTCAGCCTTCAGTGATGATACATTTGATGGCAAGGCCTTTTCCCCAGTTACCTGCTTCATGATTGTCACTGCATACCCTGTCATCTGTTTGCCATCTCACATGAAGCTGCTTTCGTCTGCATACAGTTCCCAGTCTGGCACATTCTTCAGGTCTGGTCTGCTGGAATAGGCTTCTTCCATGGTCTGCAAACAGTCATACTCATACGCATTATCATTTAGTGTTGGGAACAGAGACATTCCAGGACTGGCAGCAAACATTTTCAGAATAACATTACTCTGTGTCTAACATTTGCATTGGGTGCATGTCATCAGTGTTCACAGAATAAACTTACAGTCAGTTGAATGCAACTGTTGGATGCTGCAATTCTCAGTTGCTGACTTCTCCAGTTCTCCAGTTCCTTTGCTAGCTGATTTCTGAATATAGTTGGCCTGTTCCTTTAACCCTCAGGCAGGACTGTCTTGGTGAGCTGGCTCTTTTTCCCTCTTTCAGGATTCTTCCACATAATAGCAAAGAGTCCTTGGCCTTTCTTATTCACATGGATGCAGGAGAAGGTATTTTTAAAATATAATTCAGTAAGCCATCCTGAATTGTTACTCCCCTCCTTTTGCCAAATTCCAATAGATCCTTCTTAGGAGAGTTTGGCAAATAGAGAAATTGATAAATCACCCAGCATTTTTCTAATTCATATTTTAAAGATTGAAAGAAAGGTCTTATTTCTCTTACCCCTCTGGCACTAATAGCTCTTACAGTATCTTGGCTCAGTTTCTGTTCTAAGGTATTTGTTTAAACAAAATTCTGTTTACTTATAGCCTGTTTCAAGGGAGACTGAAAAATGGCTTCTCGTTCTTTGGACCCAGTGTTTTCCTTTTGAGTGCCTAGCAGTACAGACAAAGAGCACTCATTGCCTGCTGCTCGGCCCGGGGACACCCCCAGCGCATGGGGCGCCGCACTCCCCACCTCACCCGCACTTGGCCCATGTCACTGCTCACAGAGGCTCCCAGGTCTCTCCAAAACAAAAGTCATTACTGTGGAAACTGCAAGAGTCATTCCTGCCTACAGATGTGACGTCAGTTTTCTTAAGCAACTCAACTCCACCTTCTGCGACACCTGAAGTGGCACCGTCCACTAAAAACCTGTCCCCACCCTTGTGGTATTCACATGCCCTCTGAACAGAGAGAAGCTGTGAGAGAAGCAGAGAAAAGAATGATCAAAACAATTCTTATCTCATTTGCTGCTCCTGTGTTTGTGCCCATGTGTAATGTGTTCTGGAGATTGTTTAGCCAAGGTGATTGCTTGATTGGATTCTGGTGATGGTGTTTTGGATTAATTGACCAATTGGATCGTGTGTGTGTGTGTGTCGGGACTCTCAGGCAGAGTCACGGGTTTGTTAGTTAGTTAGTAGTAAGTATGATATAGTATAGTCTAGTCTAGTATCTCTCTTTAATATAGTTGCAGTGTAATATAGTACAGTTTTAATAAAGTGAGTGTTCAGCATTCCGAAGCCTTGGAGTCAGATGCTAATCATTCCCTGGACCTGAGAGCCTGGATTACTATACACCCTCAGGACCCGCACTCCTGGCCCCCTCTGGGCTGGCATGTGTGGGGCCCAGGGGTGGCGGGGGAGGCCGGGCTGTGGCTGCACAGCAACTGAGGCCCTCCCGCCACTGGAGCAGGGGCAAAGCAGTACGGCCGCTTCCCAGGACCGCTCCTCTGCCCCATCTCCCGGCCATTAACAGGGCAATGGTTGGAGTAACTCTGGCCCCTTTCAGTGCGGATGGTCCCCCCCTTCTGTCCGGGGGGGGGTGTGACCTCTCTGTTCACGGAGACGTCCTGGGAGTCCGGGAGCTGCCCCTGCCCTAAAATTCTGGAAAAAAAATGTCCACAGATGTAACATAAGAACTGGGGGCCTCTCCCCCACCTCCCGCCGTGAAGAGGGCCAGGCCCCCCTGGCTGCTGCATGCCCACATGCCCAGGTGTCCCCAGGCGAACTCCCCATTCAAAACCTGTACGTGTTAAACACAAAATAAACCTTCACATTGTAATTTGCTTTTCTCCACCGATGAACAATCTCACCTGGTGGCAAACACACACACATGCCCACCCCGCCTCCCCCCTAGCTGATCTGGGGCAGGCTGGAAAAGCGGCAACAGGAAAAACTTTGAAAAACTACTCCAAAAGCAAATTCCCCCACCACCACGGTGGGTTTTCCTGGGATTGCTAGCAATTACCGACCTTACACAGACACAACAGACACAGATACAAACTACATACTACACAATGAAAAGAGCTACCTTTATATTATCTCCTGCAGGATCTTGGAACCATGGTGTTGCAACCTCCAGCCATGGCAGGGAATTCTTAAGATTGCCAGCCGAAAAGAATTCCTTGCAGGATGTTTCTAATCTGGAGGAAGGGTAGCAGGTTCCCTTGTCCTGTCTGGGTGTGCCAGAATAACTATTGCCTTTTTCCCAACCTGGAAATGAAACTCAAGATAATTTTAGTAAGGAGCTAATATAAGAGTGGATCTTTATTTGAAGGCCTTCAGGAGCAGTTATGGAAAGATGTCCACAAAAGCCCACCCCCACAGGGGTGAGTACATTTTTTTTAGGTTTTAGGAAATTAGCATAATTTATAAAAAGCACCAGTTAGGAGCACAAGTGATGAAGCAATTCCCCGCCAGGTCAAGCCCCTTCTCTGGAGCCCCCCCTTGGCACTAGCTGTACTTTGTCCATGAAAATGTATCTCGAAGGGTTGTTCTTGGCGTTGGTTCCCAGAAAGAACCAAGATAGGATAGGGGCCCTGTACCTCCTGGGGCTTGGAGCTCTGGAATGCGTTTTGTCTTTCTGCCTAGGGAAAGGCCACGGAAAATTACTGGGAAAACTAGCCACTAATCCAATAGGCTACAGAGCTGCAAATATATGTACAAAGAATACAGGGAACATAGAAAAAAGGCAAAATGCAAACTGCATCACCCAGGTGTCCAAGGAGGTTGGCAACATCCTGGCTTGTATCAGAAATAGTGTGGCCAGCAGGAGCAGGGAAGTGATTGTCCCCCTGTACTCAGTGCTGGTGAGGCCACACCTCAAATACTATGTTCACTTTTGGTCCCCTCACTATGATGGTGAACAATTGGACTGTGCACTCATAGACTCCTGACTCAAACCTGATAAGCCTAGAGAGGGCACTGAGAGGAGGAGGGATTTGGCTACAGAGAGTGGAAGCCAGCCAATCCCTGACGAGAACATAAGCAGGTAGCCAGTGAGCTGGGTGGTAACCAATTCATAGCCAATCAGGTTCTTTTGAATAGACTATATAAGAGCTGTGCATGCCATTAAAGCTCTCTCTGACGCATGATCTTCGATGTTGTGTCGTGTCTCCGTCTCCCCCGACCACAACATTTGGTAAGCCCTGACATGATAGTGATAACTAAGCCACAAGAAAAGAAAGAAGACGGAACACCAGAGAGGGACAGCCAAGAACTGCGAGGGAAAATAGAGCCAGAGCTGCAAAAGAAAAGCAGCCAGATCTGTGAAAGAAAAACAGCCTGGAGAGCTGTGAAAACGCCTATCACTTGTTTTAAAAATTTTAAAAGTTTAATAGCAATAAAATTAGTAATACAAATTAGAGCAATAAGAATTTGGACAATCAGAGTTAGGACAATAAAGGACAACAAAAAGCAAAGAATTACAGATGTCCGGATGCTTCCTGGGCACTAAGCCCCCAAAAAGCATGGCTTGCTAACAAAGGATGAAACCTTAAAAGCAATAGCCTGTTGCATATTCATACATCTCATATATGATTCAAAAATTCTTTTCAAACAAAGGGTGTTTTCTGCTTAACTTCAGCTTCTCCCCTCATCTTGTAAATCAATCTTCTCTGGTTCCTTGGAGTCTGGGCCTTCCCAATAAGGAGGCAATAATTCTTTTCTTGGAATCCTGTTGTATCTCCATCCAGAGAGGATAATGAGAAGAATTTCTTGGTTATCTTTTCCATTTCTTGGGTCAGTTACAAAAAAGTATCTTACATCACATAGTTTCTATTTTATATTATGCTATAGCCTAAAAACTATATTTACCACACTACTTAAGAGTTTAATACAACATAACTTTCCAACATAACACATATAGTATTCATTTTAATATTTGCAGAGAGCCAATCATATAATATGCATTTTTCATAAGAGCTGTGTGAGGAAGGTAGCTGGAGAGCTGCCAACAGCCGAGAAGCTGTGATCATCCAGACAAGGACATAAAAAGGGTAAGCCACTGTTGGGGACATGGGTAGTCAAATTTCAACAGAGGACAAAGCTATAGTGAATATTTGGACTCTGATCTTAAGTAAAAGAGGGGTTGAGCATGATGAAGAGGCTGTAGAGACTTTACTACAGCTTTGCAAGAGCCAAGGTGTAGAAATCACCACAGATGCTGCCTTTAGTGTTAAAATCTTGGGAACAAGTCAGCCAGTTGATTTTTGACTCTCCCTCTAGAGGTGACAAAATTGCTGTAAGTGTTTTAACCACCTGGAGGATATTGATAGACATGTTAAACTTGATAAAAGTCGAGAGAAACGCAAAAGCGGCTGCAAAGATGCCTGTACCAGTTGATCAAAATGGCAGAGAGCACATGGCGCAAATGTGCGAAAAACCCAAGATAGCAGATGCCACATGCTGAGAGCGCCACTCGCCCAAGATGGTGGACGTCACGTGCTGTGGACACTGGTCCCCCAAGATGGTGGATGCCACGTGGCACAGAGCCACTCACCCAAGATGGCAGACACCACGTAGCACTAGAAATGCCCGCTCAAGATGGCGGAGCCCGTGCACTGCGGGTACAGCCCACCAAAACATCTCGAGATGGTGAAGCGCAGGGTATTGGAGCATACCAATATTACAGACAGGACTGCCTTGGTCTGTCTGGACCCAGCTGCTGACCAAATAGCGGCACCTGTGGTGTTTTCCCCCCAGAGACGCTATTCAGTACCTGTGCTTGCAGCCGAGCATGTGGAGACAAGTCCGGGCATGTCCCGAGCTCCAGTGCTTGCAGGCTGGAGCTTGCTTTTGAGGGGGGTCTCTCCTCTGGCCTTCCTGAGCTGGAGGTTCCTTTAAGGCGAGGTGAAGAAAGGAGCGGGTCCCGATGGAGAGTTTTTAATCCAGAGTTTTTATTTCGATGGCACAGTCTCTGAATCTTGCAATAACTCCCATGAACTCTCCAACAGAACTCTCCAACAGAACCCCGACTGCATGGTCTCCTTGTCCTTTTACCTGGGTACTGGGGCAGGGGAGGGAACACAGGGAGCACCAACCAGGTACAGGGGGAGGGGGTCTCAGGTGAGAGGGACACCTGGGTGGGCCAATGGCCCCCCAGGGGGTGGAGAGCATCCTTTGAACCTGCCAATTGCTTGATGCTCTCCTTGGAATTTCTGGGTTGATAGACAGTGCCCAGCAGGGGTCAAGGATGGGGAAAAGGAAGGGTGATTGACAAGCCCCCCAGGGAAGGAGATTTCAGGGAGAAACCAGGGGAAACTGAGGCAAATCATGACATCACACCGCAGCAGCAGGGGGCAGACCGTGAGGGAAGAGATGCCACACCGGGCACGCGGGAGAAGCAGCTAGAGGGGGAGTGGCCATTATTCGAGCTCCCTAGCCCCACAGTGCTGGTGCACCACACTATTGGGGCTGGAGCCCCCCTCCACTGTGGGCGCTGGATGAGTCTGCACAGTGGCTGCCAAGCCACCAGCATCAGAAGCACCTGCATGGAGGCCAGGGTCGCCCCTGCCGTGGCGCCCGGGACTCCCACCACCATGCCTACCGGAACCCAGAAGAGTGCCGGAACCTGGAAGTCGAGCGGCTCCTGAACTCGGAAGCGCCAGCAGCACACTGCCAGAGCCTGCTGCCGCACCCCACCGTGCCTGCAGCCAAGGCTTGAACAGCCTGAGGGACCCATATCGCTGATGGATATGCAAGACTCCCACAGAGGGAACCCAAGCTACCGCCCTTCTGCTGACCCCCAAGAGGAAGCCTTTGTCGCACTGCTGGTACCGGCTCCATCCCCGCTCCTATCAGATACCATCCCCGCACACAATTCGTTTAGCTTCTGGAAGGAGATAAAATGGATGGTGTTTGCAAGTGAATACCAAGGGGGCCAACCAAATTTCTGTGCTTGTGTATTCACTATCATCGGAGGACTGGCAGCAAGGGGGCGGGACAATTGCAGCATTCCCAGTCCTGCCAGTGAATGTCCTTTTGACATGAAGCAAATCACTAAATTACTCTGTACTCCAGTGCACACATGATGTTTGTATCCGCCTTGAGATGTTATGTAAAGGAGCAGGGACTGCAAAACTCAGAGCTTTCACAGCAAGACCCATGCTTTGGGGCAGAGATTTCTCAACTCATGGGACTGCCCCCCATTGAAGGTCCACAAATGCAAACACCTTTAAATCCCTCAATATTAGCACAGGCAAGAGACTTAGGAATGTGAGCCCTGATGAAAATTGCAAACATATCTGTTCCAACCCAAAGGTATTCAAGCATAAAACAAGTCCCCAAGGAATTATATATGGAATTCATAGAACCTTTACAAGATGCTATAGAAAAGCAAATAGCAAACATCGATGCAAAGAATCAATTAATATTGAAATTGGCACGGGACAATGCAAAATAGGACTGCAGAAAAGCTATAGATTTATTACCCAAAGAAAATCCATCCTTAGAGGAAATGATTAGTGCATGTGCTAAGGTTGGAACTGAATCATACAGCATGGACTTGTTAGCCAATTCTCTTGCAGTTGCTGTAAAAGTGTCATGCCAATCCTACAGAAAGGGGCAACAAGGCTACATGAAAGCAAATTGTCCCCAGAAGTCCAACTTGTTGGAGTCATGCAAAAACAAGGGACTGGGCCTGTAGTAGCAAACTGTCACCGATGTGGAAGATGTGGTCATTTTGCCAAGGACTGTAGATCTAAATTCCACATTGATGGGCAATCTCTCAGCAAGCAGGGAAACTGGAATCTGAGCGTGCATGGGAAGCGCACACAGACACAAGCACCTTCCTGTCCCCCAGCCCGAGCCTGTGACCAGCTCACAGGGAGAACAAGAGGTTCAGATGGAATGAATGTTTCCACAGACAACGCAATAACTATAGAGTCATTAAAAGTGCATAAAGTGCCCCTGAAGGCCCATGGGCCTATAGGGAAAGAACTGAGTGCACTGTTGTTAGGAAGATCAAGTGCAACGTTACAAGGCATTTTTGTTCATCCAGGTGTTATAGATGCTGAGTACATGGGACAGATTTGTGCCATGGTGTCAACACCTACCCCTCCTGTGACTATCCCAGCTAAAACTCACATTGCCCAACTCATTCCTTTTAAGTCTTGTGTTCCTAAAACAGATTCAAAGCTGCAAGGAGACGGAGGCTTCAGATCAATGGGAAACCCTCAAGGGACTTATCTTTGCATTCAAAATTCAAATGAAGTAGAAAAAGCTGCACTAACCTTTATTAATCTAGATTCTAAAAACAAAACCCCCAAACTTCTACTAGTACTAGTACTTGTTTAGATGACTAATTTTTCATTAAACTGCATTCTTAAGGAAAACTCAGATGACATTAACATCAAAATACATAGCCTGTACAGCTCTACTTAACATGCTCCTAGACTGGACAGTCAACATAAGTACTTCAGATTACATGGAAACATCTAAGTTTTCACAGTATAAGCAATATGCTAACCTCTTCACAGACAATCATAAACACAGCACATTTGTGTAGTCTAAATTAAGTTTCTGAAACTATGAAACTAGGTCTGGAAAAAAAGAAAATATAAAGATCATATTTTCAAGTCTACACATATATAACAATGTTTCCAAAACAGTATTTTCATGTGAGTACTTTTTATGTAAATTTTATAGCATAAGTTTTATAATTATTTACCAACAGATTATCCCTTATTTAGCTGACTTTTTTATCCAAACACTATTCAACACATATTTTTTCTATAGTATTAAAATAGCATACCCACCTGAAGAAACGTGTTTCCTGGGCTGTCGGGGTCCACTCCGGCTAGCTATAGACCCTTGCCCACACGATACTTCATAGACGAAGGTAAAAGATTAGAGAAGCGCTCTCCTCCATGTGGGAAACGTTGTCCTTTATTCCAAGACACACATCAGGCGGACAAACCCATGGGAGAAAGAGAGGGCATTCCCTGGCAGCAAGGAGCTTTTATACCCCCCGGATGGGGACAGAGGGAGAGGTCCACAGCCAATGGGACACCAGTGAGGAGTGGCTAGGGGAGGGGTAACCCAGGGGAGAGACCACCAGGTGGTACCGGGACAGGTGAGGGAAAGACCATGTGATAGGGAAAAGGGGTAACAAACCACATGATGTAACATAAGCTATACAGTGCAAGACAAAACTATTCTGTGCAAATTCCCAATCACCCAGTGCAAGAGAACAACTAAACTGGTGCACCACAACACCCACCAAAGCAAATTTTACATTCACCTTCTACTCAAAGACCTAGTAAGTGCTTATTTTGCCTCTATAGGCATTTGACTAGTCTGTAAACATGATTATAATAAAAAATAAAATCAGTAAGATCATTGCTTATAAACAGATCACCTTTTAAGCCATTGGATTCTTTAAGAGAAACAGGTAGAGATTCATATTTTGGATTACTTTTTGCCAATGAAGAAGAGTCAAAATAGGAAAAGAAGGCAAAAAAGGGCTTTTATATGCTGCCTCTGTCTTTGGGAGCAAGTGACAAGGAAACAATCCAAAACATCAGGGAAAGCACAGTCTAATATCAGAGAAAAGATAAATATTGCCCAAGGAAATGCAGGATAAACAAGCAGTTTGACCAAAAGAGAGTGATCACTACCATAGCCTGGAGTAAACACAAGACTGATGTAAGTCTGGAAATGAGGAGAAACAACAATGGAACCATGGAAGGTATGAAAGAAATGAGAAACCTCAGGAAAATATCTAGTGAATGAAAGTATAAAAATATTTTATAGGGCATGCGTATATATTTTTCTGTCAGGAAAATTAATACTTTGAATGCTGACAGGTTATTTTAATTTACAGATCTATTTAGAAGGCAACTGTCTTTAAAATTGGAAATATATTCTTGCCTCCTTTGGCTTGGATGGCTTGTGGATAGTCTCTGTCAGAAAACAGTGCATGATGGCATCAGATATTTTGATGAATTCTGTTTATAAAGACTGCATATATTCTCTTCCTCTGAAACTATGGGAAAATTTCACTCGAAGTCTCAAGTTATTTTTGCTTGAGAGTCATCTTGAACCTCTCTTGCTCCTTTTTTCTTAGAACTACAATCCTACTGATTGCTCAGGCTTGTGTATGGCTTTCTGTATCTGTCTCGGGGATGGTTTATATCCCATACCCATTTTTGGTTTTGTGTCTGGAATGGTCACTTCCTCCCCCGGCTCCGGGAGTATCGTGATGGGTGAGGGGCAGCCCGGGATCCTGCAAGGGTTGGGGGCCAGGGGCTGCTGCTTCCTTACGCTGGGGATGATTGACTCAGGAGCCACGCGGCACGTGCGTCTGACTGGATATCCTGTTGCCGTGGTTTTTGTCTGTTTCTTTCTTTTCTTTTTTTCATTCAGCACTGTGACTGGGGCTTGCTGGCTTGTTTCTCTACTCCTCTGCGGCTTGAGCCGGGAGCCGAAGGCACTCCCTGCTGGGCCACTCCCTCTGCGCAGCGGTCCGACCCCAGGACCTGCCACACCCGGTGAGCTATCCAAGGGAGCGATCCCCCACCAGCCCCGCTGTTTTCTGCTGCTGCTTCAGGTGTTTTACTACATTTTAACCCGACACCCTGTGAAAGGAATGAGAAGGAGACGTCTTTACAAACAAACTGTGGGCTCATGGTAGATAAGGCCAGATACAGAGTGGTGAAAGAAGCAATGGGGAGAACCATAAATTCCATAGGAATTCCACTAATTGACACAGACTGTTACTCACTCAAGACTGTGCTAAATCTCTGGATTTAGAAAAAAAGAACAAAGACACAGGGAAAAAGAAAAAGGGGGGGTGTACATTAGAAGGGGGTTTTAGGTATTAGGCATTTCGGGAAGTCTGTACTTCTCAAGTACCTCAGCCAATGCAGAAAGAGAGAGGGAAATTATGATAAAAAGGAGGCTGAGTCCTCTAAAAATTTGAGATACCCCTGGGGAAATGCCCCATGGCCTCTCCCTTTATTTGAATAAAGTTACAGGACTCCTCTGTCTCCTTTTTGGACATAAACCTCTGGTGTTTGTTCATTAATTTTCCTGACAATTTGGGAGCTCTTGTCCAGGATATTTCCACCGTCCGGGCACACCTCAACCAGTTCGGGTGATCAGCTCCCCTTAGTGGCAGCCGGCACTGGGCAATTGATTGGGTTCCCAAGATGGTCTGGGAGACAGACAAGTGGTGGACCAGGGGGGTCCATGAAGAGTCCACAGGGAAGGACTACTGAAAATCTCACCAGTGAGTAAAATGGGATCTTCAGGGAGCAAACCTGGGAGGGCACCCATGGAGGGTAGCACAGGTAAAACAAGGCACCCATGGAGGGTTGCAAACGTAAAGCCGGGAAGGAGCCCCGGCAAAAGGGATTGTTATAAATGACAATATAGTATTGGCTTTCGCATTTATGTATTAGTTTTTGCATATTATTATTAATCACAAAGATTCTGATATGGTACAATTTATATTTCCTTTTAACTGCTTTTTGGTATAATCTGTCTGTTTATGTATGCACCGTATAGCTTATATAAATAATAGTGTGATAAATATATCTTAGGCTGTAGCATAATATTGAAATAGAGACTATGTGATGTTAAAATGCTTTTATTCATGTAACTAACTCAGAGAATGGTGTAAGATTATTAGGTGGCTCCTCGCATTTGTGGACTATCTTATCTGGATGATAAGATAACAGTGACAAAAACCAGAACACCAAGAAAAGAATTTACTGACTCTTCGTTATCAGGGATTGTAAAAACAACAGGATGGAACCATGAGAAGGAATAAAATATATTGATTCAATCTAAAGGATGGCATGAAGACAAGTCAAAGGTTAAAACCAAGCGAAAGAATTCATGGAACACCTAAACTCAAAAGAATGTATAAACTCTTATGAATATGCATGTACCCCCTGTAATGTAACAGTATATAGAGAACATTGTTTTAGGCTAATTTTAAATAGTGAACTGTGTTTCTCACAGGGATGACGATCCTAAAATAACTCCGAAGAATCCTTTGGAAGAATGTGGCATTGGTTTACACATTCTCCCAGAGGTAATTAAGGACATGGATGCCCAAAGGGGGGCAATAAGGGAAAGTCAAGAAAGGGTCTAGACAATCCATGCTCAGGGAGGCAATAAAGGGAGTCAAGAAGGAGTCTTGACAACAGGAGATGGACAAACAGTGCTGATATGTTGAGAAAAGATTAGTTGAAGGGGAATGTAGAGAGATATGGTTGAGGCAAGGAGCAGCAGGTCCGGGCGCGGAGATGCGGGACCGGAAGCACGAGCTGGGGGCCTGTGGGGGCTGTGGGGAAGCCGGGACTCAGTGCCGGGCAGTGCCAGATCCCGCCACCCCTGGGCAGGGGCAGCAGTGACAGCCGACCCTCATGAGGCTGTGGGACGCCCCAGCTGCCTGTGGTGCTGCCGGCTGTGCCTGCTGAGAGCGTCAGTGGCGGAGGAGCCGTTTGGACACTGCGGCAGGACAGAGACCCGCTTTGGTATACCGTGTGTGATAAAGAGAGCGAGAACAAGGAGGAGGAGGAAGACCCATCTGGGAAATGCAGATTGTATGTGGAAGGACTAGGATTTTCTTTTAAGGATTTTGTTAAGTTCAGTGGAAAAATGAATTATTTTAAGCTGTGGGAAAATGAGTACCCACAGGCAGTAGTGGGGGGGGGGGGGGGGGATTCTCCCTAGTGGCTGCTGTGAGATGTGACCAGAAATAGAGCAAAGCAGGCTCCAGCTTAAGAATAAAGGGAAAAAAACTTTATTAACTTACAAATATGTAAAAAGGAACAGACACAGAACTCAGAATGAAAACTTTCCAAACCATTCATCCTCCTCCCCCCAATTTCCACCACAGCATGAAATAAAACCTTAGATTTTCAATCCGGTCACCACCCCTCAAATAATCAACTCTCTCGCATTTCTCCCGCTGATCTCAACACTACATGAACTGGTTAGAAAGATACAGCAACTGTATGTAACAAGGGATGAGGAGAAGGCAAAGGTGATGGCAGAGTTTTTAGAGCCCTGGAGGAATAAACCACAGGACCCAAGGGGTTCCCCAGGATAGAAGGGACAGGGTCGGCCACAAGGAAGTGGCAGAGGCATTCCCTCCCCAGCGGGGGAGAGCCAACCCAAACAGCAGTAGGGAAAGAATCATTGTGCTATCTGCAAGGCAGAGAGACACTGGAAGCAGGACTGTCTGCAGAGACAGCTGGATCCTCAGGAGGAGGAAGTCCAGAGGATAATGGAGATGGATTGTTAGGGGTGTCAGGGGCTTCCCTTATACCAGGGACCCACCATACTAGAGCCCTTGCTAACTTTTAAGGTGGGCCTGGATCATGAGGATGTCTGTTTCCTAGTAGACACAGGGGCCTCTCGAGCCACCTTGAATTTTATCCCTAAGGGGAGAAAATTGTCAAAAATATGTTTGATTATTCAATGAGTGAGTGGAAAGGATGAGCAAGTGCATTTTATTCGACTGTTGTTAGTAGATGTGGAGGATAGGTTTGAAATGCATGAATTCCTGTTTGTTCCTAATTGTGATTGTAATTTACTGGGAAAGGATTTGATGGCTAAAGTGGAAAAGCAAATTAGTATTGTGAAAAATGATACCGTATCTGACACTTTGGTCACATTGTGTAAAATGTCTGAGAAGGCTTATGCTGAAATAAACCCAGAAGTGTGGGCAGCTCCAGGGAAATACAGAAAACTAGAGACATAGAGTGTCTCCAAATTACTTTGAAGCAACCAGGACAAGTGGTGTCTTCCGGGGTACCAGTTGTCAGTTTCTCTAGGTCTGGACTGAAGGCACTTGAGACAGTAGTTCATGTTCGGGGGGCTGCCCAATGCCTCTCAGTGCTCCTCCACCGTTCCATCCTGCAAGGCCTTCACCTCCCTTCTCTGTCCAAGGCTCCAGCCTACCTCACCCTGGGCCGCATGGCTTCCCCTCCCCCACCCAGCCTGTGGCCAGGCTGAGGAGGTCTGACCTCTTTCATGGACCAGACCGGAACCAAGAGAGAGAGATCCTCTGGGAGTTCTCTGCTTTTTAACCCCCTGTTTTCTCAGAGACAGTCCATGTCTTCAGTGGCCACACCAGGTGCCAATATTCAAATCTGACCACTGATTGGTTTGGCTATAACTTCCCAAAAAACTCACTTCCTTATCAAACCAGGACACCTACACTACTCTCTATAATCTATTTCACACTTTTGTGGATTTTAGTCTCTCTTGACATCTAGGAAACTTTCTCCATGAATGAGGGTCAAAGTCAGTGCTCCCCTGGGGGTCAGAGCACCCCAGAGCAGACAGAGAAATATTCCCGGTGCTCTGGGTTTCCACATTTCCCCCTTCTCTTTGAACCAAACACACTCCTTTGGCAGGCTCATCCATCATCCATCGGATACACTGAAGTAGACATGGCACAAATATTAAAAGGACTGCGACACCAATCAGTACGTACACACCTATCTTCAAAAATTCTCTCCATGCTGGTGTAAGATTAAACCAACTGAACACACCATCGAGCTATGACCCATTCTCTTCCCCAAGTTTGGCCACGCCATCTTCCAATTGTTGTATGCTTTTGTGAATAGATTTTGAATGATCAGACAAATTCATGCAACACATTTTTTCAAATTCCTCACATCTGTGTCCATGCACTAACAAAAGATAATCAATTGCCACTCTGTTTTGCAGTCGCCTGTCTCACACCTTGAACATCAGCTAATAAATTGCTCAGTGCGAGAGAGGTAGCACAAGAGTGCTTACTCAACCAATGCCTCATTTGATCCAATTGCTTCAAGGCTGCTCCTGCAGCTGCCTGCAGCAGAAGCAGAGCTATTATAAATTTCTGGCCCTTTTTCCATGTATTAACATTGTCATCACAATTGGGGTTGTATCGACTGACAGATCTTTTCCCTCTACATCTTTGTTCTCTTATCATTGTCATGTTGGGTGTCAGTAAAGAAAGTCTCCCAATGCTGCATGGACCACCTTTGACATTGGACGGGATGGCGGGCCAAATTCTGTCCCCACAAATGAAAAAGATTCCTTGCGGTAATTGCAATGGAACCTTGTTGGACAGTGTGATCATCCTTGCTGTGAAATTGCACCAAGATGTTGCATTTCTATATATAATATTATTTGGGGTTACATCTGTTATTTTATCCTTATTTTGTTTTGACCCAGGAAGATTAAATACTATACAGAAATCCATCTTCACTGAGCCAAGAATTTCCAATTCTTGAGGTTCATAAAGAGCCTCAGGGAGAAATGTGGTCCAAACTCTCCTTCTTGTTTGAACCATGAACACTGCATTGAGAATTGTCAACCATCTGTCAGACACACATTCCACCACACCCCATATTTCGCTTAAGCTATCATCTAAAAAAAATTCTACAACATCACTGATCCCCACAGCCATGAAGAAACCCAAAGTCCACAATCTTCTATGGGCGAAGCACAAGAGTTGGAATCTCTGTGCAGTCCACATCTGTGTGTCTTCTCTGCTTGTGGAGTGGTCAGCATTTTCTTGCACTTGATAAAGTTTCACATTCTTCACTGAAATCCACCTGGACTTTGTACCTGTTAAAACACAAACAAATGCACGTCCCCGCAGGGACTGGAGGATCTTCTCAAAATCCTGGAGGTGAAGAATGGGTCCTGATGTGAAAATAAAACATTGATCAGTTCTGTTTTGCAAAATTGTATAGAGAAATATAAGATATCAACATAAGTTATTATTACTAACATTCTTTGGTTATGAATGAGAGAAAACATCAAAAGCAAAACAATGCATGTAGTAAAGAAAAAACTAACAGCAATTAGGAATCAGATAACACACATAATCAAAAACACAGGTGAAATCATACAATTACCAAGCACTACAACACTGAACTGTCATCCCAGAGCCTGCAACAGCTGATAAACCTTAAAACAACAGAAAATTGGAGAAATCATGCCCGGATTCATGTTTCTCCAAACTCCCTTTTAAAATAGGCTCAGCTGTCATATATGGTAAAATTGCCAAGTCAAAAGGACTTGAATACTTTTTGATGCAGAAAACATCTGGGTTGATTGTCAATCACTCCATCCAAGTAGAGCTAGAGCCTGGCCAGAGCCTGAATTCTAATTGGTGGGTATCACTCAACACATTTTAAAACAAGACTCTTAAAAATAACAGTTATGAATAAGAAACCTTAGCATTAAAAACCAATCAAACCATCAAGTAATTGAATCCCTCTGAAGTTTCTTTCAGGATAGAGATTCTTCAAACACAGCAAACCTCTATCTTCAGAGTTCTGAATTTGGTCACAGTCAGGATTGTAAGCCTGGATCTGGACACTGAGAGTGGAGGAAGTGCAGCTGAATGAAAGACTTGTTGCCATCTTATTGCAAAGTTTTCATACAGGGAACCCAGCACCGTCCTGGGTCCCCGATCACATCAGGGTCACCAACTGTTGTCATCTTATTGCAAAGGTTTCGTACCTTCTTTGTGATTTCTCATGGGAGCTCCTCACAGCACTGACTCCTTCTTCTTCTCTGCACAGCCCACAAACTCCATCTAATGTCTCGGCCAGCCAACCTACTCTTTTACAATACCCATCCTAAGTGGATCTAGCTGTGGCCTATTAAGGGCAGGCCTGTTCCTAATTCTTGATAATTAGCACAGCTGTAACTCCTTAGGGGTGAGATTACCTTCATCACTATCTCTATTTTCTTACATTCCACCCATTCACAAAGACTGATTACCTAGTACAGAATTGAACCCCCCCAAAAAAAAGAAGTTAATGTTACAACTGAACTCTCTGCTGGAGTACTTCTGTAATAATAACTGAAGAAAACCACGAGAGTAGCAGTCTGGATTAAAAAAAAACCATATGAGTAGTTAAGAAACAGAAAGGCAGGATCCTGAAGAGACACGTGTCTTGTAGGTGATCACACAAAGAGATAGTAAAACACATGAAAGCCGCCTACAATACCTTAATAATAATTCTTATCACAAAAATCTGAGAATTCACATTATATAATCAACTTATCAACAGGAAGTATTTGAAGGAGTTAAGACAACCTTTTTAAAACATTCATATAACATTAACAACAGTCACTATTTATCAGTATTACTTATAAAAACCAAAAATAACAAAGGTTACAAACTCAATACCAACAATCCCTAGAACTCTGAACCATTGGGGAATCAGCTGATGACCCCACAGATAGGATCTGATTGACATTTCCCAAATGTTCTGTCTTCAGAGACGTTTTAGGTAATTGAATCATTACTAATACTTTTATCTTTACATGGTGGTTTCCCTCCCTGGGAAGAATTTTTCACAATAGAAGATTTCCATCTATATCATATTTGGAATAACATTGATTTGCATAGTATTCCCTTTTTTTCTGCATCTTGGGCAAAGGCCTGGTGCTTTCTCACTTTTCGCTGGTTCTGGACAGTTCTTTTTCACATGTCCATACCTTCTGCATCTGAAGCATGGTCCTCCAGCAAATGCTGTTGCCATCACTTCTGTGGAACCGGCCTGTTGAAGAGCTGGAAGAAGTGCCTTGAGCGTTTTTGAGAATTCTTTGTGCTGCTCTTAAAGAATTTTTCTGACCTGTTCCGTCCAAACACCTGCTTGAATGGCTGTGATGTGCTGGGGTGTGCCTGCCTTGCTGCATACCTCTATCATTTCTTTCATGGTTGGTTAACCAGGCATGGCACTAATTATATGTTTGCATTCTGCATTGGCGTTTGCAAAAGCGAGACTTCAAAGCAAGTGTGGCTTTGCCGCTTCATCACTCACTTGTCAGTCCACCGCTTGCGTAAGACGATGAATTAAGCTAAAGGCTCAGAGAGACCTTGCTTTACTTCTGTGTAAATACCTTCTGGAGTTCCAATTGGTTGAATTTGCAAAATTGTCCTTGGTGCTGCCTCTTTAATGTCTGCAGTCATGTCTCGAGGCAACTCTGCTGACTGATCTTCAGGTCTGTCATGGGATTAATTTCCTACTAATTGAGCCAATGTGAGACCTGCGTGTGGCCCTCTTACATATCAGTTTCTCAGTTGAATGAGAGCCCTTCGCCATCTCGCATCTCACAGCAGGAGTTGTGAATCTGTAAAAATTGTCGAGGCAATGTACCTACAATCGAAAGGCACCAAGTCGTAATTGTTGAAAATGCCTCTCAGAAGCTGCTTGACGTATGGTGAGCCAAGGCCACTGGTTTTCACAACTTCTGATAAATCTTTGATGACCTGATGATCCAGGGGTTCGCATCTAGGGTTTTCATTTTGTCTTCTGTATCTCACTGGTAATGCAATGCTATCTGTGTCTGATATATCAAAGTCTCTTTTCTTTCAATGCTGTCCTTCTGACGTTTGCCCAATTTGTTGACATGGCATCTTGCAGAGTATTTTTTGGGAATTAAAACCAAATCTATACCTGTATTCGGTGGGTTTGTATTTTGCCTGGACGCACCTTCTTCTGGCCCGAAGGTTGCATGCATCCCATGCACCCCTCCCCCTCTTGTTTGAGGCATGGGGAGGAACACCTGTGGTTGTGCACACAGGGGAAATGAGGGTGCAATGGCTGAACCTGCCATCGGTGGCACTGCAGATGGCATCGATGTAGACATATAGAGAGTATTTACAGAGGATGCAGAAAGGGTGTTGACATCTTGCTCTGGAAAGGAAGTTTGAGGAAAGTGTGCACTATGTTGTGGGAGGAATTCCCGAGCACATTCTCTGAGTTGGAGGAAGAGCTGTCGTAAAAAGTCTTTTGAAAATGGGAAAATGTGGGTGAATCGTGGAGCTGGACTGTTGCCCTTGGAACCAGGCTCTTGGGGCAGGTAGGTGAGGTGCTGAAGTTTTGCCTGTTGTGGGCCAAAAGCAGGATAGGATCTGTGATGGCATAGTGTAGCAGGCACAGGGCCTGCAAGTCCCATTCACCTGGGAATATATTCATTGAATTCTGTTAATCTGAAAAGGGAACTGGAAAAAGTGCTGTTTAATGTGGTTGAAGTGGCTGCAGTGGTGCTGTTGCTGCACAGATCAGCCATGAGCCGCTTTTCGCAGTGGCTGAGGCTGCCGCGGTTTAGGATGGTTTGAAAGCCTCCACTTGGCGTGGATGGAGTGGGGCGGGATGTGCTTCTTCAGGAGACGATGGCTGCCCAAACTCAGCGATGCTTGACCGAATCGGCCATCGGCGAGGCAGGGCCGTCGCTGCAGTGGAGGAAGGAGAGCGGCTGTGGCTCCGGTGGGAGGGGCAGCAGGTTGGCTCAGGGGTGCGCAGAAAGCATGCACTGCCCCTGGCTGGGACTGAGCCTGCGCGGACCGGCAGGAGGGGCGGATGGTGACGTCAGACCCACTTGCCGTGGGTCCTGCCCTTCGTGCCACGGTCCGGGCCTCAGGGGCGAGAGGGCCTGGCCCCGGAATCACTCTAACCGAGTGACGGGGCGGGGCGGGCCCTTTTGACGTCTTTTTCGGAGGTTGGGCGGCGGCAGAGGCTGTGGGTGGCCCGCCGAAAACAAGAGGTGTTGCCACCGAAGCCTCGGGTGGCTGTGACACCTCCCAGAATGGGGAATGGAGCGGGGAAACCGGTGGAGAACAGAGTGGCTCCTCAAGCCTTCCCTCTTCCACCTCAGGGACATGCACAGGTGTAAGGAATTCAAAAAAGGGTATATTATCTTCCTCCTCTTCACTGAGGAGTAACTTAAATTGGGAACTGGTCCCCTCTCGGGGTCTGCTTGAGCCGCAGTCTCCCGATCGTCCCCCTCCTCCCCGGGTGATTCTTCAGGAGTCCCAAGGGGAGTGGCTTGTTCTGGGGCCGGGGTGGGGGGCGCATGGGGGGGGTCACAAGTCGCGAGGGAAAGGTTCTGGAAACCCGGGTGGGGGAGCAGTGAGCCCCTTCCCTTCTGCCCCTGGGGAAAAGCCCTCTATAGTTCAGAGGGTTTGCAAAGGCGAATGTGCAGCAGAAGATGGGTATTTCTCATTATATGTTGCTTCATAAAGAACTCTGCAAGCAAACAACAGTGCTCCTGCTTTAGGGTCCCGCAAGGTAGCACAGTGAAATAACTTCACGTTAGCATCTGTCCATAAACAGGGTTCAAATAGATTTTTTTCTGTAAGAGATGGGTAGGTTTTCTTTGCTCACAGCAGCAGGGATTCAAATTCCTTCCTGGGAACTTTAACTGGATGTTGTTGATCCACTTGCGATTTGCACTTTGCCTGCCATATTTCATTGGCATGGCCATTAATTGTGTTGATGCCATGTCGAAATCTCCTTCCTTTAATAATTTTCAATATCTGTCCAATTGGTAGAATTGGATGTGTCTCTTGAAGAATCTTTTGTGTTATTATTTGAGATGGCTTCTGGAATATGAGGAAAGAGGACTGATACTTTGTTTGTATTTTGTGGGTTTGTGTCCTGCAAAGATGCTCTTTCTTCAGGCTTTGAAGCTGTATTAATTTTTTCTCCTTCTGTATAAGGAATTGGTGGTTGCATTCGTTGTTGCATATTAGAATTGGAGGGTGCAATACATGAAGCGGCCAGAGGTGGCGCTGCAGCAGGAGGTTGATCATCTTGTTGGTGGCAAAATGGCGTCGGCGGAAATACGTAGCATTGTTCACGGAAGCGCCGAGCATGCCGCCATTTTGCTGCACGGAAAACGTGTGAAAGGCGCCGCCATTCTGTTGTACTGAAGATGGGTGGAGGACGCAGCCATTGTCGAAAGGGACAGATCCTGCGCACGATCTCTGACCTGAAAGAAAAGGTTTGTGAAGAATTCCCGCAGTACCGCGGTATGGTGTGTGACGGACGGTGCGAAGGGAGAAGCCATCGGTGCTGTTGAGATGCCTAAGGGCATGCAAGAACTCGGGAACACCGCGGTTGTTGCCGTGCGGTCTATCGGTGTTTGAGAGAAAGCAGGCAGGGAAGGGTTAAGAAAATTAATACAGCATAACTTCCAAGCATAACACATACAATATTCATTTAATATTTGCGAAAAGCCAGTCATAAAATACGCCTTTTTTACACTAAGGGCATCCAAGAACTCGGGAAGACCGCGGCTATTGCCGTGCGGTCGGTCCGTCGGCGTTTGACAGAAAGCAGGCAGGGAAGGAAGACTCCGCGCCGCTGCTAAGGGCATTGGTGAAACACCGATTGTGATTTCTGGGTCTGTGTTTGCAACCCCCGGTCCGGAGCTCGGACCGTGTTCCCGTTCGCTCGTTCCGAGCGGTTTCTGTTCTCCCGCAACCTCCGTCTGCCCCCGGCTTGTCTCCACCGGGCTCTGCGAACTTGCTGAAAGCAAAGCCGTGCTTGTTACGTTTAAAAATTGCCGCGGAGCCGCTGGGGCCGCCCCGCTGGCACTAAATGCAATTCCACCCGCACCGGGCTGCGCCACTTCTTTATTTTCCGCTGTTTGCGGATGGCTGCGCACTTTGCGTAGCCTGATCTGTCTGTGCAGTTCCTGGCTGCGCAGATTGTGTATCTTGCGAGCTTTTCGTGGTTTTAAACTGTTGCGCGCCGGGAAGCGATCCGCCCGCTCTCGGGCTGGTCCCCAGTAAATCAGGGGGTCCCCTGTCTGTGGGGAGCGCTTCCGCAGGGTTAAAATGTCCCCTGTCCCCTGGGTGAGCTGTGGTGAGCGATTTCTCAGGCTCTGCCGACGGTACTGGAGCGGGAGGGGGCGAGACAAGGCTGACGTCTCTTGGGTGCGGGGCCGCCCCTGCTGACCGAGGAGGGTGGAGACCCTTCTGACGTAGGTTTTGGGGCATGGACGGGGGCAGGAGCTGTGGGTGAACTATCAGGTAACAGGGGCGTTGCCACCCAAGCTCCGGAGGCTGGCTCAGCCGATTGGAACTGCCCCCAAGGTGTGGAGAGGGATGGGGAAAACGGCGGCTTCCCGAGCCTCCCCGCTCCTGTGTCCGAGACACGCGCGGACAGAAAGAATCCGAAAAATGCCATGTCTGCTTCGGCCGCCTCCCACACCAACAGTTTCAACTTCGGAAATCCCCCTGGGTCCCTTTCAGGCTTAGCCTTGGCTGCATCACCCGCACCACGCACCTCCCCCGGACCAGTGGGTGACTCCATGCCAGCATTTGCAGGGATAAGACCTCCCTGTTGTAATTCAGGGGGGACAAGGGGGGCAGTCTCTTCCCCTGTGGGGGCCGCAGGTCCCTGGTCTCCTGCCTGCGAGGAAGCACCCTGCAGCTGCTGAGATGTTTGCAAAGCAGCCTCTGCAAAGGGTTTTTTGCATTTTTCCACATGTAAAATTCATGCACAAGTCTACCAACCGAAAGCAGTCTCACAGCACCCCTGTCCCCATGCACAGCCACGTGGCAAAACTTAGCATCCACATCTTCCCACTGATTTGGGTCAAACAAGTCATTAACAGAGCTATTTGGGCACATCTCCCTCACCCAGTATAGCAAAAGTTTCAGTTCTTGTCTTGGGACTCGAATTGGATGCTATTTCATCAATATTTCTATGTTATTTACGATATCTGAGTCAGTTTTTGAGAGGTTACCACGATCCTGAGTCCTTGTCAGCTTACCCGACCCTAAGGGCCTGTAGTTCTTGGGTCTGGTCCGTGCTACGACATTGGAATCAGCTCTTTCCACTGGGTTCTCCCAATGTCCAAATGCTGAGATGTTCATCTGTGGAGGAGTTTTCCTGGGTCCTGGTTTTCTTCAAGGGTTCCTGGCACAGTTTCTTCTTACTGAGCTGCTACTTTTACATGGAGGCACCAGTTATCGATTTCTCTGGGTCTGGATTGAAGGCACTTGAGACTGTAGTTCCTGTTCGGACTGAAGTGTTTATTATTTCTTATCAGTAAAACAGTCTCACTACTCTGAGTTCAGCAGCTTTTCATTAGAAGGCACAAAATGGCTAACAATCTCTTGTTACAAGGTCTTTTAAGACTAAACTATCCAATTAAGAACTGATACCTAGATTATTTTCCCTTTTAATCCAATAACTGATCCAAAAGAGCCCTCAATGTGGACTTTTCTGCCCAATTACAAAATGCCACCCAAACCCATGAAGAAGAAGGAAGAAGAAGCATAAAGAAGAAACCCAGGATGACACCCTGTGTCCTCCATCTTGCTTCCATCCACAACATACTAAAAATCCCAAAACCTAAATTTCTCACCAAGTGATACACCTACACTATTCTCTATAATCTATTTCACACTTTTGTGGATTCCAGTCTATCTCGAAGTCTAGGAAACTTTCTCCATGAATGAGGGTCAAAGTCAGTGTTCCCCTGGGGGTCAGGGCACCCCAGAGCAGACAGAGAAATATTCCTGGTGCTCTGGGTTTCCACAGGTGTCTAAAAAGCATTACCCTATTTCAAGGGAGGGAAAGAAGGGGTTACATCCTGTCATTGAGTCCCTGCTAAAGGCAGGTCTCTTGGAGCCATGTATGTCTCCCTATAACACCCCTATCCTGCCAGTTAAGAAACTAGATGTAACCTACAGAATGGTGCAGGATTTAAGAATATTAAATGAAATTGTCAAACCAAGGCATCTCATAGTCCCAGATCCCTATACAATCCTGAATTAAATCCCTTCTTCACATCAGTATTATTCAGTACTGGATTTGAAGGATGCTTTCTGGGGGTGTCCAATTACCAAGGACAGTAAACAGTATTTTGCCTTTGAGCGGGAACAGGAGGAAGGAGGGAAGATGGTAAAATGTTGCGGTTTGTGTTTATTTCATTAAGTTATTGTTAAATGGTTCATTCTGTTATCCCCCCACGTTTTCTCCAAGTTGGTTTTTCCCTAAGTTGTACCCTCCATTAAAGCTGTCCCTCAAGCTATTCCCCTCCCTTTGTTCTAGACCCTTCCCTGCCTGTCAGGGCAACCCTGCCCCTCTTTCCCTGCCTGTCAAGGCAACCCTGCCCTTTTTTCCTGAATGTTCCCTGCCACTCACCCCCGGGCCAATCCCTGGTTGAAACACCTACTTGGAAATCCCCTAATCCACGATGCCCCATTGGCCTGTGTGACCTTTCCTTCTCATCCCCCTATCCTGATTGGTCCCACAGTGCTGATGTAATCCCTTCACGCCTCCCCTGAAGATTCCCTATTGGTTAGCTGTTTGTATCCACCCCTGACTTGTATCTGAACAAAACCCCTTGCATACGAGAGCAAGGGGTTTTTTGTCCTGCTCCCTCCACCTGGAATAAACTTTCCCCGTGGAACCTCAAGACAAAGAGCCTCCTCCTTCTCCTGGTCCCTGCCGTAGCCATAACAGTGTGCACTGTAGAGCTTGCAGCTCTTCAGGTTCAGCTGTGGGCAAACCCCAGTCCCTAACTGTTCCCCACTCCTGTCGTGGCTACCGGAGTGTACAGAGCTAGCCCGGGTTCCGGTGGGCTTCGGCAGTAAAACAACAATTGACATGGACAGTCCTCCTGCAGGGATATACAGAGTCACCAGTTTTGTTTGGGCAAGCCTTGCAGAAAATAAGAGAGTTTACTCCACCCTTAGGAGTTAGGTTGGTGCAGTATGTGAATGACTTGCTTTTATCAGGGGAACATGAAAAGGTGGTTGAAGAGGCTACTGTGAAGCTGCTTAGTTTTCTTGCTAAAAAGGAACTTAGAGTATCAGAAAAGAAGGTGCAGTTGGTAGAGGAAAAGGTTAAATATTTGGGACACATTTTGACTGGAGGGTTACAGTGTATTGATCCAGAAGGAATACAAGGAATTTTACAAGTACCATTGCCCCAGACAAAAAAGGAGGTACGTGTTGGGAAGGATGAAAGTTTGACAAGGAAGTTTAACAGATACATATGCTTGGCAGAAAGCTCTTTGAATGTAGAATCTGAGAATGAAATAGAGATGGAAGCAAGTTTTGATATAGAAGAATAATAGATGTGTAAATTGACAATTGCTGAGCCAGTCTTGTTGGATAACTAAGAAGGCAAAGGTTATGTCAAGATGGAAAGAGGTTTTATGACTTAGAGCAAAGGATAAGCTGACCACAAACAAAAAGATGTTTTTACCAAGCAGAAAGATACCACAGGCAAACAAGACTGCCAATGTTGCAAGTAGAAAAAAGGTCTCAGAATTTTCCACTGCAAGAGAACTGAAAACCAACTTCTAGCTTAAACTGTAACACGCTAACTTTGTGTGATTGGAAAATAGTAACATAAATATGGTAATTATAGTAGTTATGATAGGCTATAGGTAAATTTAAAGGTATAGATTGGTTCTTCTGTATTAAGATGCTCAGCAAAGAAAAGTATATAATGCATTGTAACCAAAATTAAAGGGTCTTCAGGCTTGTCTGCAGCTGGAGCTGACAGCTGTAGGTGCAGGCTCAGTCACCCACAACCCTGGACTGTTGTAACATCTTGGATACAATAAACTGCATTTTGAAGAGCTGCCTGAAGTCCTGCATCTCTCGTTCAGGCTCTTACTGGTATGGCAGTTTTGATGGTTGGTGGGGTACTGCAGAGCATGGATTGAGGATTTTTCTGTTTTGGCCAGACCTGTATATGACTTTTTAACCCAAGACAGTCCTAATCTTGTGGTATGGACACCAGAAGGAAGGCAAAGCTTTACAAAATTAAAAGACAAATTCATTAATGCCCCAGTCTTAGCTCTGCCAGACTCAGAAAAAGAAATTTAAGTTATATGTGGATGTTAAACAGGGCCATGCTAAAGGAATTTTGCTACAAGAGCATGAGGGAACACAGAAGCCTGTTGCTTATTTTTCTAAGCTGTTAGACCCCGTGGCCAGAGGCTGGCCTCATTGTCTGCAGAACTGTGCAGCCACAACTGATGGTAACTGAGGCCTGAAAACTGACAAGGGGATGTTATCTGATTGTTAAAGTGTCACATCATGTTAAAGTTTTGTTAACTGAAAGAGCCTCTAAGTGGATGACCAGCACTTGGTTATTACAGTATAAATCTTGTTTAATAGAACAGGAAGATTCAGAATTGAAAGGTGGGGAAGGGTCTAACCCAGCCTCCTGACTGAACAGCCCTAGAGAGTGGGGCTGGGAAGAAACCCAGGACTGCATTCAAGTGATAGATCTCCAGACCCAGGCTAGGAAAGATTTACAAGACACTCCCAGGCCTGAGGGAGAAAATGTGTTTATTGATGGATCTTCAAGGGTGGTAGAAGGAAAGCGATTCACAGGATAGCTATCATTAATGGAAGGGAATTAAAGGAAGAGGGAGATCACCACCCACATAGTCAGCTCAGACAACGGAGCTGTATGTGCTTGTGAGAGCCTGTGAATTAGATCAGAAGAAGACAGTGAATGTTTTTACTGATTCTAAATATGCATATGGGGTGATGCACGCGTTTGGGAAATTATTGGAAGAAAGAGGTTTGTTAACCTGCAGGAGAAAAATGTTAGTTTATGAGAGCTTAATTTCTTGCCTATTGGAGGTGATGTATTTACCAAAAGGAGTGGCAATAATACACATTAGGGGACACCAGGCAGGGTGCTCAGAGGAGGCAATAGGTAACTGACTGGCTGATGAAGAAGCTTGGAAAGTTGCACTGTTGCCAGAAATCTTTAAGATCCTCCCTTTGCTCCCAGTAACCCCACCACTGCCTGAGAAACTGTCTTTTCCACCAGAGGAACTTGAGATAATTAAAAAGAGTGGGGGAGAGGAAAGAGGGGATAACTGATTTACAAGGGATAGTAAGCAGTGGATAACAAAAGTTCTGGCCTTACAGATATTAAAACAACTTCATGAAGGGAGTCATTGGCGGTCTCAAGGACTGGAAGAAGCCTTCCTCAAAATTTATGTTGCTGTGGGTCTTTTTACTTTGGTAAAGCGAGCTTTTGAGGGTTGTTTGATTTGTGCTAAAACCAATAACAGGGTTATAAGGAAAATTGCCAGGGGAGTGTCCCAGATTGCAAGGCAAGATGTAGTCTATTTGCCATCTGTATGGCAGTTGTCTTCTGTTAAGTGGGCAGGAGGGAGGGAGGCCTTGGGCTGTACATCCCTTCCAAAGATGCCAGGTGGATTTTACTGAAATGCTCTGAGTGGCAAGGTTTAAATATCTTCTGGTAATAGTATGTCAACTAACAGGGTGTCCAGAAGCATTTCCAACTGTTTAAGCAACTACAGGATCAGTTATTAAAGTATTTTTGGAATAAATAACTCCAAGATATGAGATTCTGGAAGCAATAGACTCAGATAGGGGAACTCATTGTACAGGAAAAATTCTTCAAGGGGTTATGACTGCTTTAGGAACACAATGGAATCTCCATACCCCCTGGCTACCCTAGAACTCAAACCAGGTTGAAAGGATGAATGGAGAAATTAAAAAAACCCCACCTTTTGAAGCTGGTGATAGACACTAAGATGCCATGGGTACGGCTCTTGCCATTAGCTTTGGCAAGAATAAGGGCCAGACCAAGATGAGTTATTCAATTATCTCCCCTTGAATTCATGTCTGGAATTACTTACCCTTATAATTTTCAACCTAGTGGAGGGGTGGAAATAAGTGATGTGTATTTGAAACAATATGTAGCCAGGATACTGTTTCTTGTGAAATTTCTTTGACAGGAAGCTCAGCTGGCACAGACCCTGCCTTTGGATTTGGCTGTTTGTAACATCCAACCAGGAGACTGGGTCCTAGTTAAGGAATGAAAAAAAAAATACCACTGGTGGCAAAGTGGAGTGGACCTTTCCAAGTGTTGCTGACCACAGAAACAGACATCAAGACAGCTGAGCACGGGTGGACCCATCACACTCGGGTCAAGATGTCTAAAGCCCCAGAGATTTGGACATCTCAGCTGGAGAAGGACGGGAGGCTGTGACTGACGCTGCAGGAGTGGATCGGAGCAGTAGCCAGTGCATCAACATTGGGGAAGCCTCGTGTGCCTACCCACAGACTGCCTGCTGAAATAGCCTGTATGGGCATCCTTCATTTCAGATTTCCAGTCACTTAGGGGCTAATAATTGCTGTCATTGTTTTCTTCATGTTACGCTGTTTCTCTGCCTTCACTCGCCACAGGTGATGTGGAAGAAAATGTGAGAATTAGATTAGGAAATCAGATTACACTAATAGAATGTTTTTCTTAATGATCTCACCTTTTAATTGCCCGTTAGGTTTGGGCCAGAGGTGGGAGAATCGTTTTCTACTCCTAGGAGAAGAAGTAGCTGTCTTAAGTTTGCCTTAATTGAGTCTTTTTGGTAAGAAAAAATAAGTGACCTTCCCTGTGGAAATATTAGTTTCTTCCATGGCTGACAGAACCAATAAACAGCTAGAATCACCCGACAAATCCATATATTTAAGAAAAGAGGAGCGAGAAAAGCTCTCTCTTGCTTCTGGCTTTTGAAGAGAGAAGCTTCCCCCCACCCCGGCACAGTGGCCAGGCAGGGGAGGGGAGGCCACAGGGCCCCGGCTGCTAACATCCTGCTGCTACTAAGCTCTGTCCCGCCACCGGGCTGGGCTGGGTCGGGGTCTGCTGGGCCCTGGGAGCAGGTCTGGGCCGGGTTGGGCTGGGCTGGGCTGCAGAGTGGGCTGCTGAGATTCTGCCTGGCCTTTTCCTGCTGCCACTGAGTTCCTGCACAGCCCCCTCAGCGTGGCCGCCAGAATCATGCTGCTAAATGAACCATGCGGGTGCCGTGAGAAATTATGCAGCCAAAATCAACGCTGCGAGCCTCACGGCCACTGCCCAACAAAGATCATGTGACCAACAGTGAGACACCATTACCTAATGCAAGGCCTGGGTAAGATTAACTCTTTAAGTGCTGTAAAATTCCATTTAAAAACAAACCTGCGGGTGCCACTTCTCCCGAGTCAGAGAAAAGGAAAGGTAAAGACACATGAAGAGAACAGCATAGAGACACCAATGTCAGTGAAGAAAGAAAAGCCAAATCCCAGATGGGAGGAGAATGAGGAGATGCCTTAATCTTGGAATGAAATTCTCTTGTAAGGCCATGGTAATGGACTTTCATACACTAAAATCTCCCTGTAATTCATGAAAAGCATGGGGGGATGGAGCATTCAAATTGCAAACATGAGCAAAGGCACTTGTGCTGAAGCAAGCAGATGTTGAAGTAGCTGTTGTTATAGATAAAAATTGATAAAGCCAAATTAATAATCAAAAAATTAGAATTTATTGCGCGACTGATATACAGTCTCAACAGGCACAATAAAAAGGGACAGCATCGACCCCGGGAATTGGCACTGGGTGAACCATGATCTGACCTCTATCGCATTGGAACCCTCTCTGTTCACGAAGTCAGTCTGGTGGAGTCAGGCTTTATACCCATTTTGTGGCCCGAGGCAGAGTCTCTCTTGTTCTTTTCATAGTCAAACATATTCATGTTGCCTCCTTTCTTCAAGTTGGACTGGAGAATGTAGTTCCTGGCCAGCGATGAATGCCAGCCAAACATATTCATGTCGTCTTCTTCCTCCGAGTCAGACCGGACAATGCAGTTCCTGGCAGACTTTAAACGTTGATGGTAGAGTTATGGGAATCTGGTATTCGGATGCAAGTCCCCTGATAGCTTCTGCAATCTTGATCTTAGTGCTTGAGGAGCATTTATCATCCAGGTGTTCTCTGAGCCTCCACCCAAGCTACGTTCTTTCAATTGCAAATTAGGCCACTCCTCGCCTCTGTGGTTTCACAATGGTATGCGGCAGCCTCATGGTATGAGGCAATTCCTCAGTTCCCGCATGTGGATTTGAAAACCCTCTCGAATATTTCTTTTAAACATTATAACATATATCCATTTCATATTCTACATAAGCACGAATTACCTATATATTACACTGTGATCCAATGAAAAGTTTGAACAGAGAAAAAATTGATGAAGACCCTTTGCCCCCAGGGAAGAAGAGGAAGATTTCTGTTCCCAGAGATTAAGATAATTTCAGAGATGTATGAAGAGAACCTTTGCTTCTGAAGAGCTCATTCTTAAAAGTGTACCCCATTAGCTAATGATTGAGCCCTCAAAAACAGTTGTGGGGAAAGCTGTAAGTCGAGGGGAGGGACTTTCACTGCAAAGAGATTTTCCTTTCCTGGGCGGCTGATTCGCTGTGACATTGATGCCACAAAAGAACTGTTTCTTGTGGAAAAGTCTCCATGGCATGGCAAGAGAAACTCCTCTCCCTAAGTGAACTGAAAAAAGACTATTTTAGAGGTGGTAAACTGACTGACAGTCCCAAGTTTTGTCTCTTTACGTTGTCAGGGGGAAAGAAAAAAATAGTTGAGGGGAGAAAAAGGGTTCTGAAAGTTTAGTCTGATTTCTTATTATTTTTCTTTTAGTTCTGTTAATAAAGCTTTCTTTATGCCCTTCAAAGTTTTGAGTCTGCTTTTGCCCTTCTAATCCTTATTTCACAGCAGAAAATGAATAAATAATTCCAGTAAGTGCACTGACGTTTGGCCAGCGCTCAACCCACCATATCCAGTTGGTGCCATGACTTGGATGGCAAACCAAAACCACTACAGTAGCAAAAACCTTTAACCTTAGCAATTGCTGGATCTGCAGAAGGCCAGGAGGATCTGACGACAGGCCATGGGTGACCAACATGCCTATTGCAGGTTACCTCTATAAAGTATATTAAACCATTTTTCTTTCTTGCTACCACAAGTTCAGGGAAATCAGTTAGGATTCAAGATATATAATTAGAAAAAAAAAAAAAAAAGC
The DNA here is from genome assembly GCF_017590135.1 of Pyrgilauda ruficollis. NCBI lineage: Eukaryota > Metazoa > Chordata > Aves > Passeriformes > Passeridae > Pyrgilauda > Pyrgilauda ruficollis. The sequence goes on along the minus strand of NW_024524756.1, from coordinate 146,417 downwards.
AGTGAGTTGATGCATCCCTGGCTGGAGGGAGCACCCAAAAGTGGGGAAAAGATGAATGGCCACCTGAAAGAATCATAGAACTCTATGGACCAGCCACATGGAATTCCTAATGAATTAATATCAGGTGCCAGGGAACCCATTTATAATTTAAATCAGATAATTAGGTTACAAGCTGTCTTTGAAATAATAACCAACCACACAGCTACAGCTCTTGACCTTCTTGCTGACCAATCCACTCAGATGAGAAATGCAATATTTCAGCATTGATTAGATTATCTATTAGCAGAAGAAGGGGGAGCGTATGGAAAATTAAATTACTCAAACTGCTGTTTGCAAATAGTTGACAATGGAAAAGTGGTGAAACAAATAACAAAGGGAATACGAAAGTTAGCTCATGTACCAATCCAAACATGGTAAGGATGGGAATGGGACATGTTTTCATGGTTACCTGGTGGACTACGGGTTAAATGAATGCCTTTTCTCCTCTTATATGCTGTAGCAACTCTAATCTTTTTACCATTATCTTGGTTTACACGACAGGTGTTTTCTAAGGAAGGCAGAGAAGCCTTCCTTGGAATGGAGAATGTAAACCCTGTCCCGCCGAATTATTAGAATTTTGAAATTAAGGGGCTCTCAGGCAAAGAGATGGGAATAGGAATAACCGTTCTTTACTAGTATGCATAATAAAGCAAACAAACAACAACTATGGCATTAACAACAAACAGAACCAGGAACCCAGTGACAGCCTTTTTGGCAGCGGCACTTTCCCTTTTGGTGTAGTTACGGTCACAGCCGGCAGGGGTGCTGACAGGCTTCTGGTGGACAGGACATGTGCGGTGATCCCCACGTGGCTGCAGGGGGCGCTCCAGCATGGGCTCAGGGAGCACGTGGCAATGGCGGCTCAGCCAAGACGGGAAGAGATGGAAGAGAGGCTTTGCTTCACAAACCCCTGGGGCAGCTGATCCTGGTGCCCCTAGCAGGACTCTCAGAAGCAGCAGACTGAAATGGCAGGAATGAGTAGAAATCCCAGGGCAGTGAATGAGAATGTCTCAAAACTCCACGGCAAATAGCTAGAACCTGCAGGGACGTGCCAGCCAGGCAGCAGGGTGTGGGCTACGACATGGAGAAAATGTAGAGCAGTACTGAAGAAACAGCGGGGGCGGGACAGCAGCAGTCCTTCTCTGAGCAAGAGAGGGAGAGGCTAAGTTCAAGATTTCCGGGGCATACGAGCAGATAGTTGATAAAAACGAGAGCAGGCTCCCGGTACTAAAGTGATTTCAGCACTTATTATAAGAAAAAGGAAAGGGCTAAAGCATGGGGGCCCGCGGGCCGAGCAGGAGCATTCCTGTCGAGGATGCTGCAATGCCGGCGCTGGATTTTTTCAGTAGCGATGTAGTGATGTCCCCGTTATCCCACATGGAGCAGCACAAGATTCAGTGGGTCAGAAGCCCCTTTTTATCCTGTTTTTTGTCCCTTTGGATTGGTTTCTTTTTGGATCCTTCAATTGCATGAAGGTTTTAGGTGCTTGATTGGCCCATTACACTTCTGTCCAGGCTGGCTTGTTTCGCTTGGGGGGTGGTGCACTTTACTTAGGTGTGTTATGGTACGTTGAGTACCGTATTTCTTATAACTACCCATTTAACCCCTTTTAGAATATAATAATGTGAAAAACGCCAATCACTTGTTTTTAAAATTTTCAAAGTTTAATAGTAATAAAATGGTTCTAAAAATAGCAAAATAATTAGAGAAATAAAAATTTGGATAATTTGGATTAAGACAATAAGAGACAACAAAAAACAAAGAGTTACGGACATCTGGGTACCTTTTTCTGGGCAAAATAAGCCTGAAAAAGTATCCCGGTAGGTTCCAGCCGGTAGTGATCAGTCCCTGAGGGCTGAGCTCCAGCAGTGCTGGTGAATTCTCCTCGCAGTAAGCGATAGCCTGGCTGTCCTCCTGTGATACCAGGAAACGAGAGAGGGCTGCCCCCAACTCTGTCTCCTTTTTTACTTGCCTCCATTCTCACACTATTTCTGCCCCACCAATCCACCCCAAATTTACCCCAAATCCCCATGAATTTCCCCTGAATTTGACCCAAAATTTCACAAAACCAAAGGAGTTTCCCCTCCCCACCATCAGTGCTTATTAACAACTCAGCGGGAACAAGATTCCACAGATAACAAGGAAAGATCAGAAAAAACCCAACCCCCAACAACCATGCTTGATCCCTTGCTTAGTGAAATTTATTCAACATATGATCAAGGGGACGCAGGTAGTAGCTGTTAAGAATAGGTTAGAAACTGTTGTAAAATAGTTGATAATTGTTAAGCATGTACTGTTAGTTTGGTTGTTATATTGTAAAAGGGGTTAAATGGGTAGTTATAAGGAATACGGTACTCAACATACCGTATTACACACAAGTAAAGTGCACCACTCCCCAAGTGAAACAAACCAACCTGGACAGAAGTGTAATGGGCCAATCAAGCATGTTCAACCTTCATGCAAATGAAGGATCCAAAAAGAAACCAATCTAAAGAGACAAAAAACAGGATAAAAAGGGGCTTCTGACCCAGGGAAGGTGTGCCGCTCCACCTAGAACCTCGGGGACATGGCTGCTGAAGAAGATCCAGTGCTGGCGCTGCAGCATCCTTGACGGGAACGCTCCTGCTCAGCCTGCAAGCCCCCATGCTTTAGGCCTTTCTTTTATTACAATAAATGCTGAAATCACTTTAGTACCGGGAGTCTGGTCCCATTTTTAACAGTAGCCATGCCTACAGATCCAGAAATGGCTACAAAACAACAGAAAATGATGTCACAGCAAATAATAGCAAAGCCAAAAAGGACCCAGGAACAAAAAGTAAAGTCAATGATAACTAAGGTTTGTAAAGATAGTTATTGAGTAAATAAGAATAGGAGGTGTTGCTATCTTATTGCAAAGGTTTTCTACTTTCTTGGTGACTTCTCATGGGTAGCTCTTTACAGCACTGACACTTTCTTCTTCTCTGCACAGCCAACAAACTCCATCTAACTTTTTGACTAGCTAACCTACTCTTTTACAATACCCATCTTAATTGGATCTAGCTGTGGCCTATTAAGGGCAGGTCTGTTCCTAATTATTGATAATTAGCACAGCTGTAACTCCTTAGGGGTGAAATTACCTTCATCACTATCTCCATTTTCTTACATTCCACCCATCCACAATTCCCCCTTTTCTTTTAATTACAAAGCTGCAGTTTTTCTAGAAAGATATGTTCAAGTAAATTGACATTATAATATATTTACATATATTACTTAGGACTAACAGTTATATGAATGTTCAGGCAACATATCACAGTAAGAACATATGTTTCTAAGTTCTGATTTAGTTTTGTTTTTCACAATTTAGAACATCAATTTAAGGTTCATTACTAAAAACTTTTGTACTTAGACTTTTATACTTAGACTTCTATATCACAGTAAAAGTATATGTTTCTAAATTCTAATTCAGTTTTGCTTTTTCACAGTATAGACTTGATTCATTCTCTAAATTCACAGAGTACTTATCATCAAAATCTTTAGATTCATGCCTAATTGCCTAATCAAAGATGAACTCACAAGAATGAGTTAATCTAATGTGTTTACTATCTTTTGCAGGGCCTTTTACAGAAGATAGTAAACTCAGTATAATAATTTTTTGCGTAATTTCTATTTAACTTTGGAATGCATTTCTGCCGATCTTGATTCATTACTCAAAATTATATTACATATCTTCAGAAACCCTTATACTGATTCGTTACTCAAACTTACATCACATATCATTAGAAATCCTCACACTTATACTTTTGAAATATTTACCTAAACCTACATTACGTATCATTACCTAAACTTACACTACATATAATCAGAAACCTTTATACTTCCAGAATATTGACTCAAACTTACATTACATATAATCAGAAACCTTTATACTTATATCTCTATTCGATCACGTCAGGGTTGCCAATTGTTGTCATCTCATTGCAAAGGTTTCATACCTTCTTGGTGATTTCTCATGGGCAGCTCCTCACAGCACTGACTCCTTCTCTACACAGCCAACAAACTCCATTTAACTTCACAACTAGCCAACCTACTCTTTTACAATACCCATCCTAAGTGGATCTAGCTGTGGCCTATTAAGGGCAGGCCTGTTCCTAATTCTTGATAATTAGCACAGCTGTAACTCTGTAACTCCTTAGGGGTGAGATTACCTTCATAACTTTCTCTATTTTCCTACATTCCACCCATCCACAAGGAGGGATTGAAAGGAATAAGAAGATGTCTTTACAAATAAACTGTGGACCTGATGGTAGATAAGGCCAGATAGGAGAGGTGAAAGAAGCAATGGGGGTGTTATAGATACATGTAATAATATTGGCTTTTCGTAAATATCAAAATGGATTCTATATGTGATGTTTAATTAACTTTGTTATAAAACTTTGTTTTGTTCTGGGAAACTGTTAGAGGAATGAGTCTGTGAGGCTAAAAGTTAAATATTGTCCAGAGGGAAAAAAAAGAGCAATTGATGTGATTCATTTCATGTCAAGATCGGCCTGGCCTTTCTTGTTTAACTAATTGTGGCTCACAGAAAGAAGAATTTGCCTCTGCAGCTGTTAGAACAGCTGGATACCAGAAGAGGCGGCTGTGGAAAGAAAGCTTTTTGCTAAACCCAGAAAGTTTTGGGGAATGCTGATGCAGTATTGTCTTCCTCTTGTCACTGTCCCTGTGCTATTAAGAAGTCCTTTTCAGGTACTACTGAGGCAGCGATCCGGACCAGGGAAAAAGTGTGGATTCATGCCAGCAAAATCAAAGGACTTGTGAAGGAAGCTGAGGAATGGACTATCACATCTAAACCAGGTGATACCAAATTGACTTTCAAACGGGGACTGGGTGGTAATGAACTGGGAGGACCCAAAAGATCCAAGGAATGTACAAAGAATCACACCTCATTGGGAAATAAGGCCGAGCTTATACCAGTGGTTTCAAGTACTGCCTGGACAAGTCCTGAGACACCTCCAATACCCCCCTTGGGGAGGAATACTTCCACTTCAAACAGGAGGATCAGCACTGTTTTGGACAGAGTTGTCATATCCTGACCTTAGCCTGTGACTTATACAAAGAAGAGGGGGAATTACAACTTCCATCAGTGCCATACTGTATACTCTGTTTGATTCATCCCAATACTGGACATGCTAGCTGAGTTAAATGTAAATGTTTAAATTGTGGGAAAAAATTGGTATTGTAGTTCACAAAATTGACGCTCTTGTTGCAGGAAGTGTCGAGTACCAAATCTATCCCCTATCCAGAGAGAACTCAAAAGAACTGAAATAGTAACTTTGCTTTGTGGATGGGAATTATTAGTGCCTGTTGAATGGGAGATACCTGAGGAATGGTGGGAAACCACAGTTAAGGAGTGTCAAAAACGATTTGCCTGGAAATTAGCAAAAAGGAGGTGACAAGGAAAGAAGAGGGCAAGCCTGGGTTGACCACTGTACTCGCCACCAAGAAGATCATATACACCTGCTATGGGTAGCAACCCCATAGGCAGGGAAGGTGGGGGTATAAGACATACCAGACCTCTGTTATTCCTTTTTCTGTCACTCATTTGTTGTCTCTTCCCTTTTGGGATACCGGCAAGATCGTGTCACAAATGCTACAGAAAGCATCACATGGAAAGAAACCAAAGTTCCTCTTTTATTACACACCCCCATGTCAACAGTCACTGTTATAACCCATCCAAATTAAGTACCTGAAGGCAAAACAGGGAAAAATATTGGATTGCAAGAAATTTAGGAAAAAGTGGTAATAGACAGGGAATTGAATGTCCAAAAGGAGAGAGATGGATTTGTTTTACATTTGATCTTAGGGATATAGTCCAAGATTCGGTAAAAGAACAATTAGTAAACAAAAAGGTAAAACCAGCAGAGCAATCTAACTCTCCTATTGACCCCAAATTATATGCTGAATCATATTATAAGACTCCAAGCAGTTATAGAGATGATAACAAAGCTGCTCAGGCATTGGAATTAATATCAAGTCAGAAAGCCAAACAAAAAACTGTAGTGTATCAGAATAGGTTGGCTTTAGACTACTTATTGGCTAAAGAAGGGGGTGTTTGTGGATAGTTTAGTATATCAGATTGTTGAAAATAGATGACAACAGGGATGTCATACTGGAAAAAGCAAAAGATATCAGAAAAATAGCCCAGGTACTGGTCCAAAACTGGGAACCAATGTTAAAAGCTAGCTGGTGGGGTAATGTATTGGGGATAGGATGGTGGAAGAAATTAGGCTTTTCCCTTTTATGTGTTACAACTGGTTTGATATTTCTTCCTTGTTTAATCCCGATTTATTCAGCTAATTACCAGTGTAGTTCAAAGAATGCAAGTGGACATGAAATATTTCTCAAGCAAAATTATTTATAAAGAATAAGCAATGGGGGATTGTTATAGATACATATAATAATATTGGCTTTCCACAAATATTAAAATGGATTCTATATGTGTGATGTTAAAGTAACTTTGTTATAAAGATATAGTTTTTATTTCTGTTGTTAATCAAGCTTAGTGAAATAGCTGATATAAGTATGCTTGTGTTAAAATGCCTGCTTGGATGGGATAACATCCAATGCACATATGAAGAGGATACCTGCTACAGACATGCCAACTATCAGCACCTACCGTCTGAAGACAATGTGGGCCGGGGCCAAAACTGAAGATGATGATAAAAAAGGACTAAAACCACAGCCAAGGAATACGCATGCTCTAAAAAGGTGGATCCAAGGAGGAGATATACTAAACAGTTCTTGGAACATGTAAACTAGTTTGGGGAAAAGTTTACTATGCATAAGGGTCTATGAATATGCAACAGGCTGATGTAAGGGAAAAGGTATTTAAGGGGTATCCCCGAAGATAACAGGGTGGTCTTGGCTGAGTGCCAAGATGCACCCAGCCATAGTAACCTTTGCTCTATGGTCCTTGTCTCCTATTGTCCTTTATTAAACTTTTTAGATTTTCACAGGAGAGTGAACATGTTTTTCACAGGGGGAATCATAAATTCCATAGGAATTCCACTAATTGACACAGACTGTTACTCACTCAAGACTGTGCTAAATCTCTGGATTTAGAAAAGAACAGAGACACAGGGAAAAAAGAAAGCAGGGTGGGGGGGAATTACATTAGAAGGGGGTCTTAGATATTAGGCATTTTGGGAAGTCTGTACCTCTCAAGTACCTCAGCCAATACAGAAAGAGAGAGGGACTTGCAGCTGGGAAATTAGGATAAAAAAGAGGCTGCATCCTCTAAAAATTTGAGAGACCCCAGGAGAAATGCCCCATGGCCTCTCCCTTTATTTGAATAAAGTTACAGGACTCCTCTGTCTCCTTTTTGGACATAAACCTCTGGTGTTTGTTCATTAATTTTCCTGACACCCCATGTCAGCCCAGACCCCCGCGGCTTTTGCCACAGCTTCGGAGTTTTTGCTACACTTTGCTCACCTCTGGTGTTCCAGCCTGCTGCTCCCAGATCCCTGCTACAGTCCATTCAGCTCCATGAGGGGCTCTGAGACCGGCTGCTTCTTGTGAATTGGCAAAGGAAGCCCCTTTTCTATCTCTTCCCACCAGCTGAGCCGCCATTACCCCGTGAAGAGGCTAAACTCGCACAACAGCGTCCTCTGCAGCCACGGGGGGATCATCGCACCTGCCCTGCCTGCTTGGGAGCCAACAGCGCCCCTGCCACCTGTGACCATAACTACACCAAAGGGGAAAGTGCTTGACAGCCGAGAGAAAGCTGTTATTGGGACTTTTGTTTGTTGTTGCTGCCGTTGTTGTTGTTTGTGTTGTTATATATATATAAAATCTTAGTAAAGAACTGTATTTCTTTTCCCAATCTTTGCCTGAAAGCCCCGTAATTTCAGTTATAGTAATTTGGAGACAAGGGAGTCATATTTCCCATTCCAAGGGAAGTTCCCACCTTCCTTGGCAGGCACCTGTCTTTCAAACCAAGACAGTATCTTCTCTGCATTTGTTTCTATGTCATGTTATTTATGTTTTTCTCGCACATGCCTATCCTCAAAATATCCAATAATACGCGTGACACGTACATGTGCCTTTGTTTTGCGTCGTGACATGTATTCATGTTCTCATGAAGGCTGTTCTTGTTCCAGAAAGTTTAACTATTTATAGTGATTTTAAAGAACATTGTCTATGATAACTAGCTGTAATATGTTTTCTCTAACAACAAAATTATGGATAACAGGCCATCCTAATACAGTGAACTCTGCATGAAAAACATACCAGCAAAAGCACATGTATACATATTACAGCTTCTATAGAAGAGTCACTACATGATCTTTCATGAGTACTTGCATGGTATTGAAATATATGCTGGGAATACAATAAAGGAAGTTGGCAAACCTATAAAATGTTCAATAATAACTCTAATCTATAAATTAATATAAATTAACAATGCTGTGCACACTTTTTTATTATAGTCAAGATTTGTAAATAATTTCCATATACCTATCCAAAACCTTTAAGAAAACTGCTCAGGTTTATTCCATTATTTCTCAAAATATATACCTCTTAGGGCAAGGTTTTCTATGCTGTTCTTGTCTTCAAAGGGTAATTATGTTTAGGGAATCTGAGCGAAGTCAGGTAGGATTTTAAAACAGTGGGAGGACAAATAGAGAAATTTAAACATCAAAACCTAGAATTTAAATACATCATCATACAGAAAAGGTTAATTTTTATTAATAGATCATTTTGACTTGATTTTTGAATTACGGTGTTATGAGCAAAAAGCAGGTGCAGTTTCCCCAGGGATGAGGCACAACACTCATCAACTGAAATCATTTGCTTTAATGAAAGCGCAGCATTACCATGGTGGGAGCCCTGGGACACCAATTCTAATCAAATGGGGACCTGACACAGTGGAGCCCTGCTAGGAAGTGAAGCTCAAAAGAAATCACAGGGGTGGATAATAAAACTTGCACTGATTAACATATAATATATATGAAATGTCTTGTTTTGCTCATTAGCGAACTCTGATGTAATGCAGATACTGTTGTCCGAATTCTGAGATCCTCATCTGGCTGCCAGGTTGGCACCCATACAGGGATATATGCGATTGTGGAGGGGTGGGAAGCGAACGATCTTGGGTTACCATGATGACAAGATAGGATGTGCTCAGGACTCTTACATACTCAGGCAGGGGAGGTGAACTATCCTGAGCTACCATAACAAATCTCACACCCCACATATGGCTATTTGAAAATTTCATGCTAAGCATTCCTAAAAGGTGTATTCTTGACTCAATCTTTTTTTTTTTTTTTTACACTATAACTGAGTTGCATCACCCAGGCAGAGACATTTATCTGTACTTAATTGCACTGTAAAACCATGGGCAGCTTCTCTGAGTCAATAATTCAATTTTATGGACCAGCTATTGTCCCCATCAAAAGTTAAAAAAAAAAAAAAAAGGGCTTTGTGCATCAGAATGCATGCTATTGCAAGTCTGTAAGTAATGAAATCACAACAAGTTAATACTGGTTTCTGGCTCAGTAATGGAGCATCCAAACATCTTCTGCAATGCTGACAAAGTAGATAGACTGATGTTTGTCCCTATGACCACACTGAGAAGCAAGTTGCAAATGTGTGTCCAGGTAGAAAATAGAAATTTTTTTAAAAAGTTATAAGAGGAGTACTCAGCATTTAGAAAACATCCACTGATGTATTTATCCTTATTCCTTTTCCATTTTTATTTTATAATCAATAAATTACATTTAACTACAATTTTATGTTAACAGCCATAATTTAAAGAGTTACTTATGATTATTTCATTTTATTGCACATGAATTTTCTGTTCTCACTGTACTGTCTTTTCATGAGGGCCACAGGATGTCTAAGAGGATTATATGCTGCAGGTTAGAAGGCTGGTTTAGCCGCTATAGAGGACTTTCTAAAATGCTTTCACATGAAAAAATATCTAAATTGATAGCCAAATTCCAATCAACTGTCATTTGTCAGGTTTCTGGATTAAAAAAAAAAAAAGGTGACTAATTGTTTAAATAAAGAATTAAATTGAAATATGAATGTGATTCATCTCTAGGTAGGTGTGTTGGTTTTGCATGGCCTAGTTTTCAGTAGTAGGGGGGCCAAAGAGGTGGCTTTCTGTGAGAAGCTGCTAGAAGCTTCCACCATGTCTGGCAGAGCCAATCCCTAATGGCTCTGAAGATGGACATGCTGCTGGCCAAAGCTGGGCCAATGAGAGAGGTTGATAATGCCTCTGTGATGACATATTTAAGAAGAAAATCAAAACAAAGTGGGCACAGTTTTTTTCTTCTAGTCAGAGAAGAGGAAGAGGTGAGAACATGTGAGGGGAAACAACATGGAGACACCAAGGTCAGTGGAGAAGGAAGGGGAGGAGGTGCTCCAGGCACCAGAGCCAAGATTCCTCTGCAGGCCGTGGTGAAGACCATGGTGAAGCAGGCTGTCCCCCTGCAGGCCATGGGGATCCACAGGGGATGCAGAGATCCACCTGCAGCCCGTGGGAGAGGTGCTCACACCAGAGCGGGTGGATGCCTGGAGGAGGCTGTGATCCAGTGGGAGACCCAGTGGAGAGAGGGGACCCTTGCTTCCAGGCTGGAGCAGCCTGTCCTTGGAGGACTGCACACTGTGGAAGAGTGACCCATGCCGCAGCAGTTTTGGGAGGACTGTTTGTCCTTGGAGGGACTCACATTGCAGCAGGTGCAGTAGGACTGCTGCTTGTGAGAGTGGACCCACATTGGAGAAGTTAACGGAGAACTGTCTCCCATGGGAAGGGACCCCATGGCATAGCAGGGGAAGGACTCCTCTCCCTAAGCAGCGGAAGAAAATCTCGGGTGATGAACTGACCAAACCCCCACACCCTGTCTGCCTGCACTGTCAGTGGAAGGGAGGGAGGGAAGGGCTGGGGAGAAAAAAGGTGTTTTTAAGGGCTTATTTTACTTCTCATTATCCTCCTCTGATTCTGTTAGTACTAAATTCACTTTGTACCTTTAAGCTGAGCCTGTTTTGCCCTTGGAGTGCTTTCTCCGGTTTCTTATCTCAACTCATGAACCCTTTGTTAATTTTTTTTCCTCTCCTCTGCCCAGCTGTGGCAGGGGAGGGTGAGCAAGCAGCTTTCGTGGGTGCCTGGCGTTTGGCTGGTGTCCAACTGCAACAGTAGGGGACCACAGTTTCCTCTTACTTACCTTCCTTTTGGCTAATTGCTCCAAGAAGACTGTATTAGGTGTATTTGTAAAATGCAATGCAAATGTTTTGTGGTGGTTTAATTCATAGACAAATGGAAATAATTTGTCTACAAATTGTGTATTAAAATGTTAAAACAGACCTTGACACAGGCTAAAAGCATGCCAGCTAGCACTTTGTCAAACAATTTCTGGGCACAGCTTGGGAGTGTGAGTCAGGAACCATTCCCAATAGGCAGTAGATGCATGTGACTATCCTGTTTTGAAGAATAAAATGCTTCAAGAATAAAGGCATAAAACATTGTGTGACTACCAGCCACAGTGCCAGAGAATAGTCCTGGGCATGGACTGTTTATATGTGACCATTGAATCTTTTAGCTGAGATGGTTGACATTTAAGTATCTGAAGAATGGAAAAGTTCTGGGTTTTTTTTTTTTTTCAAAGAAGCTGTTTGAAAAGGCCTAAGCCAAAGAAGCTCTTTTAATGTACAAGATTTTGATAATTCTCTCTGTCTTAAATCTTCTTTTTACTGGCAAACCCATTAAAAAGGGAGTGGCAAGGCATTTTAAGTATGATATGATGTTTTCAGATTTCTTTAATCCATAGATCTGTGGCTTTCATCAGCTTATGCTGAATACAACAGTCCATTAGGCCATTTTTAAATTTCTGTCCTTTGCCAGAAGAAGAAGGTCAAAATTAACTTTCTGGCCTATGAAGCTGTATCAATTTACCTTTACACCTTAAAAGGTGAAAAATAAAAATGCTCAAATGCTTTTATATTAATCTCCTAAATTAATCCATAGTGGTCCTCCCAGCTCTTGTATGAAATTGCATAGCATTTGTTATGGAACTGACATGCAGTTCTATATCTCTATTATAAAACATGACAGTAAGTTGCTTTCCCAGTGTCTGTCCAAAACAAGACTTTTGAGAGGATAAAGTCATATGAGGCTCAGATTAAATACAAAAATAATTGTGGGAAGTTCAGGAAGTTATAGCAGGAATAGTACCTGCTTCCTTTTTGGAGTTCACCAATAGCGAACCTAGAGAAAAGAGCCTAAGGAGCATCTTTAGCGAGATTTCAAATGTCTTTCAATGATAATATATAACTCATCATTTATCTTCCCTACAAAAACAACTGTTATTAGGTCTGTTCTTACAGCCCTAATATAACAATACTGGGACAATCTACTTGTCCAGCAGAGTAATCGTAATCTATCACTGATTTATTTTCCTGTTATATAATGTATTTCATTGTTATATATATTTTATAGCCTAAATTAAATATTTCAAATTATCTATATTTTAAATTTACTCAGAATCCCTAATACCTTGCATAATCAAAAACTGACTGTATCGGTCAAATTAAAATACTAGAGCTTTGCCTTCTATCATTTTTCTTCCAGAGAACTGTTTTTTACAAGTATACGTTTTAAAAGATATAGCTGCCATAGAATTCATATCCCTTTTTCATACAAACAGAAGCACATTTTTACATAGTAGAGATAATGCAAGTTTATCACTTAGAAAAAAATTGAATTAAATAGTATAATTTCATTCCATATTAAATTATTGTTGGTAAAATATGCTAAATAATTTGAATAAGAAAAAACTCCACAAACCTCCATCTTGCTTACCAGGAAAAAAAAAATCCATAGTCACCATCAAGTTGTAAACTTAGAGCAAGTACCTATACAAATATTTTACTCCTTAATCTTCAGGCTTCCTCAGCTTTTTTTATTTTTTATTTTACCTGTACCGCTGACGGCTTCATCTGATACTTAGGTTGCTTACTTTTAATGATTATTCCCCAGTGAATTAATTACATGGTGCTATTGTTTGTTCCTTTGAACTGAAGTCAATGCAGAGAACATAACTTTCATTTTGTTATACAGCATTCATAATTACATTCTTTCTATTCACTGCTATAGTTCAGCCTTAACATCAGATTCCCAATCATTTGAATACTTAAATTTAGGATGATAGTTATATGTTGCATTACTACATTACATTCAGATAAGAAGCTGGTTTCCTTTCAATTATTTTGAAAAAATATACCATACCATCATGATCTTAATTTTGAAAAATATTTTACTGACACATCACTTTTATTTTAAAATTCTGCACAGAAGTACATACTACTTATAAATTACTAACAGGAAAATAAAACAGTGTTTGTGCATCCCATTAACAAAATTACAGGCACCTGTATATTATATCTGTCCTTATGAAAGAAGCAACCTCTAAGAAAACATGGTGTCAGGTGTGAAGAATTTGCACTTTGCTTCTTAAAACTGGATTACAGTAATACCTAATGGAGCAAAACATACTAAGTATTTAATTTCCCTTAATGGAAAAAAAATCCAAATTTGCTCATGTGTGTTACAACACTAACTTCTAAAACAACTAATAAATGAGTTGTTTTCTTGTGCAGGTAATAATATAATACTCAGACAAAATAGTCATTTCTACAAATTCTTTTAGTTGAACAAGACTTTAAAAATATAAAATGGTCCAGTGAGGCTTTCATTGGGGAAAAAAAAAGTAGCCAAATGTGTTATGTGTTTACCATGATGTTTGCACTGGATAAAGCATATTTTATATTGCCCTGGGTGGCAAGATGTGGATGGGGGTATGTATTCTATTATCATCTGTTAGAGGTGGAGCAGTTATCTTCTGTTAATTGGGCAGTTTTCTTTATCTCTTCCACAACCAATCCTCCCTCCAGGGAGATATCTTCTGTTAATGGGCCATTGAGTATCACTGCATGACTGATAAAATGACATCATCCCATTGTGAGATGCTCCACCCAGAGAGAGGAGCCAAGCATTCCTAACTGGATATAAGCTGAGATTTGGAACACCACAGTAGCCTTTTCCTACTGGATTCTTAGAGGAAGACTAGGCCCATCTACACCAACACTGGATCTTCAGAGGAAAACTACACCCTTCTACAGGCTCACTGCTTCAACAGAACCACATCTGTCACTCCAGGAGGACTTCAGGCACCATTTCAATTGGACTGCTACCACCACCCTGACCAACAGGGTGTCAAGTCATATTCTGACTCTGTCAGTGTTGTTTTGTATTACTGCAATTTTTTTTATTATTTTCTTCCCTAATAAAGAACTGTTATTCCTGCTCCCATATCTTTGCCTGAGAACCCCTTGATTTCAAAATTATAAGAATTCAGAGGGAGGGGATTTACATTTTCCATTTTAGGGGAAGCTCCTGCCTTCCTTAGCAGACACCTGTCTTTCCAAACCAAGACAAATTTAGAAGACACCTAGCATTTGAAAAGCAAAATTTCAGTATTTACATTTTATTTAGACACTAAATCATCAATTAAGGAAAAAAAAAGTTATATAAATAAGTTACTAAAATCACCTATAGACTCCATCAACATGAATTGGTAACAATCAGTTAGAAGCAGAATAAGTAGTATCCCTAGGCTAGCTTTGTCGTTTTAGAATCCCATTTTCCTTTGAATTCATTGGTATATATGTCCACATACATATGGGTATGTGAACCCTAAAAAGGTAGTTTATTAAACTTCAGTTTGTTACCAAAAAATGATAAATATTTCCCCCCTTGACTTACAAAGTTGCACTGTATTAAATTAAGCACAAAGAAACATAAATTTACTACATTAATTATCTTTATTGGAAATGGATAGCTTGAAGTTGTGAATGAATAAACATTTATAGGATTTGGACCTTTTGTATTAACTTGGAACAGAGGTATATAATACATTTCTTTCAGAGCCTAGTTTACTCTGTCTTCATTTAACTTACATGACTATGTACCCATTAGATATTAATATCTCCAGTACTGAAATACTGCATTCTCTAGTAACATCTTCATTTCTGTACTTTCAAACAAAACCACATACACTTGTAAAACAAACTTTGATTCATCCAACATCATAGATTTAATAGCTCTTTAAGCTTGAGGGAAGCATTTTAAATCTGTATTAAAGACAGTGTTATTCAGGAAATCCTAAGACTTGAAAATATTTAAGTGCATTGGTACAAGATATTATCCCTTTGTACAAATAATATCCATCTAGCACTGAAAGAGTGTGTATATATGTCACAGGATATTTAAAGCTAGCTGTGTTCAACTGTATGGCTGAATCCTGAAGTCCACAGACAAGGACAGCTTCCTCTAAAAATCAAAGGATTTTTGTCCAAGTACTGATGAGCAAAACGAGTAGGAAAAGACATAGTTAATTCATCAGATAGAAATGCTATTAAGCTGTTCTGTGATTGTTCACAGTTTTATCTGTACAGAGAAAAACCAGAAAAACTTTCAGACTAGGAGATTCTCTTTCACCAAACACTCCTTCATAATCCACAATTAAAATATTTCCAGTAAGTCTGGTGATGGCAGAGAGCATCAGCCTCCAGCAAAGGGCCCTTCATCCAAACATCAGCATTTCCCCCCCGTGCTCATCCTAAAAGGTTGTTTTTCAAAGCCACTCCACTTCGGTACGTCCACTTGTAAATTCCTCACCCCGGCAACGCTTTCAGCATCGGGTGTTTCAGTTCCTGCGATGCGGCCTATTTATACCCACACAGATGAACACAAGCGGTAACAGTAACTCCAGGAAGTGTCTCAGATCTGACACATCTTATCCACGGGGGCAGGGAGGTAAAGGAGGACGGGACTGCCACCTTTGTGAGTTCATTCTAAGACGCCTTTTTAAGCCCGCCTCCTAGGAGGTGTTATTTTGCAGTCCTCCTTCATATCATCCTTAAGGAAGGCAAAAATAAAACCCAAAACGTGTTATTTTCAACGGTCAATTCATCACAAATCGCTAGCTGCTTTCCTTTCAGCGCAGGCTTAAGCATAAACTCCGGTCTTCTTCACTAGAAGGGGAGAAAAGAAAGAAACTGAGGCAGTAGTTGAAGGGGTGGGGAAGGGGAGAGAGTCACGCAGCAGAGACTCAATTGTGCCCGCTGCTACTAGGCGAGGCAAGGTGGAGGGAATCACTCCAGCTGTAGCAGAGTTACGAAGGGAGCGGCAGGGAGCAGCGCAGTAACGGCGGCGGAAGCGACGCTAGTTGAGTGAGTAAGAAAGGGGAAGTTGTTGGTGTTTGGCGCCGGTGGAGGGAGTAATTCCTGCAGCTGCACTTCCGGTCGGCATTTTGTTCTGAGAGGGAGCGAGAGACACACACAGGGGATCTTTCTTCTCCTGCACTCGCATGTACAGAGGGAGCAGCGGCCCCTTGGCAGCTGCCCTGCCCTCCCCTCCCCCACCCCTACCCGGCGGCTTGGAATGTGTCTCGGAACCGGTTTGGTTCGGCCCGTGTTGATGTTGTGAAGCAGGCTCGGGGAAAAAGGGATTTGTCTTGGCCGCTCACCCCCTGGCTCTACATGTTCGCTGCACTGAGGAGACGGAAGAGGAGACAGCCCCCCTCCCGGCCCGGATTATTGTTGTTATATTATCTCCCATCCTCCTCCTGCTTGGCGGTGGCGGCGGCCGCGGCCTAGCAGCGGCGACAGCTCCTCTGAGGAGGGAGGGGGCGGATTTCTCTCCCCCTCTTTCGAATTCTCGCCGGATTCGGACGCCGATTTACCCAGGTAATCCCCATTCATCTCCCCTTCCTCTCTCTGCCTTCTCTAGCAGCGGGCCGGGCCTCCCGGCCCAGCACTGCCGGGAGCAAAGGGGATTACCTGCTATCTGGGATAGAGGGGAGTAAGTGGTGACCGGAGGTGTTTATTTACCAGCCCCCCTTCCTGCTCGATCGGGTCTGGGGGAGGAGATTAGTTCTTTCCGGGCTATCGGGAGGCCCAGGCCTGGCGGAGGGCGCAGGCCCGTCGGCCAGCGCATTTACTCTAGTTCGGGGATTAGAAAGACGAAGCGGTTTCTCAGTAATAGGCCTCAATCTGGAGAGGAGCAGGAGGAGGAAACAATACAGTTAGCCGCAAATGTGCACTGATCCTTTGCCATATTTACAACTTCTGAAGTCGGGGGCGAAGTAAGTGGAGGAGTAGGGAAAGAGAGAATGTAAATACCCAGGAACAAAAATACCAGCTCTCTTTGCTATTACCTTCTCTTTTTAACCAACTCTGTTCTGAACATTTAAAACTTCGAAGGCACATGTATTTATAATGTAGAGGTTTCATTTCTACATAATATTGCAATTGATTAGTGTGTTAATCACTGACTATTTATAGTATAAAGCTAGCGCTTGTGACATGATTGACACAATACGGATGCCCGCAGACCTAGACAATACAGGTAGACAAGCATATTGTGTCTGGTACTCCGCACAATCTCCATGTGCGTGTGCTGTATACATTACAGGAATATGTATCAAATGAAGATGAAATACTATTTTATGCTCTTAACAAACAGAAAATGGGAGAGGAGTCATGTATAGAGTGCTATGTTTATGACGTTTCAGGGGTCAAGGTGAAGATGAGATCTTAGCCTAAGTATTTGAGAATCAATAGTAAATTTAATTAAGTGAAAAGTGAGGAACGTTTAAAAAGTGTCATCATTTCTTATCAGGCCATATTCCTTTGAGATCCTGAGGTCGTTATTGGCTGTTTGTGTCCATGATGTTTAAGTATGTGATTAGTTGTCATTTTAACAGGTCAAATGTGTTTTGTAAATGACAATTGATTAAATGCCAGCTCTTTATTTATAAATGGTAGCTAATTTAGAGTAAGGTAAATCTTGGACTTACTGTGTGGTAGAGTTCAGAGTGTTATTAAAAGTTGAAGTAGATTTAAAATAAGCACCCTGTGAACTAATAAAAATACTCATACAGAAATTACATAATTGAGGGAAATTTTAAGATACCAAGTTTCATATAGAAAAGAAATTTGTAAATGGCAAACAAGTATCAACATTACAGAATTTGTCTATTTTTCAGTACTTTTTTTAGTTGTTTAGATAGATCTTGTAATAATAAGTGGTAATGAATTTCTGGTATATTGTGTTTAGAGTCTTATAAACTCTGCTATTGTGTCTTTGAGTACCCATATACTTGTTTAAAAGGGTGAAGTCAATATAGCTATCATGCAGGTGTGTTTTTAATGCTGTAAATCCGTGTAGTACTTAGTGGTGTGTCCGTGATTTGTATTGGTCAGAGAGCAGTTTGAATTTTAAAAAGCCTGAAGATCCTGCTGAGCCCCAATCCCTTCCTCCCTTCCTTCCTCCATTCCTGTCTTTGTGCTGCCTGGTCCTGTTGAGCACTGTTAGCAACGGCCTCAGGCCTATATGTGTGGAGGGGAACCATTTACACTTTGAAAAAGCAGCTTTTTAATTTTAAACTTTGTGAATTGCAGAGGGAGCCATTACTTGTCTCTAACTGCCTCTGTCTCTGTGTGTAGTTGCATTGCTGTTTTGTTTTGGTCCGTGGTATGCATAGAGGCCGAGTGTAACTGCTTTACAGGACAGAAAGTAGTTTTAGTTCTTGGGTAGTTTCATCATCAAGAAGGGACACGAGCTCATTTGTTTCTTTTGTCCACCCTTCATTTTAATAAAAATGGGTTAGCTAAGCCATTGTTTGAACTTTTCTGACTTATTTAAGGAGGTTTGCTTTAAATATATATGAGCAGGAAATAAGCTTACTGTAGTTATGTAGTTCCTGTCAAGTTTATCTTGCTTGGGTTGTGTTTATGATGTGCTCTTTTTTTCTTAAATCAGAAAACATGCACTTTTCTGGTATGAAAAATAGGTGTATTTATAGAAGGAAACTTAAGATGATGCCTATTTGTAATGAGGTTTTTTTGTTTGTTTTATTTGTTCTGTCATGTGTGCTTAATCCTGAATTAGTTGCACCATCACAGTTTATGTAGTTGTAAATTTTTTTTTGTCATAAAAATATATTTAACATGCAGAAATACTTAATGTGGAAATGTTTATAACATTACTTATTTTTTGTTTAGATCGTATTTTTAGCACATTTAAAGAGTGTGTGTATGCGAAGCACGAACCATCACTTTCATATGCCTTTTGCCCTAGTGTTTGGAGTTTATATTGGTCTACTCTTTTATCACAAAAGCAAACTGCTTAAGGAGGATGTAGTTATTTTATTCATGTTATGGAAATACAAAATTAATTATTCTCGAGGTGTTAGTTGTAGCAATTATTTCAATTGAAAGAGGAAAATATTTTCTTCTTGTTATTTTTATTTTGTGCTTTTGACTACCATGTACAGTTTGAATGTTTCTTGTGTACAGATTTTATTTCTTTACTTCTTTAAAACTTTCTTTTAAAGCTGTTTTTATACTTCTTTTTTAAAATAATTTTTTAACATTTTGATTTCGGAGAAACAGAACAGCATTAGAGAAGCAAAATTATACCCCTAAATAACTAAAAAAGTAAACATTGAAAAACTTTTTTTCATATTAAACTCTCTAAGTTGGAAAAATTATAGAAAAAAATGTATTGCTTTTAGTATGTGTATCACTTGGTTCTAAGTGTTTTTCCAGTTGGAGATCTCAAAATTCTTTAAATGGTTAGATATTTTCTTTTTCAGATTATTTCTCTGTCTTGATTTGAAGCACTTTATTTCCTGAAGGCGTGTGTAAGTGTAGACAGGAAATGCATTTTACAGGAGCAGTTAAAAAATGCTGGGCTGCAGTCAGGGACTCTGATAAGGAAACAGCAGACTAAAATTGCAGAAACAAACTTAATCCAGCTCTCTTCCCCGTACACTGGGCTTTTAACTACATTACTGTATTTCCCCCTTACCCTTCTGGTCCCAGTTCAGTGCTTCATACAGTGCATGGGAAATCATAGCTGACTGGTATACTGTTATAACCCACTTGATATATTTGTTTTTCTTCATAATTGTGCAGCCTACTGCTTTACCTGCTGTATGCCATACTAATAGTTAATGAATGCTGAAGTGTTTCAATCTATGAATTTGTAGGAATGACCTCAAAATAGATATCTGTACTTTATGAACATTGGAGGGTTTTTTTTGCACATCTGTTAAATATTTTCATTTTACAGATGGAAGACTGAAATTCAGTCAAATAGCAAGTTAACACAAGATTTATAAGCAATTTTCAATTTGATATGCTTTATTCTTGAGATTTGTAGAGTTACTTTACAGCACTTAGGAAGTTCATAGCATTGTTTTCTTTGACTTAGTGGTTGTGAATGCCTTGCATTTCAACATATCAAGCTCATTGTTTCTCGTGGTGGATTCCTAAGAAGTAGAGAATGGGTTTTTACCAATGGCCTTAAAACATCTATTCATTTTCAGCTGTCTTGATCATGCCAAGAGCTGGACAAGAATAAATTTTCTGTCCTGAAAAATTAAAAAGAATCATCTTCCATATTGTGAAGAAACCAAAATCTCTTAAAGTTTATCAGTAAGAACAGAGACAAGAACTAGATAGTGACCCAAATCTCACAAGTAATTAAAATGGTGTGTCTGCAATATTGAAAGCAATTAATTTCCAGCAGGAACTAGCAATCCTGGAGAGAATCCTAAGCATTGGTTATTGGCTGTTAGGAAAAGAACTCTGTCTCTTAAACAAATAATTGTTGTAGTTGGTGTAAACTGGTTGAATGGAAACCTCTGCAGCCATGTGGTCAGACCATTTCATTCTGATGTCAATTTGTTGTCCAGCTGCTGTATGGCTCTGTTAGGAAAGCAAGACTGTTCACAGGTATAGTAAGCATGCTCCTAACTAAAACATTGCTTTTGGGATGTAGGAAGTTCAAGTTCAAATGTCTAATCTGTATCAGACAGAGAAGTTGTTGAGCTTTTCTTCCACCATCTGTCTTTTTATGTTCTAAGCATGTGCTCCAGGCATGACCCAGAGACTGTGGGTATATTGTGGAACAGGTAGGATTTTAAATTATTTCTTTCCTTGTGGTAGAATTTTTAATTTTTTTTAGAAGAGTTATTTTTTTTACAAATTGTCAGTTTCCAGCAAAAATTCTCTTGGATAGAAAACTTTTAAAATTTTATTTGATCTATTAACCATTTTATTCAATTTCCTTAGTAAAAAAAATCTAGTGTCCCAAAGAAAGAATCTCCTTTTTTGTGTAACTCTGATTTGTTTAATGATATATATGTCATGCCATATATGAGGCAGGGATCCTGTGAATAACAAAAACAATATATGATCATTGAATGAATGACTATTATAATGCACAAGGGACTGAATTGTAGGTGTAAGTAACCATAATTTTCACATTTCTTAATAGTTGAGTGCTTGGTTTTATAGTTCTGATTTTTTTTCTATCTTTTTAAAAATAATGTAATTTAAGAAGCTTCTTGAATGTAAACGTATCTGTGATAAGGGTTGCACTATCTCTCATGTTTGAGCTAACAATCTCTCCTCTGTGTTGACCAGGCACTCAGAGAGGATTAAGTAATGAGTTTTTAAAATTTTATTTTCAGATCTTAGGTTTTGATAGAGACTGTTTCACTGTCTTGTATGTTATTTTCCATTTAATTATGTTGCTTCCTCTTTTTCTCCAGATATGCTTTCTGGATATTAATGATAGGGGATGTTGTGCTTTAAGCCCAGCTGGAAACTAAGCCCCACAAAGCTGCTCCCCTCCCTTCACCCCTTTGGGTGAGAGAGATAAAAGGCAGAAATTCTGAGTTGAGATAAGGACAATTTACTGGAAACAGCAATGAAATAAGAAAAATGAACAGTGACAGCAACAATATTAATAACTAAAGTATACAAAAAGTATACAAAAAAAGGGTGATTTACATCCAAAAAATGCTCACCAAGCCTGAGATGGCCTGGCACGGCACGCCCCCAAGACAAAGAACAAAATTTCCCCCAGACCTTGTGCATGCATGTTTTTTCCCCCAAGCCTGAAACAATGAAAAACAATGGCTGACAAACTCTCTGGTCAGGACCAGCGTTACCCCACCACTCCATTTGCTGCTCGCTTCCCTTGGAAAAGGAAGGGAAGGGCTACAGACCTGCTGTGCCACCTTTTTCTTTCCCTGAAGTCACGCCCCCTTCTTGGAAGTAAGAATCCTTTACTTCTGCTCCCTAGCAATGATGTGCATGGTATAAAATAACAGCCTAGACACGCCCACATGGCTTCAGGCTTTGCCAGTCCTTGGCCAAAACTAGGACGGGGGAAAATTTAGAGTTCCCTCATTGAATGCTGCATACAGTAACTACCTTTGCATGTGTAGAAAAAATAAGCTGAAACATGATTTTTGCAGTCTATAAGCTGGGAAAATTTTGATAAGACTAATAAGACTGTGGTGAGAACTCATGGACAGACAGTGCCTTGTGCAGATCTAAAATCAGTTTGATTTTTTTTTTTTTTCCTGAAGAGAAAATTAAAAATCTGCCTGAATATTTGTCTGTTAAACTCCTAGTTCAAACTGAGGCTGTTGGTTTTTGTTTGTTTTTTTGTTTTTTTTTTTTTTTTTTTTTACTACAGTACATGCTAGGTTTTTTTTTTTTAATAAAAGGAAATATTTTTTTTTTCTACTAGTACTCCTAGTGATGATTTGTTATTCCTGGCAGGTTCCTTAAAAACTGTTATTGAAGCATAATCTGTAATATAGAAAAACTTCAGTATATTCTATGAAAATTTTGCAGTTATGAGCAATTCCTAGCAATCTGTTCTATTATGCTAAACTTTCATAGCATCATAGAATGGTTTGGGTTGGAAGGGACCTTCAGGACCATGTCATTCCAACTCCCTGCCGGGGCAGGGACACCTTCTACTAGACCAGGTTGCTCCAAGCCCCATCCAACCTGGCCTTGAACACTTCCAGGGATGGAACAGCCACAGCTTCTCTGGGCAACCTGTGCCAGTGTATCGCCATTCCAATAATGAAGAATATCTTCCCAATATCCCATCTAAACCTCTTTCAGTTTGAAGCCATTCCCCCTTGTCCTGTCACTCCATCCCCTTGTAAATAGTCCCTCTCCAGCTTTCTTGTAGGCTCCCTTCAGGTACTGGAAGGTGCTCTAAGGTCTCCTTGGAGCTGTCTCCAGGCTGAACAGCCCCAACTCTCTCAGCCTGTCTTCATAGGAGATGTGCTCCAGCCCTCTGAGCATCTTCATGGCCCTTCTCTGGAGTCACTCCAACAGGTCTAGGTCCTTATGTTGGGGGCCCCAGACTAGAAGCAGTATTCCAGGTGCGGTCTTATGAGTGGAGTAGAGGGGGAGAATCATGGTATCATTTAGGTTAAAAAAGACCTCTAAGATTATCAAGTCCAAACATTAACCCATCACTGCCAGGTCCACCACTAAACCATGTCCTCAAGATCCACATCTACATGTCTTTTAAATGCCTCCAGGGATGGTGACTCTACCACTGCCCTGGGCAGCCTATTCCAGTGCTTCATAACATTTTCTCTGAAGAAATTTTTCCAAATATCCAATCTAAACCTTCCCTAGACCAACTTGAGGCCATTTCCTCTTGTCCTATTGCTTGTTCCCTGGGAGAAGAGCTTGACCCACACCTGGCTCCACCCCCCTTTCAGGGAGTTGTAGAGTGAGAAGGTTCCCCCTGAGCGTCCTTTTCTCCAGACTAAACACCCCCAGCTCCCTCAGACACTTCTTGTGCTCCAGACCCAGCTCTGTTGCCCTTCTCTGGACTCGCTCCAGCACTGCAATGTCTTTCTTGCAGTGAGGGGCCCAGAACTGGACACAGCACTCGAGGTGCAGCCTCACCAGTGCCGAGTACAGAGGGACAATCGCTGCCCTGGTCCTGCTGGTCATACCATTTCTGATCCAAGCCAGGGTGCCATTGGCCTTCTTGCCCACCTGGGCACACACTGGCTCATGTTCAGCTGCTGTCGCTCAGCACGCCCAGGTCCTTTTCCTGTGGCCAGCTTTCCAGCCACTCTGCCCCAGCCTGGAGCTACATGGGGTTGGGACCTAAGAGCAGGACCTGGCACTTGGCCTTGTTGAACCTCATAAAATTGGCCTTGTCCCATTGCTCCAGCCTGTCCAGATCCCTCTGCAGAGCCTTCCTGTCCTCCAGCAAATCCACACATGGGGATTATGCTTTCCCTTTTCCAGTCAGTGGGAACTTCACTGTATAGCCATGAGCTCTCAAATAGTATGGATAGTGACTTAGCCACTTTCTCTGCCAGTTCCCTCAGGACCCTTGGATATATCTCATCAGGTACCATAGACTTGTGCATCTTCAGGTTCCTTAGGTAGCCTTGAACCTGATCTTCTCCTACAGTGGGTGGTTCTTCATTCTCCTAGTCCCTGCCTTTACCTTTTGCAACTCAGGCAGTGTGGCTGGAGCACTTGCTGGTGAAAACTGAGGCAAAAAAGTCATTGAGTACCTCAGCCTTTTACATATTCTGGGTAAGCAGGTCTCCTGTTTCCTTCTGGAAAGGGCCCATATTTCTGTAGTCTTCCTTTTATCACCAATGTACCTTTAGAAGCTTTTCTTGTTGCCTTTGATGTCCCTGGCCAGGTTTAATTCTCTCAGGGCTTTGGGTCTTCTAACCTGATCCCTGGATGCTCAATCTCTCTGTCTTCGTCCCAGGCTACTTGTCCCTGTTTCCACCCTCTGTTGGCTTCCTTTTTATGTTTGAGTTTGTCCAGGAGCTCCTTGTTCATCCATGCTGGTGTCTTCTGGCATTTTTGCCCGACATCCTCTTTATTGGGATGCATCACTCCAGAGCTTGGAAGAGGTGATCCTTGAATAACAACCAGCTTTCATGAGCCTCTTGTCCCTTCAGAGCTTTATCCCATGGAGCTCTATGAAGGCGCTCCCTGAAGAGACCAAAGTCTGCTTTCCTGAAATCCAGGGCAGTGAGCTTGTTGTGTGCCCTCCTTGCTGCCCTAAGGATCTTGAACCCTACCATCGAGCTTCACATTCCCCGCCAGCCCCTCCTTGTTGTCGAGAGCAAGGTCCAGCATAGCACCTCTCCTTGTTGGCTCCTCTGTCACTTGGAGGAGGAAGTTGTCATCAACACATTCCTGGAACCTCCTGGATTGCCTGTGCCCTGTTGTGTTGTCCCTCCAGCAGATGTCGGGGTGGTTGAAGTCTCCCATGAGCACCAATCCTTGTGAATATGAAGCTGCTCCTATCTGTCTGTAGAGGGCCTCATTGGCTCAATCTTTCTGGTGAGGTGGCCTGTAGCAGACCCCCACTATAAAATCACCTGTCCCTGTCCTCCCTTCAATCCTGACCCATAAGCTCTCGGTCAGCTCCTCATCCATCTTTGGGCAGAGCTCCGTACATTCTAAGTGGTCATTGACATAGAGGGCAACACTGCCTCCTTGTCTTCCCTGTCCATCCTTCCTGATACAGGCTAAAGAGCCTGTATCCTTCCATTCCAGCACTCCAGTCATAGGAGTCATCCCACCATGTTTTCATGATGACAGTAAGATCGTAGGTGTGTGCACGTCTCTCATTCTTCCTGTTTATTCCCCATGCTGCGTGTGTTTGCATAGAGGCATTTAAGTTGGGCCCCTGATGAATCTGGCTTACTGGCTGGAGTGCCTGGAATTCCTTGGTGTTGTCCTTCAGCTGCTCTCCTGCTGACCTGAGATCTGTCTCCGGGCTCTGGGCGTTTCTTGCTGGCATTAAACTGGTATGAGTGGGATGGCTTGAAGTTCCCCTCAATGTAGTTTAATTTTAAAAGTGCCCCATAGAAATAGCATCAGATATCAAAGAGATTAAATTTGCTGTACAGAACTTAGAGGTTTTATTATGACAGTCACCTTGATAGGAAAAATTCCATTTAATTTCATGTACATGGTTATGACATAAATATTCTGTAAATCAAGTTGTGTACAGGTTCATTAGTGAAGTTGTTTGTCAAATAATGCTTTTAAATCATACTTCTGCAAATGTATTCCCTTCTGTGCGTTTAAATAGGTATAATTACTTAAAACTGATTTATATCAACATATTTGCTTCCTGAAATAAGTTAGAATTTCAGTTGGACTTTCAATAAGTTTGTCCCTTAGTCTTAGGGTATTAAAATATGATAAAATATTTATTCACTGAAGTCTTTTATGCATTGGTGCACACAAGACTATTTAAGAAGCATTTTTTTTCTTTTAATAATATATAATAATTTTGTAGAATAGTTTTACTCTGTGAAGACCAACAATAGTTTTAATGATTGTGTCATAGTTGCTTAGCATTGTTCTTGTGGTTAATTATGATAAAACCCAAATTGTTATTAAACATTTTATGAATATTTGTGAGTTAAAGATGGTTTTATTTTTGGGGAGTGGGGTGGGTTGTGGCCCAGAGTGCTCATTGCAAAGATGTAGTGGTAGGCTTCCACTTGTGATTTGTTTTCAGTAACTTTCTGCATTCTGGACACAGTTTAACAAATTCAGTGCTCATGTAGCTTACATATTCCTCAGTGGTATGTTAATGTAGATGTTAATTAGCTTCAGATAATGTGAGAGAATTTTTTATAATTACCTGTGTGAAAGGCATATAGATACTTTTCCACTGAAAAGGATAGAACTATGTTTGAAAACTTGCCTTAATACCTTTTAGAACTAAGAATCGCCTACTCAGCAGCCAATGTCTTAGGAGATATGGAAAAGGATGTTTGCTGTCAGTAAACATTGGGAATAATTACCATTGGGAGGGGCTTGAGTTCTTTGTAACATGAGCCTGGAAAACAAATGTAAAAGAATATTTATATCCAAGACAAATTTATGCTAACAGCAGTACTCTATATAGTACTAAACTGCTATTTCACATTATCCAATATTATCATGTGTGCCAAAGCATGCAGTCATGTCAAATGTGTGGTCTGTGAAGGCCACTTGTGGTTTTACAAGCTTTAATTTATGGTTGCCCATGGCAACTGTTAAAGACAGAAAAAAGGGTGATGAATTGAGAATTGCCCCTGGATCATCTCCTGTGAGTTTAATGTGAAGAGTTTAAATTTTTTTGAGAAGATAAACAGCCTGTTCTCCCAAGAACAGATCTTTTCCTTGATACTCTCCTCTCAGTTGTGTGTTTTATCACAGAGGTTGGTGGTAAGGTAACATATTACACTACTGGAAAACAGGAAAGGAACTCAATAGTTTGAAAGCCTGGGTGAATAACTAGCAAAAGATAGTATTCCTACCCATGTAGGTGCCTCAGTGTCAAATGAAAAAAGGAAAGATGGGGAATTGAGAACTAGCTACTCTTTATTCCTACTTGAGTGTATATGTTAATCTTGATGCAAGTTTAAGGTAGTTGAGGCTTGATCCATTTCAGCCATTTCTGGTTTCTGTTTAAAATGCATGTGAATGAAACTAGAAGAGTATTATGCTTAATTTTTAATGCTTCTGTATTGCCAGAAGTTTCCCTTAAATGTGTAGTCTCTGGGGCTCCTTTGTACTAAAGTAATTTCCAGTTTGGAAAAAAAGAATATTGATTCTATACTTCCACAATAGCAAAGCTGCAGAGAACTGAGAATCTTTTCCAAAAGTAGCTTGTGACTTGTGAAATTATGTTAATGTTTCACACTAGAAAGATTGAGCTACCTCTCTAAAATGTGGGTGTATATCACTTGCATCCCAGGGAAGACTGCAAAGATCAACTTTAGTTTTCCCTTGCAGGTGATGCTCTACATATGTATAGAAACACTGTGCTCCACATCTTACTTTGTACACACTTATTTTCATTTGTCAGTGAGTGATGGTAGGCAAGCAACTATAATTGTATTTTTCTCATAACAGAATGACCTGAAATACATAAAACTTATTTTGGGATATTTAAAAATGTTTAATTTTTAAGTAATTAAAAGATATAGTGATGATAATCCCATTTCAGTGGGGTTTTTATGTTTAAAAAAAAACATATGTAAAACTCTGTGACATTTAAAATGTAATTTATCTGCATTTTAAAATCCATCCCCTTGCTAGAAAAAAATGGATACTTCATTGCAAATTGTTGCAGTTGAACAAATTATGAAAATAAAGTGCTCAACATGCAATTGTGTAAATTCTATTAAAATTTAAAAAATAAGCATTACTAAGTAATCTAGTCTTAGTTTATTTATTTGATTTATCTGCATGGTCAATTGTGGCTGTTCATGTATCTGTAGCATATGGCCTACAGTTCACATTTGCCTTAGCAACAGCTGGGATAATAGTGCTGTCTGAATACTGTAGTAGTAAGCTTTGTATTAAAGCCTCAGAGAAATTGAAGGGTATAATTAGCCTTTTCTTTCACAGTAGTGAGCTTTAGATCCTTAAGAAAAGAAGATGGTAGTCATTTAGAGTCAAATGTCTGGAGAATAAAGTACACAGAAGGTAAGCAAACATCTGTAGGTTGGATACAGAGATGGAAGGATTCAGTGTGGATTGTTGTGGTGTGATCCTGTGAGGACTAACTTTATGGAGCAGTTCTTGGGCCTTCTCCAAATGCCCATAACATAGCTTGACAGTTTAATCAGTAACTTGGAACTGTGTGGCCTAAGACTTGCTTCTTTTTTATTTTAACATATCAGTTTAGAATTGACATGTATTTATAGGATGCCTGTGGGTTTTTATTAATAAAATTATATTAATAAAATTATATCTGCAACTCAAACAAATAAAGAAAATTCACAAATATGGGAATGCAGTTTTTGTGTTTTAGTCACTAATTGATGACCAACTTTCTCATACTGGAAGGTGTTACTTATTCTTATAAATCATGAAAAAATATTTGTCATATATTAATGAATAGAAAAGTAGTAGCAATACATTTATCCTCTCAGATTTTACCAGTCACTTATTCAAGGAAGTAATTTTAAGACAACTTTTTTCTTTTACTATGTAGTTTGTTGCCATATTTTTTTTGTCAACGTCATTATCTCCTTACTTTTGTGAGAGCTTATATATTTGATATAATTTTGATATGCTTTCCAAAAAAGACATATGAACACTTCAACAATTGAAGTTAGAAACAGGTTTAACTAAACTAAGGTGTTTTTACAATGAGACTTATATTTCTGCATTTCTTTGGTGTTATTTTTAATATTCTACTTAAATAATTTTTTTATCCTTTTTCATTAGTAAAGTCTTACTCATCTCTCCCTCTCCCTCCTCAGTTTTGAAATCAGCTGTTTAATCATTAACTCACATAAGGCAATGAAGAAGCCACATCATGAGAGACCTCTCTGGGGTGGGGGGGGAAATTAAGTTCTTGTTCTGTTTTACTTTGAAGCATTGACAGAAGAGGTTGGTTGGGTGGAATATAAATTAGGCTGTCTTTCTCCGGTTTGTGTGTTATTACAGATTAGCAAATGAGAGCTTTGCAAGTGTGTGACATGAACAAGATGGAAAGACTTTAGTCCCTTTCTTACCTTGCAAAATATGAACATATTTCAGCTTAGGTGAGGTGGGCAAGTTTGTGGGAGAAAACTATTGTATTGCATTTTTAAAATTAAAAATATTTTAAAATTATTTAGGAATACTGACTTTCAAAGTCTGTTATTAAAATAGGTCTTGAGAAATGCTTTAGCTGATTGGAAGATATTAACAATTATGATGATTAGAGAGATAGAGCCCTTCTCCTATGAAGACAGGCTGAGAGAGTTGGGGCTGTTCAGTCTGGAGACAGCTCCAAGGAGACCTTGGAGCACCTTCCAGTGCCTGAAGGCAGCTGAAAAGGAAGCTGTAAAGGGACTCTTTACAAGAGCATGGAGTGACAAGACAACGGAGAATGGTTTTATAATGAAAGAGTAGAGGTTTTGATTAGATATTAGGAAGAAATCCTTGGCTGTGAGGGTGCTGAGGCCCTGGCACAGGTTGCCCAGAGAAGCTGTGGCTGCCCCATCCCTGGAAGTGTTCAAGGCCAGGTTGGATGGGGCTTGGAGCAACCTGGTCTAGTAGAAGGTGTCCCTGCGCATGGCAGGGGGATTGGAATGAGATGGTCCTGAAGTCCCTTCCAACCCAAACCATTCTATGATGCTATGAAAGTTTAGTATAATAGAACAAATAGTATAGCTCTGCAAGTATCTTTTTGTTTCACTACATCTCTTATTTCCTTGGATTTTGGGGAAGTATGGAGCTGGATTTGTTTAGTTTGGAGAAAAGGAGGCTCAGGGGGGACTTCATTGCTCTCTACAACTCTCTGACAGGAGGTTATAGTGAGGTGGAGCCAGTATCTTCTGCCAAGCCTATGATGAGAAGACCAGAGGAAGTGACCTTAAGCTGAGACAGGGAAGATTCATATTAGATATCAGAACAATGTTTTCTCTGTTTGGGTGTTCAGGCATTGAAATAGGTGGCCCAGGGAGGTGGTGGAGTTACCATCCCTGGAGGTGGTTTCGAGGTGTCTGGATTTGGTACTGGGTGATGTGGTTTAGTGGTTACAGTGGTAATGCTGGATAGGCAGTTGGACTTTGATGATCTTACAGGTCTCTTCCAACCTTGATGTTTCTTCGATTCTATTCTATCATTATAATTTATGAATATGTTGTCTTGTTTGCTTATTTGTGTTTACTTATAGCAATACTGTAAATAGTGTGAACCTTCTCTCTGTAGGGTATTTTGTATGGTTTTCAATGATATTTTTCTCCACAGCAAAATAAAAACAATGCATGGCCTCTCTGATGAAATTTCCTGAAAAGTTATGTCAGAAAAAATATTTAGATTGACATTTGAAAACAACATAGTGATATTGATGGAAGAAAATGCATTCTAATTTAAGGTCTAGCACACTTGGATTTTAACTAGTGTTTCATTTTAGAAATATTTTAATGGTGTAAAGCTGAAATGCCTTAGTTCTGTTATTTTGAAATAAAGTCTGTTTAAATGGAAACATTTTCTAAGCTATGTCCACTTTGACAATTGACAGTTTTCAGTGAAACTTTCTAATTAAAAAAATTCTCATTCAGTTTAATGAACATCTATCTGACGGTCAGGATCTACATAAATCCTTTCTCTCTACCCATTAATGGTAAGGGAAGTGGAATTTTCACCAGTGTCTTTCCCTTGTACTTTATTTATAAAGGCCTTGTATGCTGTAATGTAATTTGAATAATGTTCTTAAATTTCTGTCTATCAAATGATTTTTCTTTTGTACATATATAAGATAGTAGCCATTAGATCTCTTACAGATCTTGTATGTGCTTCTTGTCTTACCTGTTATTTTATAGCTCCTATCACAGTCCCCTTCAGAGAGCCTTAGACAGCTTTGATCTCACAGATTATTTTAAATTTTGGTAAATAAGCAGGTATACTAAGAAGATGGCTACGACTTGTGGAGGAGGTTCAGTCATCTTGGGTCTAATGTGGATTGTTTTTTGATATCCCTTTAGCAAACAGAAATTCTCTGTTTACCAGATGTGAATTTAGAAAATGCAGGACAGAGGGTTAAGATGCTAATAGTTCATTTTGTCACCTCTCATCCATAACCCTATTCACTGTGCTTCTTTTGTTAGGTTTGTATGATGGCAGTGGTCACATGATTGTACAGCTTTCTATCTTCAAGACTGCTACCCCTAAATTTCCTTAAGCTTAAAAAAATACTATATGTACAGTGATTATATCAAGGCCAGCTAGGGAAATTATGGCAGTCAGCAAAGTATAGCTTTATAGCTGAAATTTCTAATTTCTTGTATTGTAAAACTGGCAGTTTAGTTATAAAATTTTGTCAGCATAATACTTGGAGAGCATAAAACCCATTAATATAAGCTTTTGTGGATACCATGTCATGGCAACTAAGCACCACGACTGCTTTTCTTCCCCCTTCAGTGTGGTAGGGGAGGATTGGAAGGGTAAAAGTGGGGGGGGGGGGGGCCCCCAAAACCGGAAAAAGGGGGGGGGGGGGGGGAGCCCCAAAACCAGAGGAAAGTAAAACCAAGGAAAACAAGTGATGCAAATGGAACCAATTGCTTGCCACCAACTGACTGATGCCCAGCCAGTCCCTGAGTAGCAGCCCTGCAACAACCTCCCCCCTACTTTTATTGCTGAGCATGATGTCACGTGGTCTGGAATATCCCTTTGGTCAGTTGGGGGTCACCTGTCCTGGCTGTGTCCCTTCTCAACCTCCTAGACACCCCCACCACCCTCCCCAGTGTGGCCGTATGAGGAGCAAAAAAGATCTTGGCTCTGTGCAAGCTCTGCAGTAACAAAAAACATCTCTGTATTATCAACTCTGTGTTTAGCACAAACCCAAACACAGACCCAAAGCAGCAACTTTGAAGAAGTCAAAGTTTATCCCAGCTAAACCCAGTACAACATGAATTCTCTCTTTTCAGAGTATAGGTTCTTATTAGGAGTGACCATGCTTAGTCCTCCTAATTTTTTGAATACTTCCTTTGTTTAGTCAATTTGTTTACTGAAACAATAATGCTTTCTCCACAACAGGTAGAGCATAAGTTTTGAAATTTATTAGAATTGTATAGATATAGTTTATTCAACACTGTTGAATTGTAGTGAGAAATAGTTGATAAAAAGGGCCATGAGCTTCTGACTCTCTAGAACTGGAAAAGTAAGGAAAATGTTTTTCTTTGATTAATAAAACCTGTCTATCAAGTTTTATTTACTTTTTGTGGTAAGAACCCTCCTTAACACTGCAGTTTAATTTTTATCTATGAAAAGGACAGTCTTTAAAAAGTAGATTAAAAATATGTGATAGTGCTGCTGTACATAATCATGATGTATTGACTGAAGAGCCTATTCTGGATTATATATTTCTCCCTTCCCTTGTTTAATGTTTGAAGTGGAAAACGTAGAGGTATATGCTTGTTTGTTTTACATCATGTTGCCAAATAGGTTGTCAAATGCAAGAGTTTAACTGATAAAAACACTGGTGGAATCTGAAATCCTCTAATAATTTTCTAGTTTTACAATGTTTCTTCTCTTAAACCTCATTTTGATATTGCTCATCCAGCCACACCTGTAATTACAGCTTTAATTTGCCTAAACTAAAATAGTTGTTAATTTAGGTATTGTTACTGGGGAAGTGTTATTGGCCAGAAATTTTCTTGATAGACTTCATAGCATTAATCCTGCTTGTATTGATTGTGTCTGTATATTACTAAAAGACCTGACAAATGTATAATTTGAAAAACCAGGCCGAAAAAACCTGCCACTGGCAGGCAGGTGAGCTGTGACTTAAACAAAAAATGTCCTTTCTAATTCCTAAAAAATAGTCTTTCAGAATATTTGATTATTTTAGTATGATGTTAGTTGCCTTTCAGTCTATTTTCTAAAACAGTGGACGACATATCTTGGTGCACTGGAAATAACTTTTTTTTTTTTCTCATGAGGGTTCCTCTATCCAACTGACTGTATTAAACCACCGAGGCAGATAGTACAAGACCAGAATTTAATATTAACAGCAATCTACATAACTGTTCTCTGTACTTCAAGTTACCTGTGCAGTATATCTTCTTAGATTTTGAAGTTCCTAGCTCAAAGAGCAAGTGGTTAAAACATGGTAGGGTGGTGTAAAAGGTAGTGGTATTATAAAAGAAAACAACTCAGAGCCTTGCAACTTTCAAAGTTTCCAGCACCCACCAGTAGAGAGCATTCTGTACCCTTTATCTATCTAGTCAGGTATCATACACATCTTGTGCCTTATGACTCTTGAAATTGGATGAATGATATCAAATTGTAAAGAAATGCCTTTCCACATCTACTGGTTCAGAGATATCAGTCACGATATGGTAGAAATCCTGACAATTGGATAACATTTTTTTTCCTGTTAACCAAGAGTTAACTTTAAAAAAATGAACAAAAAAAACCCCAGTGAATTGCAATGCACTGGGTTTTTTTGTGAAATGGCATACAATATGATATTTTTAAAGAATGTTTTCTTACAGTCTGTTGGTTAAGCTTTGCTTTAACTATATTTTTTTGGATTTAACTTTCAATTTGCCATTTACTTAGGTTTCACTGAATTCCTGTGTAAGGTCATACCTTAGACAAATTATACTTTGATCTTCAAACCTGTTGGTGGTACTTGATTTAGGCAGTTTCAAAGAATGTCTTGCTTTCTACAACCAAAGACTGACTTACCATTTGCTTATAATTTCTCAGAAGCACCAGGTGGTGGAACATACTGGCTGAAACTGATAAAAGCAAGGAAATTTTTTTCTTAGCTGACCTAAAACACAAGCAAGTATTATAACAATTAGCTTAAAAACATTAGGTAAATGCTTCTGGATAAGAAGGGTGTTTTGTGTTGTGCATTACCTAACATGTAGGATCTATTCCTAACTGAACTCTGTTACTAGTAGGGTTTTATCTGATCGTGAGTAGTATAAAAACTGACACAACCTATGATTAAATAATTTAGTGGACTAATGCGGTTTTGTAAAGCAGTTATAATTCTGAAATTAAGTGCCATATGTGCCTGGATAAGTTTGAGGTATGTTTTAGTCCTACTCAGGCAAAATCCTGTTTCTTCTTACTGTTCATACCAACTCAAAGATTAGCATTGTTTTCAATGTCATCCTGCAAACAGTAAAGGAGAAACTATAAGTGACTGAAAGTATCGGTCTTTCTTTCTTTTAATAAGTTACTTAACAGGAAGGTCTTTTAAGTAATCAAGTTTTTGCTCTGTTATGTTCGTAACTTATATTTTTAAGTATTTCATGCAGTATTTTTTTCTCCTTACATGACCTGTGATAAATGTAAGATGAGAATTATGCATTCTATAAATTCATTCTTGTAGCTCTGTCCATGCTTGTCAGTCTTGTACTGAAGTGCTTTTGCTATTCATAATGTAAACCTATTTTAGGTGGTGACTGCTAGTGATGTTTAATAGAATCATAGAGTCATTAAGATTGGAAAAGACCTTAAACATCATGGAGTCCAACCATTAACCTAAAACTGCCAGATCCACCACTAAACCATGTCTCTAAGCACCACATCTACATGTTCTTGAGCACTTGCAGTGCCATTTCCACCACTGCCCTGGGCAGCCTATTCCAGTGCTTCATAACATTTTCTCTGAAGAAATTTTTCCAAATATCCAATCTAAACCTTCCCTAGACCAACTTGAGGCCATTTCCTCTTGTCCTATTGCTTGTTCCCTGGGAGAAGAGCTTGACCCACACCTGGCTCCACCCCCCTTTCAGGGAGTTGTAGAGTGAGAAGGTTCCCCCTGAGCGTCCTTTTCTCCAGACTAAACACCCCCAGCTCCCTCAGACACTTCTTGTGCTCCAGACCCAGCTCTGTTGCCCTTCTCTGGACTCGCTCCAGCACCGCAATGTCTTTCTTGCAGTGAGTGGCCCAGAACTGGACACAGCACTCGAGGTGCAGCCTCACCAGTGCCGAGTACAGAGGGACAATCGCTGCCCTGGTCCTGCTGGTCATACCATTTCTGATCCAAGCCAGGGTGCCATTGGCCTTCTTGCCCACCTGGGCACACACTGGCTCATGTTCAGCTGCTGTCGCTCAGCACGCCCAGGTCCTTTTCCTGTGGCCAGCTTTCCAGCCACTCTGCCCCAGCCTGGAGCTACATGGGGTTGGGACCTAAGAGCAGGACCTGGCACTTGGCCTTGTTGAACCTCATAAAATTGGCCTTGTCCCATTGCTCCAGCCTGTCCAGATCCCTCTGCAGAGCCTTCCTGTCCTCCAGCAGATCAACACTCCCACCCAACTTGGTGCCCTCTGTAAACTTACTGAGGGTGTACTTGATCCCCTTGTCTAGGTCATCAATGAAGATGTTAAATAGGACTGGCCCCCATACTGAGCTTTGGGGAACTCCACTGGTGACTGGCTGACAACTGGATGTAGCTCCATTCTCCACCACTCTCTGGGCCTGACCATCCAGACAGTTCCTAGCCCAGTGAAGAGAGCACCTGTCCAACCCATGGGCTGCCAGCTTTTCCAGGAAAATGCTGTGGGAGACAGCATCAAAGGCTTTACTGAAGTGCAGGTAGTCACACACAGAGCCTTTCCCTCACACACTAGGTGGATCACCTGGTCATAAAAGGTTGGTCAAGCAGGACCTGCCTTTCCTAAACCCCTGCTGGCTGGGCCTGATCCCCTGGTTGTCCTGCACATGCCACATGATCACACTCAAAATGATCCATTCCATAACCTTCCCAGGTACTGAGGTCAGGCTGACAGTCCTGTTGCTCCCCGGATCCTCCTTCCGGCCCTTCTTGTTTATGGCTGTCACATTGACACCTCCAGTCACCTGGGGCCTCCTCAGTTGGCCAGGACCACTGGTAAATGATGGACAGTGTCTTGGTGACCTCTTCTGCCAGCTCCCTTAGTACCCTTGGCTGGATCCTATCCAACCCCATAGATGTGAGGGGGTCTAAGTAGCATGCCAAGCCTTTTCCTCATTGTTTGTCACTGTTTACCTCCACATCAAGTACAGGATGGAGATTGTCCTTGGCCCTCCTTTTGTTGCTGATGTATTTGTAGAACCACTTTTTGTTATCTTTTACAGCCATAGGCAGATGAAGTTCTAGCTGGGCTTTGGCCGTTTGAATTTTCTCCCTGCATGACCTCACAACATCCTTGTAGTCCTACTGAGCTGCCTGCCTCTTTTTCCAGAGGTGATGCACTCTCTTGTTCTCCCCGAGTTCCATTCCAAGCTCTCTGTTTGGCCAGGCCAGTCTTCCCTGCCGGCTCGTCTTTCGGCACATGGGGACAGCCTGCTCCTGCTCCTTTCAGATTTCTTTTGTAAAGCACATCCCGCTTTCCTGAAGCCCTTTGCCCTTCAGGACTGCCTCCCAAGTGAGTCTCAACCAGACTCCCAAACAGGCCAGTCTGCACTCTGGAAGTCCAAGGTGGCAGTTCTGCTGATCCCCCTGCTTACTTCTCTGAGAAGAGAAAATTATAATTTCATGATCACTGTGCCCAAGATGACCTCCAATTATTACATCCCACACCAGCCCTTCTCTGTTCACAAACAGCAGGTCCAGTGGGGCAGAATCATATGGTAATTTTTATTTTAGTAGTTTGGACAGTCTGCTGTCATTTAAGGCAGGGTGTGATGATTTAATTTTGATTGCTCTGTCATTTGTTAAATGTGAGGCCACTTCGCTATTTAGGTGGAGTGGCAAATCTAGGAATAAATGATTTACTTGAAATAGCTTTTTCTTACTTCTGCCACTAGTGTGGCTTACAGCTTTGATGATTTTAGGCAGAAAATATGAGTAAAAATTCTTTTAAGAAAAAAAGTTATGAATATAAATAGACAACCCAGACACATTAAATTTTCTGTTATGAATGTATAATATTAATTTATTGCATATTTCTTTAGCTTTTTCTGTCATTGTTATATTTAAATTTGATTCCCCCCTGTCCTGGGTTGACTATATGATGCTTTTATCCCCAATCGTCTGTTCTGTTTATGCTGAATAATGTTTTGCACCTTTAAGACTTTTCCAGAGAGAGAAGGGGGGAGGAAGAAGCGCGCAGTTTGTTTTCAGACACTGCACTCACTTCTCCACATTCCTCCTCCTGGACTGTGTTGTCTGCGGATGGACAGACAGTGGGACAGAGCTGTCCTTTGCTTTTACTTAGTTTCAGCTAGCTGAGGCAGAGAAGTTCCTTGGACTGTGGTTTTTCTTTTTCTTGGACCTGTTTTAACCTGCTCTGGACTGAACACCCAGAAGAGCACCGGCAGCTTGCACCTGTGGCCCACCAGGCTGGGTCTGGGCCACGGCATTTCCAGCACAGGAGGGACTGATAAGAGACTGAGTGAGCCAAGCTGCAACCCAGGGAGGGGACTTTTCTGAGTTTGCCATCTCTTTTGGAGCAGCAAGCGGTTTTATTGTTTAATATTGTTTAGATTTTATTGTTTAATAAACAGTTTTTTCCACTTTTCTCCAAGGAGGTATTTTTTCCCAAACCAGTTGGGGGAGGGGCCAATTGAATCTGCTTTTCTAGAGGAACCCCTTTGGGGGTTCTCTCCCAAATTTGCCCTGAACCAGGACCCCCCCTTTTTCTATCCTTATTGACATGGTGATGTCATGTCTTCTACGGCTTTCTTTAGTTATAAGAATTATTTCTGTATTGCAACTTTCAGATTGCATATGTTATGTTCAAAAATTATCCCTCTGTAACTGAGTGGAAGAAAATCAGTAAAACCAAACCACATCAGAAATGATAGAGTTTTTAAATGCTTGTTCTTTGGAAATTTGATCATATGTTAAATTTATAAAGGTAATTTAAAAAAAGATGGAAAGGAAAAAGAGGTTTAAGGATGCTGTCATTGTATTAACCTTATTCCTTGTTCACAGAATTCAAGCATTTTGCTAAAAGCTGGAAACAACTACTGCAGTTTAATGGATAAGTGTTTCTCCCTGTCTACATTTTATATTGATTGAGCGTCTTTGCCTATTACCTTCTAAAATCGAGACAACTCTCTATTCCC
Source organism: Pyrgilauda ruficollis (assembly GCF_017590135.1). NCBI lineage: Eukaryota > Metazoa > Chordata > Aves > Passeriformes > Passeridae > Pyrgilauda > Pyrgilauda ruficollis. The sequence goes on along the minus strand of NW_024524756.1, from coordinate 107,944 downwards.
TGACAGGCCAGTGAACAAGTCTGCAAGACCCATAAATATTTCTGAGAAGTACTGCTACTGAAGCCTGGCCCTCTTCATAGAAGTGCTACTTATTTTCTAGTATTTACTAGTGATGTTATTCATGAGTCATAAATAATCTTGGGTCGTTAAGCTTTTTGAAGAGGATTACCTGACAGTGTAGGAGGAATTGCCCAAGTATTCCTGAAGTTTCACCCAGAGGCCCTTACTGCTTTGAAGGCATGTATGCGTAATTTGGATTAGGAGGTCAGGATGTTCACTAAATAGAATTCAAGTTAGAGAAGAGTTTGCCCTTAATATCTGAAATAGGAGCCTGTACAAAATGATCCATTTTCATTGGACAGTGAGGATTCAATTAGAAGTATGCTATGTATTCATGAGTGCTGTCTACACAGTGTTAAATAATGGGTTAGCCATCTACATATATACAGATATTTTAGAGGTCAGTTAGTGAGGTGTTTTTTTTTTTTTTCAGTCAGTTTATTCAGTAGACCAAAACTTTCAATGAACTGGTATGGGTTTGGTGGCAAGTGAAACATCAGCTGGAGTTTGGTTCTCCAGAGACTAACAGGGGTGTTTTGTATACAGTATAAAAATAGAAATATTAGTAACTTGTTTAAGTCTTAGATTTTTTTTTCTGCAATAGTACCAGGGAAAAAAGCCAGAGCTTGCCAGTGTTATGCTGCTGTACTGCAGAAGGTGTAAGGTAAGGTTTTGTGGACTGCACAACCATGTGTTAAAATTCTTAAGTCAATTTGATTAGTGGATGTTATATTAACTGTATATCTTTATTTTAAAGTGGATATCATATATGGTTTTATTTAAAATTCAGCTTATTTTACGTTGTTGTTGCATGTGATTTTTGGCATATTGATGCTTGTCATTATAAAATTATCCTGCTAGAGGTATAGGTATCCCTAGGATTGGGCTATAATAGCTGAAGGCTTTTGTCTGGTACATGGGACCAGTAGGGTTTTTAACAGTGGACTGAAAATTTGGATGTGAGTGTTTGAAGTGACCAATTTTCCAATGTAGACCAACTCTTGATAAGATGGTAGCAACAGGTGAAACAAAAAAAATCTACTTTAGATCACCAAATAGTCTCTATAGTACTTGGAGATGAGATGCCTTTCATAAGCAAATGATTTTCATTGTTGATGATCAAGTTCCCGTGAATTTTCCGTCTCTTCTTTTTCCCCTTCTTTTTTTTCTTTGTAACTATTTGCCTATGTATATCTGAAGTCAGGAACACATCTCAAGTTTAAATTATTACTGTATAATATTTAAGAATTTGGAAATACTAGCAGGCTAGACAGTAGAGTTTAGCGCATCTGTGCTCTTAAAGATTTCATCACTTTGTCACCACTGTTTCTACTAATACTTATGTTGAGTAAACCACAGTGTTGCCCTCTTGTCCTAAGAGAGCAGGAGCAGGATTAATCCTAGATTTTTCTTCATCTTTGCATGAAGCAGTGGGGGCAGTATAGAAAGAAACCTGTCCAATGAATAGAACTGAGAGAAAAGGAAAACAGTAAGACAATATGTGAATTTGAGGAAAGTTTTTTGCAAAATACTATTTTTAAACAGTTGGCAGTAGCAACAGTAGTAGGAAAGGAGGCATATTTGTTCTTGCTTTAGCAGTTGCAAATGCACAGGAAGCAGCAAAGGGAGATAAAGAAATGATTGGTGCTTTTTCCTGTTTCTCAATCCAACCCTTACTTGCATGAGAAATTTAATATATAGATTTCTTCTGAATGCCCCCTTTCATAATAAGATTAAGTCATGTCCTTCTAATGCTCATATTTATTTACTATATTATCCTTTCTCATTGAAATGAATAACAAATCAGAGTGGTGTGAAAACCATAGGTATCAGTGTCAGTAAGCCACTCAAACAGTTCAGCTGTTACTTCAAATTTTTCTTGTGCTTTATGTCAGCACTTGTAGTGCTATCACTTTCACTCAGCATCTCTGACTCTCAGGTTATCCTGCATTTATTGTTTTTTATATTACTTTCTGTTTGCTCTTCCTATTTCCTGATGCATTAATTTAGAGAAAGTCTTGGGACTAACTTTTGTCAACTGATCATACAACTTTTTCCTCCCACTTTTCTGTTTATGTACACAATATATTAGAAAACTTCAATTAATTTATGTTGTGAATGGTCTAAATTAAAATAACAGTGAGGTGATTCAGACTCCCGTGTCTCTTATGAAATCCAAACTTACAATGTGAAATACATATTTCAGGGCCAGTGGTCTTTAATGTTTTTATAAATTATCTGGATGCAGGAGTTGAATGTATGTTAAGCTTTCCATTGATACTAAACTAGGAGGAGATGTTGACTCCCTTGAGGGTAGAGAGGCCTTACAGAGCAATCTAGATAGTCTAGAGGGCTGGGCAACCACCAACCATATGAAGTTTAACAAGGGCAAGTGCTGGATTCTGCACCTGAGATGGGGCAACCCCGGGTGTATGGACAGACTGGGTAACAAGAAGCTGGAGAGCAGCACCATGAAAAAGGACCTGGGAGTCCTGGTCGATGACAAGTTGAATATGAGTAAGCAGTGTTCCCTGGCAGCCAGGAGGGCCAACCGTGTCCTGGGGTGCATCAGGCACAGCATCACCAGCAGGTCAAGGGAGGGGATTGTCCCACTCTGCTCTGCACTAAGGTGGCCTCACCTCAAGTCCTGGGGGCAGTTCTGGGTGCCACAATATAAAAAAGATATAAAGCCATTAGAGAGCATTCAAAGGAGGATGACCAAGATGGTGAAGGGCCTTGAGGGCAAGGTTTACAAGTCACAGCTGAGGTCACTTGGTTTGTTCAGCCTGGAAGAGACTGAGGGGAGATCTCATCCAGTCCACAGCTTCCTCGAGAGGGGCAGCATAAAGTAAATGAAATGGAAAGCTTGCTGATGTATAAAGCAGATGTTTTCTAGTGCTAAACTTCCATTGTCAATGTGTGATAGCATAATCGTTTTGAATATTGACAGAGGTATATTTTTACTTTTACTGTTTTTCAGTTGCAAAGCTTCATGAAGTCACATGCAGTTACCTTAGCTTACCTGATGCACAGTAGCCTGAAGAGCAGCCCTAAACTAGAATATTGACAATATATGGATAGAGAAAATCTTGATGACCACAGTTCTTGTACCAAGCTAAATTAAAACTCATTCAGCAATTCACCAGGAAAATAATAAAATCAATTTCTGAATTTAGCAGTTCTCAAAAATAATGAGAGAGTAGCTCATTACTTTAGTTGTGTAACTGCCTTTTAAACTGAAAGTTGCAATAACCTTTCAGTCTCAGGAAAGATGGGATAATTTGTGGATACATGAAGTAGGTAAGTATAGTTATGTTTACAAGTTTATATAAGTAGGGTATACAAGTTGTACCTTGTATATAACAATCAACAAGTGTTCCATGCTTTTCAAAGAGAATATTGTTCACAAGAGATTTCAGGGTGGAGGATTGTCCTGATTTTCTGCCAGGACTGAGTTAATTTTTCACAGTAGCTGTGAGGGGGCAAAGCCTGGAGCCATGTAGGCATGTCTAGGTTGTTATTCTATACTACTCAGATCATCACTGGGGGGCAGAAGTAAGGAATTCTTACTTACAAGAAGGGTGTGTGGCTGGTGCTTGGGAGAAAAAGTATGGGTGCAGAGGGTCTCTTTGCCATTTTGTTTATTGTCTTAGGGCCCACTTCATGGGTTTGGTCTGGGTGAGAATTTTTTGGATGTAAATCACCCTCTTTTTGTATACTTTTGTTATTAATATTGTTTCTGTTACAGTTTGTTTCTTATCTCATTTCTGTTTCCAGTAAATTGTTCTTATCTCAACCCATAATTTCTGCCTTTTGTCTCTCTCACTGGAGGGGCAGGGGGATGAGTGGCTTGTAGTTTTGGAGTGTCATTCTTAAACCCCAACAAGGATGCAAAGGACTTGTGGTAAATCTTGGAAATGTACTTTGTATACAGAAGACAGAACAAAGCTTTTGGCTGTTAGTGTGAAGGGGGCTAATCACAGAGGGAACTGGCTTTATTGATGGCATGGATGAGGTGGAATGTACATGTTGTGAGACAGTGTGTAAGTGATATGTAGCATCAAGTGGGGAAAAAGCTATGCCAGGTCTTAAAGCTGTAAGATAGTGGGGTAGAAATGGAAGTTGGTTGAAGGGAAAATATGAAAAAATGGACTAAAAATGCCGAGAAGACAATTGTAACAATGAAGTATGCTGTAGCCTGTGAGGACAAAAATGGTCTGAAACCAGAATGTAAATTACATGATCAGTTAAAAAAAAAAAAAAAGGGATGCTGACAAACTGGAGGGACTGTGACAGAGGGACACCAAGATGGTTAGGGGGCTGGAGCATGAAATGTAGAGGAAGAATCTGAGGTAGCTGGGTTTGTTTACCCTGGTGAAAAAAAAGCTGAGGGCTTGAAATGTTGCCTTTATCTAGCTAATGAGTGTTTATACAGAGGATGAAGACAAGCTGTCTGAGGTGCGATGTCACATTCATATTCTCTGAAAAGTCCCTTCGCCCAGGATTTTTCTCCTGGGAAGCTGAGAAGCCTCCGAGAAAAAGGAAAACAATAATTATCTGATTTGCTTTTCCTCTGTTTTGCTCCTTTGGAATGTGTTTGGAGATTGTTTACCAACAGATGGTTGTTTCATTGGGTTTCTGCTGTGAATTGTTTTGACTCAATGGCCAATCAGGGTCAAGCTGTGTCGAGACTCTGGAAAGAATCATGAGTTTCATTATCTTTTTAGCATTCTGTAAGTATCCTTTCTGTATTCTTTAGTATAGTATAGTTTAGTATTCTTTAATATAATATAGTATCATAAAATAAATTAGCCTTCTGAGAACATGGAGTCAGATTCATCATTCCTTCCTGCCACGAGGGCACCCCACAAATACAATAGTGCATAACAAAAGAAGCTACAGTTGCCATGTGCAATAAGGGAAGTAGTGATTTGATTTAAAGAGAAATAAAGTCTCAGTGAATTTCCATCATTGGAGATATTCAGAAATACAGAATTTTCCATTGGCATTTATTGCAGATCTTCAAAGAAATGTTATAGTTGTGCATCGGTTTTCTTAGTGTGTATTAAAGAAGTTTAGAGGTGTTTTAATTGTTTTTCAAAGCCAAAAAAGAGGCAAAAATGGTGTGATGTCAAGTTTTGTGCAAAATCGGCTACTTAATCAACAGGTATATTTCTTGCCAATTTTGTTTTATAAAGGTTAGGAATCACCTGAGAATGTTCAAAGACAGAAGGGCAAGATTAAAAGTTGAAAAAGACTCCTGAATTGAATAGATTTTGGTCCAGTGTTTAGTCACTAAGTTTTCAGCCTGGTTAAGATCCAACCTAATTAAAAGCCTTTAAAATGTAAGTAATTTAAGTACACAGTTGCTTTTAGAAAAGGATAATGATACTACCAGCTAACAAATGACAGTCAAGAATTTGAAAAAAACTCAAGTTACTACTTCCTCTCTATCACTATTTTATTAACAAAGATGTGTGTTGCAACCTAAAATGCTTTCCATTTGACAGAGCTGACCTACCAAACCCTTTTAATAGCTCTTGCTCTTCTATACATTTTTGAATACAATGGACTGTATCTAATATCAGCTGCTGCTTGAAACATTGAAAAGGCTGTGCTCACCAAAAAGAGTATAATTGTAGATATACCTTTTGTTGCAATGGAAGTTGCATGAGGAATATGTAGTACAGATGGGAAATAATAAATGTATGAACTGCTGAAGTAGCTTGGGGTTTTCCCTTTATGTTTGAATTTCTCAGTTAAGCTTAGTATCATGACTGCTTCCAAGCAAAGTTATGATTTTACAGTTTAATTCTATGTTCACTTCTGCAGAACAAAAATAATTCAGTAGCTCTCAGTATTGTCAGAATCTTTGATGTTGAAAGGCTCATAAAGAAGATACTTATTGTTTAAAAAGATGTAAAGGAGCAGTAATAAATTTCCTGAATAACTGGATTCTCCTTGATAGTTTTAGCTGCTTTTTTTTGCAGAACTTGTGAACATAACTGCAAAACTAATGTGTATTCTATATAGCTTAAGTTTTTGAAACATACCAATTTTTGGTTTAGATTTTGCTACCTTATCAGTTGAACTTGATCTGGTACCCCTTTTTTAATGAGAAGGAGCCAGTAGTATCTTATTTTGAAACCATTTGCTTAAAACAACTGAGCTTTCTCAACAGTAAGGCTCCTAAAACGGATTCTGTTTTGCATTAGTTCTCTAATGAAATAGCAGGAAATACACTTTCCCGTAGAACAGTGGGAGTTTTTTGGGTTTTTTTGGTATAGCTTCAATGATGCATTGGGCAGTTACCTTGAAAATCAGTAATTCTGAGATTTGCATTTTCCTCTTTGCCTGAACTAATGTACACTTGGTGATCATCACAATGTTTTGTAAATATAATTTCATTTTCCACAAATTTTTGAGATGTGTTGTGTTGCCTTAATGAATAGGCTTTTTCTTGATGCATAACTGATTTGTGTATGAAGGATGTGATATGGCCTCATTTTAAAGAGTTCTTAGTGCTAAGGCACCTGAATTAAATATTTGAGATGCTATTTTAAAGTGGAGAACATTGTTTATAAGTGCTCTTTAATTTTTATAGAAAATAAAATTAAAAGCAAAAAGCTTCCTGTGCTTACAAGAAGGAAATGGCTTTAACAGAAAAAGATGCTAATGCTGTTCATTCTTTTTGGGAAACTGTTGTAATGAATTTTCACCCTTTGTGATTCCAAGGTAGCAAGAAAAGTAAACATTTCCTGCTAGATATTCATGTAGTATAGGTCAGGGAAGCTGCATACTACCCATAGGTATCTGCTCTCTGCATATGATTAGTCTGGTTTGGTTTTGTTTGTTGTTTGCTTGTGTCAATTCCTCACCTCCTCAGGGAAGGGTTATTACAGGTACAAAGCACAATTATGCTTTATGTTAGTCTACCCTTGTAGAAACTGGGTGCACACCTGTGTTAGGGGACATCTTTCCTTGAATCCACAGACCTAATTTTTTGTATGCTTCCACCATCTTGTTGTGGCCTCTCTTGCCATTTACTGTGGTGTCACTGCCACTACTAGCACATAGGCAGCAGAGGCATCAGTGTCATTGTTATCAAATAGAACAGCAGAGGCCAAATCAGTGTGACAGTAGCCACAGAGGAAGAAGCTGGTTGCTCTAAAATTTTTTTCTAAAGGTTGCTTGTCCTAGGGTGAGGTTATGGTGCTTGTATCCCCAATCGTGTGTTCTGTTAGTGCTGGATATTATGTTCTGTGCCTTCATTATATGCAGAAGCAACTCTCACTTGGTCCAGTACAGTACTTTTCACTAAAATTTCTTTTCTTACAGTAGCTGTAGTGATTTGAGCAGCTACTATTGGAATAGCTTTAGGAAAAAAACATGATGCTAATACTGGTTTAGAAGTTATGCTAAATAATTTTTATCTCAAGCTTTTTAATTTTTCATTTGCTTTGTCAGCATTATTCAGTCTGTTGGCTGATAACTTTTTGAACTAAACATATTAATTTCACTAGTACTCTGAATTTCATTTTTTGTGCTTCTGGGATTTCTGTAACTCTTTTGTCAAACATAATTTTTTGTAGCCAGTATTGTAGGTGAAACTATTCTGTATATGCCATAAACTTTATGGTTTTATAAATGCTGATGTGTTTAATGGGATTTTATCAGTAATAATGAGTCTTCTTGATTTCTGATAATACCCCCCCCCCCTTCTCTCTGGCTCCCCCCAAATGCAACCCTCCTTTTTGGTTGTTCAAGTTAGCTTCATATCAGGTTTCCTGCATTACTATTTTAACCTTAGGCAGCGGCATTGGTGATTGATTACTGCTCACTTTCAATACTGACTTTTTCTGAGATTGAATTAGTGTTAAAATGCTTCATATTGTGATTGTGTATGCTTCTTTTTTCTGTGTAACTTAAGTGTTAGACCATGTTTTAGCAACCCTATCTCCTTCCTTAGTATTTTTTTAAGTGTTTTTATAAACATTTAATTCAGGAAACTTGTAGCAAAGTACTGTCATTGTATCAAACTGTAGCTCTGGTATAGAAACCAGAAATTTGCCCTCTTGTACCTAAATCTGTCTGATGTACTCAATCATGGCATCTTATTTGAATGAGAGGAAAATAATTCATTCTCTTTCTGCCTCTCTCATTCTTTAAGCATGGGGGTTTTAAATTTTTAAGGACAGTTTATGAGCTGATAACTAGCAGAGCTTCATGTAATAACTAATAAGAGTAGCAGTTTATTCCAAAATGTGGAAGCTTAAAACTGGTTGAGGCAAGGCTTCTTAAATTTCTAATAGCATGTTTTATGTTTTAAAAGAAGAGTTGACTGCTTACCTAAATTATAAAGTAGCTAATAAATGAGTTGTACTGGTTTACTTTGTGCAGCTGCAGAAATCAACTTTGAGCATAATGCTGTGGTTATATCAGTACAATGCTATTCAACATATAAGAAATTAAAACAAACTTTTAAAGTAGTTTCATCCAAACTAAAAATTTCATAATATAAACTACATAAAACAGAATTGTCTTTAACATGATGTATTTAATACAATGTTTTAGAAAAAGAAAGCTATAGAGACTTGATATTTTAGCAGTTCTTTAAAATTTAATTTTAATCCATCTAATTTTATCTTTTTTTTCCTCAGAAATATATTAAGTTAGTTATCTAAGGTAGCCAAGGTCAGCCCACTACAAAGTTACTTTTTAAATCTAAAGATATAATTTAAAGAATACTCTGGAGTATGGGGAATGAAACACTGAAATGTAAATACTAAATTTCTGAATCCTGAGGTTACTTATCTTTCCATTACTACTGAGCCTGTGTATTACTGCACATAAACAGAATTTTCCCTTTATTTTGTTTTCCAATGTTCTTGTGAATGTACATAGCTAAGCCATGGAAGGACTGGTATTTTTGTTGAGGGGATAAGAATGTATTTCAACCAAGAGGAAAGAGAAAGGGGAGAAAATAAGATTAAAAAAAAAACCCTTGTAGGTCAAGATAAGGCAGTTTGCTAAAGCAGCAGCAAAGGTCCTGTGTGCAAGCAAAGGAAAAAAAGCACAAAATATTTTATTTTCTACTTCCCATCAGTGAGTGATGTTCAGCCACTTCCCAGGAAGCAGGGCTTCAGCACATGTTGTGGTTGCTCCAGAAGGCTAACATTGTGGAATAACAAATGCCCTCCCTTATTCCTTCCCTTAGCTTTTCTATCTGAGCTGGGGGGGATGTTGGAGACAGCCCTGATGCTGTGCCAGTGCTGCTCAGCAGCAGCCAAAACACTGGTGTGTTCTCAGCACCTTTCTAGTTACTAATGCAAAGCACAACTCCAGTTTAGCCAGACCCAATACCCTTTATCTCAACCCATGAGTTTTATCTTTTTTCAGATTCTCTCCCCCATCCCACTGGGGAAGGGGGGGTGAGGGTATGGCTTCATGGTGCTTAGCTGGGTTAAACCACAATACACTTTAGAAAACCCCAACCTATGAACAACATTTAAAATTTAACATTTCAGTAGGAATTTTCTTTGGAATGTTAATTTGCAGTAAATGAGAATATCTATAATTGACAACAAAAAGGGAAGAAGATAACATACAGAAGTAGTGCTTTAAATGTGTAGTTATTACCTGTAACATAAACTTTTTCAATATTACTGTCCTTGCTGTCTTGGTTTCACTTTTGTTTTTATTGTATATTATGTTATGATGATCATTTTTAATACATTATTCTCAGTATCTGCTGCCCTTTCACTGTTTCTCTTTTTCAAAGGGGTTCTTTGTATCACTTCCTTTGTGCACTGTAGTTTCCTCCTCCCTGGAATGTCTTTTACAATATCTGTTTTTTCTTATAAAGCAGCAAGAGTATATGTATATACTGAATATGCAAGTCTATCTTTGCATATATGCAAATTGGGTTTCTACTTCTCTCTTTGAACTGCAACAATGATGCATTGTTTAAAAGCTTTTTCAGTGCAACAGTTTTTTGATTTCCTTAATTCAGTTAATATTAAGGTGTCCTGGTTTAAAGGACAGGTGTCTGCCAAGGAAGGCAGAAACCTCCCTTGGAATGGAAAATATGACTCCCTTGTCTCCAAATTACTATAACTTTGAAATTACAGGGCTTTCAGGCAAAGATATGGGAGAAGGAATAACAGTTCTTTACTAGTATGTATATGTATAACAAGAGAAACAACAACAACGGCAGCAACAATAAACAAAAAAAAGTCCCAATAACAGCTTTCTTGGCTGTCAAGGACTTTCCCCTTTGGTGTAGTTATGGTCACAGCCGGCAGGGGCGCTGTTGGCTCCCGGCCAGGCAGGGCAGGTGCGATGTTCCCCCGCAGCTGCTGGGCGTGTTGTGGCGCGAGCTCAAACGCCTTTCCATATGGTTAATGGCAGCTCAGCTGGTGGGAGAGAGAAGGGGCTTTCCTTTGCAAACTCACAAGAAGCAGCCGGTCTAAGTGCCATTTGGGAAGCTGAATGGACTGCAGCAGACTGGAACAGCAGAGGTGAGCACACCCGGGGTGGCAAACAAAGTGTAGCAAAGACTCTAGAGCCATGTCAGAAGCCGTGGGGTGTCCGGGCAGGCACGGCGTGTCAGGTTAAAGTATAGCAAAAAGCCCTGAAACAGTGTCAGAAAACAGCGGGGTTGGGTGGGGGATCGCTCCCTTGGATAGCTAACCAGCGATGGCTGGTCCCGGGGTCGGGCCAGCCTGGCGGGGAGGGCTCTTGGCGTAGCATGCACTGCCTCTGGGCTCCCAAGCAAGCAGAGGAGCAAGCTGGCAAGCCCCAGTCACAGTGGCGAAGGAAAAGGGAAAAAAAAGAAACATGCAAAAACCACAGGGCAACAGGATATCCAGTCAGAGGCACCGTGCCGTGTTGCTGCCGAGACTATCACTCCACTGGAAGGAAGCAGCAGCCCCTGGTCCCCAACCCTCGCAGGATTCCGGGTTGCTTCTCACCCATCACGATAGTCCCGGAGCCGGGGGGGGGGGGGGGGGAAGCAGCAGGGACCATATCCCGAGGGCCCCGGGGCGGGGGGGGGGGGTGGGGGAAGCAGCAGTGACCATTCCGGCATTCCGGACACAAAACAAAACCAACCAACCAAATAGATATGGGATTAAAACTATCCCCAAGACAGATTTTTTTTTTTTCCAGTCTAGAGGTAGAAATGCTGCACTACTACTGGTAGCAGCTACTGCACAAAGTTGATAATACAAAAGTTTCTAAATATTGATAAATGACTCGTTAGAGTTGGGAATGAAAAACCAAAACACAACAAAACTTGTTTGTTTTGATTTGTCTGACTTGTCAAGCCCTTAATTGTTGCATGATATTTTGATATTTTGTGTGAAATAACATGTCTTGGGCTGTCAGTTTTCTTTCCTAACTGCTCGATATTTTGAGCATTCTTCCTTTGTAACCTTCTTTGCCCTAGCCATAGCAACCACATCCCCTCCTGACTTTTGTTTTGTTAGCTAAACAAAGCAGCCCCTTCTACTCTCCTCTTGGAAAACTTAGTCTTTCCCTGACCATCCTAGCTAGCTGTCTGCACTTGTTCCACTCTTGGATCTGGATCTTGCCAGTTCATGTTACTTATGTATCTGTGGAGAAGGTATATAATTTGTCTACTTTTGGAGGGATTTTTTTTCCATTCAATATCTGTATAATTACTGTAGCAGTAATACCAGGAAAGAACTTGCATTATTAGTGACTGTCTCTGATGTTTACAGCTTTCCAAGGTGAACAGGAAGGGAAACAAATTCCCCCCCTCCCCCCTTGTCTTTGTGTTACATATGGGATTTCCAATAATACTGAATAGTTATGTGACCTTAATCAGTTTTGATGCAGTTTAAGTTAGGAGAGGGGAGAGCTCATTGGACATGGTCTCTTGTATGTACAACTTATGTGTGAAAGGTCTTCTTTAACTTCTTACCTTTAAATGAAAACTTAAGTTCTAAAAGTGTTGTTAGCTCTTGTGGGTTTGCTGTTACAGACTCATTGTGATAAAAGTTAGGTCCCTTTTTTTTTTCTTTAAGAATTGCTTATTTATGGAACTAAGAAACAACTGAAATTTTTTGTATGTTGGTATTCATTTCAGGTAAAGAAGCTTCAGTATCAAGTAGCATTTGAAACTGCTCTGTGTGTTTGAAGGTTGTTTTCTCCTGGATGAAAAAAACCCCAAACACAGCAACCCACACAGCATATATCTATCTGCAGCAGTTTCCTTAACTACATTTCTGCACCTGTAATGTATTATATTTTTAACAAGCAAATGTAATTTAGTGGTGGGAATGAGCCTGTGGCAGGTTCAGCAAAGGAAGTTAACTCAGTGTTGGGTGGCAGTTTTTTGTGTATTGGTTGTGTTGTCCCTTGTCACACCACACCACCCCCACTCCCACCCAAAATAATTTAGTTGTGTGTAGATAGGGAAACACTGAAAAGTTAACTTCACTGGTTCATGAAAACTTTGTGCAGGAAAAATATTTAGAATATTATTTCTTTGTTTTGCTTGGAATCTGTACACATGTATTAGCAGTGGTATTATATATTGTCATTGGTGTGGCATAAGAAAGAATGAGATAAAGATTATTAAGGAAATGCCAGTGATATTTTGGTTTATATGTATTGTATATGTAATTTGCAAAACTGTTGACTTGTAAAGTAAGTATAAACAAATCACTGTTTCAGAATCTTAAGTAAACAACATAAATGCTGACAGAAGTAGTCTTACTATTTCATAAGTTAACACGGGAGCCTGTCTATTATAGGTAAATGTACATAGAACAAGTTCCTTTAATTTATTTTGTCTTCAGAAGATATCATGCTCAATTATTTTCATTTCATTCGTATAACAATAGTGGATTGTAATGTATGGTATTTGTAAATTTTTGTTGTTTTGGAAATGCAGTTCAAACTATTGTGATGATCTTTTTTTGAGGGGGTTGGTGGTGGTTGGTTTTTTTTTGTTCTTTTGTTTGTTTGTTTTAAATAATGTGGACTTCCTTACAATTGGGATCTTTATAGTGAGTAAAAACTAGATGAACAAATTCCTTTTCAGTAGTTGAATATAAACTATGCTGTTTTATAGGAAATAAACTAGTTCAGTGGTGACTAAACCTTTTCTTTCTGTGGAGGGGGTGAAACAGTACCTGGTAATAGTTTGATCAGAGTGCGTTTAATATTAAAGAGATATTTTCAGATAAATTTTGAAATACGACTGTTTTTTAAATTGTCCTGGTTTCAGCTGGAACAGAGTTTATTTCTTTTCAGTAGCTGGTACAGCACTGTGTTTTGGATTCAGTACAGAATAATGCTGATAACACACTGATGTTTTGGTTGTTGCTGAGCAGTGCTTACCCTGAGTCAAGGGCTTTTCACTGTCTCAGCCTCTGCCAGGGAGGAGCTGCACAAGAAGCTGGGAGGGAGCATGGCTGGGACAGCTGACCTGAACTGGCCAAAGGGATATTCCATACCATAGAACATTGTGCCCAATATATAAACTGGGGGAGTTGGCCAGGAGAGGCCGATCACTGCTCGGGAACGGGCTGGGCATTGGTCAGTGGGTTGTGAGCAACTGTATTGCATGTCACTTGATTCTCTTGGGTTTTATTCCTCTCTCTTTTTTATCTCCCTTTTCATTAGCAGCAATAGTAGTATATTTTACTTTATTTAAATTATTAAACTGTTCTTATCCCATGAGTTTTTGCCTTTTTCTGATTCTCTTCCCCATCCCACCTGGGGTGGGTGACTGGTGGGAATGAGCAGCTGAATGGCACTTAAATGCTGTTTGGGGTTAAACCATGACAAAAATATACTAAGATTTTCTATTTGTCACTTTGCTTACTGTTTGACATTTGCACCTGTAAATTATTCCTTTTTTTTTTTTGCTAACTTCTTATATGAAAAATATCTCCTCCAAAACTGGGAAGTGAATATAGTAGCTAATTGCTTAAACTGATTATGGATTAAGTGCTGTCCACTGCATTATGAGCCAAAAAAAGTTTTGTTGCCAATTTTTGCATTGGTATTGTATAACCTGAGCAAATTGTCTTTTGATTGCCTATGTTGCATCTTTTTTGGTGAAGGACTCTACTTCTGAAACCCAGAAGCTTGCCTTTTGATTGCTTAATGCTATTTGATATTTAAATTCTACATTGTTCCACCCACTTTTGACAAAATTTGCTTACTATGCATTTGAGATTATAGTCTATGTTTCATTTATGTTATTGAATTTAAAATTATTTTAAGTAAACTGAGAGTTTTAATTTGGTTTTGTGTTTTTTTTTGTGTTTTGGTTTTTTTTTGTTTTTTTTTTTTTTTTTTTTTTTTTTTTTTTTTTTTTTTTTTTTTTTTTTTTTTTTTTTTTTTTTTTTGTTTTGTTTGTTTTTTGTTTTTTTTTTTTTGTTTTTTTAGTGCTTGGGAGATGGGAAGTAATGATAGCTGGCACCTGAACTAAAATACCTGTGTAGTCGCTACCATCCCAGAACTTCAGGATGAATGGGGATATGCCTCATGTTCCCATCACTACTCTTGCAGGGATTGCTAGTCTTACAGACCGTAAGTACTCTTTTTTTGTCTTTGCTATGTTCCCTTGTACCTGTTCACTTAATATACCCCCATTTTCAAAATACTAAAAATAGTTTTATTTTTAAGGTTCTTAAAAGTAAATCTGTTCAAAATCAGATTTGGTATTAAAACATTTCTTGTCCTTGCTAGAATTTTAAAAATATATTCAAACAAAATATGCTAATTGAAACATGTAGGTTAAAAAAAGCACCTTTATGTAAACCCAAAACAAAAAAATATAGGAATTCGTTGTTTGGAATATCATTCGGTAACATATCTGGGAACCCCACAAATAAAGAAAAACATATAAATGATGAAATACTTCTCTAAAACATACATATCATTATCTTCACTGGAGAGAGAGAGACACATATGATTAGACTGATGTTCAGATAGAGAGTTGTGGAATGTTCTGAATATATTTGAAACCTAGTTCCTTAGTTTTGGAAAAAGTACAAAAAAGTTGCTCTAATTAACAAGTGCAAAGAGTGGCTGCTAGAATGGAAATAAGCAGCTGAACCTATGAGGCTTGTTTCTTGGCTGTGAGTAGATGAGGTGTGTGTACTGTCTTTAAATATGTCAGGAAGACAAAATGCAAGGAAAGAAAAAGAACTATTTAAATTAAAAGCTGATGCTGGCACAAAACCAAATGGTTATAATGTGACCAAAAATAAATTTCTAGTGGAAACTTAGAGGAGATTTATCATTACTATAATGAAGTCCTACAACAGCCATTTCAATAAGAGAAATCGGGACAAAGATGCATTTTTTTTATATAAAGTGTAAGCAAGAGTTTATAGCTCAGTTGTCTGTCTGAGGATAACTGGACTCAGTGATCCAAGTGCTTATTCTGAGCTCTTGTTTTATTACTATGCTGTTGAAATTTGAAGACTTCAAGAGACACTGAAAGTATATACCCAGCAATTGAATTTAAGTGCCTATAGTAAAAAAAAGCAAATATATTCAATGGGGTGGAAAAACCACTTCATGTCTTTCTGATATTCTGAATTATTAAACTGGAAGATGCTGCTTATGTATTTATATGTGAATACATGTACCATTATGTGTGTATAATAATGGTCCATCAGGATGCAAATCATAAGTTTCTGGGCTATGGATAGTTTTCCAGCACTAATTATTTGCAGGTTTGGTTCTCAAGTCAAAATACTTACCTAGTAGAAGTCACTGGCCAGACTTCCGGTGCAATAGTTTCTTAAAACACTGATTACCTTTGGTGGGATTAGCCCTTGTGTTAGGTGTGTTTGCTTCTTTCTCTGTCATATTTCTCTGATGTTCAGAAAGTCAGGAGTGCATGAAAGAGAAAGGCATGTCACTGCTTCACCTTATTTCTCTCTGTGTAGAAAGAAGGTACTGGAATTGACAAGTCATGTTGCCCTAAAAACATGGAGGACTTGATGAGTAGAAGCAGTAGAGTAGGCTCAATTAACTAGCTGAATTTATACTGTTTTAATAAATGTTTTGCTGATCTTGCTAATTTTTCCAAGTTTCAAGGCACATTCAAGGTAATTAATGCATGTAATGTAGTTGTCAGATTTTCTTTTTTAATCACATGAGGGAGTAAGAAGGTGTCCATCTTTTTATGCTTGTGTTTCATGAAATAATTCTGAACTCCTTTCTATTTTCTGATAACAGTTTTGAACCAGCTGCCTCTTCCATCACCTTTACCTGCTACCACAACAAAAAGCCTGCTTTTCAATGGACGGATAGCTGAAGAGGTGAACTGCCTTTTGGCTTGCAGGGATGAAAACTTGGTTTCACAGCTCATCCACAGTCTCAATCAGGTGTCAACAGATCACATGTATGTATTTTGAACTTCAACTATATCAGATCACCATCCTTATTACTTTAAATTAAACTGAATTGAATTGAGAAGGGCGTTAGTATCTGAAAATTATAAGGTGCAGGTTTTTTATTAGGCTAGCTTAGCA
Source organism: Pyrgilauda ruficollis (assembly GCF_017590135.1). NCBI lineage: Eukaryota > Metazoa > Chordata > Aves > Passeriformes > Passeridae > Pyrgilauda > Pyrgilauda ruficollis. Next base: position 91,355 of record NW_024524756.1, on the reverse strand, counting down.
GATTGCTGCAGTATAAGAATCAATTGTTTCTGTTGGAATGCTAGTAATTGTCTGACAGCCCTTATGCATAACTATTTTTTTTTAATAGGTATGCTGTTTGTTCTGTTCTTGCTAGTTAGGAGTGCAAACTTTGTGGTACTGATTGTGCAAAAGTCATTTGTGTTCCACTTGCGTTAGTTATGTGCACTGACAAATGTTATACCCAGTATTACACAAAAAGATACTTTTCTGAGACACCCATGCAAGATCTATGTCAGTTCTGATTAGATATTGAACTTAAAATATTTAAGAATTGAACCAGCAAGTATTTTGTTTTTTTCATTTTTCACCGGTGTTCTTTAAATTTTCTTATGTGTACAGCCCTGTCTTTTTCCTATGTGTTCCAATCTGTTATTTTGATCAAATGAAAGTAGCTCTTCAAAGTCATCAATGCAAAGAAAAAATGAAAATATGGATTCATTTACAGAAAATTTTTGAAGGTTCAAAGGGAATCCTGTGATGTCAAAGATATGCCAATTTCCCCTTCTAAAATAAAAGATTTTCAAAGTGTTGGGCTGCAATGTAAATGTTATGCATTTATGCTTATCTTATTTTCACTTCTACAGTAGTACTTTCTGGATGTTATGACAAACCATTCTTCTTTTATGGAGAAGACTACAATACAGAAATGGACATAAGAAGCGTTATAATAGTCTGAAACTGACAGCCATGTATATATAAGTGCTTCTTAACAGAAAATAATTTTGAAGACTAGTAGGAATACCTTTTCTACCATTCCTTTAGCATGAGAAGAAAAAAGTAGATTTTGAGAACAGTGGTGCAGTGCAGATTTGGTGGGGTTTTTTTTCTGTATTTTAACAGTAAAATGATGTCATTTGGTTTGGTTTTGATTGGTTGTGGTTGTTTGGGTTTTTTTACTTGACTCATGGTTTCTTATAATTTGAAAATGCATTTGCCTCTTTATTTGCTTACTTCCACAATTCCAGAGAGTTGAAAGATAACCTTGGCAGTGATGATCCAGAGGGAGATATACCAGTCTTGCTGCAGGCTGTCCTAGCAAGGAATCCTAATGTTTTCAGGGAGAAAAGCATGCAAAACAGATATGGGGTGCAAAGCGGTAAGGATTTTTGATTGATTATTGATTGATTGATTGATTTTTTATGTTGTTCTGTATGTTTAGAGGGCTGATACTAACCACAAATATGTAGGGAGCACAACTGTGATATTTATGCCTTGTCTTGTATTTGATAATGATAAAAAGGTATGTGTCATGGCATCTTCTAAGAGTGATTGTATTAGAATAAGCACAGAAATATACTCTACTAGGTGTTTTTGTAAAAAATAATGTTGAATTTCTCTACTAAGTTTAATTTCTAGGGTGAGTGATTGGGTTTTATTTTTGAGTAATTTTATTTGATTTTTTTTATACGTAGGTTTATTTATTTGTTTTAGTAAATTAAAGTTGAGAAAAAAGGCCTTGTTCTGTATGGAAAATCTGTACAATTAAAGTATATCACTGTAGTGGTAGTTTTTGATAGTCCTGAGGTAAAGAATAAGGTTGAATGAACCATATGTAACATCTCCTCCTTGCAATTCCTCTTCTCAGCAATTTGTCATGCCCTACAGATTTTACAATTTTGATAACTAATTATTTTCTGAGGTTTAGTGAGATATACTGCTTGGATAGCAAAGATGGAGAAGGGGAGAGACCAAGCACAGGATTTATCGGACAGATTCTACTTGTAGATCTGGAGACTTCTTCATTTGCACCTGAAATATATTCTTTAAATACTTAACTATGAAATGAGTAGGGGGGTTCTCAGAGTTTTCACAATGTGAGGATAAAGCTTCGCTAGCATTGTAGAAATATAAATAGAAGTGTTACTGGAGTCCACAGAGAACAGAAAGTGTTAGGGCGTTTTTGGAGGGGGGGAAAAAAAAATTAGATTATTAAGTTCATTCACCTAGGCTAATGAGTAAAAAGCAATACAACATTTGAAAAGAATTTGCTAAGGACAGAACACATAATGTTCCTTGAAAGAATGCAAAAATTTCCACGAATGAAAATGTGAAAGGCAGTGCTAAATATTTAGTAGGTCATTGATACATATATCCTGAAATTTAAACTATGAAAAGAGTCTCCAGGTTCTGGGTATGGAGGTAGCTGTTGCAGAGTATAATTTTTCCAGCTGCTGGAAGAGTTGTGACTGTCCTGACAGTTTTTGCATAGTGGTTCCACAAAAAACATATACTTGTCCTGGTTTTGGTTTGGATAGAGTTCATTTTTTTCTTAATAGCTGGTACAGTGGTGTGATTTTTTTGATCTAGTATGAGAATAATGTTGATAACACAGATTTTCCCACCAGTTTTGTAGAGTATGATAATTATTTTCCAGTGCAAAAGGGAGGCATTATTTGTGAAATTATTTGTTCCAGCAGAGGCTTTTGAAAGAAAGAAGATAAAGCAAGTCAGTTTCTTTCTAATTTTTGCTAATTCTGTGCTTCAGAGGGGGAAACACTTCCTGCTTGATTCGATAGATTAAGAATAATCCTTATTGAAATAAAACCTCCTATCTTTAGTTAATGTGCTTTTGCCTATGCTTGATTGGAGGTACTAGTACAGAATTAAAAAACGATTAAACATAAAACTTAAAAGAATAGTTGATGCTATTTTAATAAAGTTAACAAAGTGCTTTCAGAGAACCAAAAGAGATCAGACTTTAAATCTTCCTTGAATATTTAATTTTATTTTACATAATTCTGAATACTTGTACCAGTGCAAACATTGCAATGTAAGTGTGAAATTCGAAACATTGAAAGAAAGGGGGAAGAGGAGAAAAGTATAGCTGTACACAAAGTTTTTTGAGAGGAAGAAGGCTCTGTAATGAATGTTTGGAAAAGCTAGGTGAAGTGCCATATTTTTTTTTTTTAATTTATTAATTTCTATGCCATACTCTTACCTGGAAATAGGAGGATCTTTTAAGCTAGATGTTAGCAAATTGTGGCAGCCATGTTAGCTGTTAGTACATCCCATTCATATCTCCTAGGCCAAAGGAGGGTATACTGATGTGTTCTGGCAGCAAAGGTTGGGCTTTCTTCTGCTTTCTGAACATATTTTGTAATCTCTGTGAAGTCATGATTTGTAGAACACTTGAGAGTTTGGTAGAGATCTTAGGTAATGCATTTTGCCAACCATAAGAATGAAATTTAGGTTCTTTTCTACTATTTCAAATTCATCTCTTCTGTTTTCCTTACTGTCTTCTTTCTGAATATTGTCCTTTTGCCTTCTGTTGAGTCCAGCATGTGGTAAAGTCAGTGCTGGGTACTGTGATCCAGTATTTGTAATGCCCAGAGCTGAGAAGGAAAGAAGGCACTGGGACCCTGTGTCAATTTACTCTGCCTGGGGTGGGCCTCTACACCATGATCCCTTCAGCATCAGTTCCAGCATTAGTATGGACAAACTGAATTAAAATTCATTTCTTCCAGCCTTCTTTTCTAATGCAAGATCAGAAAGATCACCTGACTAAAGAATTACATTAAATGTGGAATAAAATTCTTGGTTCAGTGCAGTTTGTCAGGAAAAAAAGGCCTCTTCAGAAACCTAAATATTATGTGTTGAATACATGTGAATATAAGGTAAAGCACAATTGTTTTGTATCCTGGATGCACCACCCCCCCCCCCCCCCCCCACAA